>NW_005871253.1:65779-132237 GCF_000147115.1 Myotis lucifugus
CTTTCTTTCCTTTTATTTCTTTTTTTAAAAAATAATTCGTATTGTTGAAAATATACATATGTCCCCCTTTCCCCCCATTGATCCCCCTCTAGCCCACTCCCCTGCATCCTATCCCCCCCTTCCCCAGGCCTTTAGCACCCTATTGTCTGTGTCCATGGGTCCTGCATTTATGCATACAAGGTCTTTGGTTGATTACCTCCCACCCACCCACCCTCCCCTGCCTTTCCTCTGAGATTCCACACTCTGTTCCATGCTTCCTTGTCTCTGGATCCACTTCATTCATCAGTTTATTTTGATACTTAGATTCCACATTTGAGTGCGATCATGTGATACTTGTCTTTCTCTGACTGACTTATTTCACTTAGCATGATACTCTCCAGGTCCTCCCATGCTTTTCCTTTTATTTCTTAAACGCCTTCAATTGGTCTGGAAGTCTTGCACTCCATTGTTTATGTCTGTGACTTGCTGTTTTTCTGTCTGCCAGAGGAGTCTCTCTGCCTTTACTGGCTCTTGGGATTAGACCAGGCCCATCTGGATAATTCTCTATGTTGAGGTCAACCGTGCCATGTAACATAATATGATGATGGAAGGATATCTGATCACGCTCACAGGCTCCATGGATTGGGGCAGTACACCTTGGAAGCATCATATTAGAAATTGTACCACAGCTTGTGACAGTTAGACTGACACAGTATGGCAGACATGCCTCTATGTGACTTCTGAGGCTGGGTCACAAGAGCTACACTCGGACAATATTGCTCGGAGCCCTGGAGAGCCAAGCAAGAAATCAACTCTTCTGAGGCCTTCATGCTGAGAGGAAGCCATGCCATCCATAGCGGTCATGGGTAGGCACTCGAGCTGATAGTCCTAAATCCCAAGGCTCCCCAGCCAGGCCCCTGTGCTGCGAGGGAACTAGTCTTCGATGATCCAGTCCCTGCTGCTCAGACATTTCCAGTCTTCACGTCTTCCCAGCTGAGGTCCCAGACATAGAAGAGCAGAAACAAGCCATCCGCTCTATACTCTATTCAAATTCCTGACCTGTGAATTGGAGAACATGATAAAATGATTGTCTTCGTGTCTACTTTGGCGGTAACCTGTTATGCAGCCATAGTAACTGGAACAATCTAACGGTAGAAAAAACAATTACAATTTTTTCGCTGATCTTTATTGAAGAGCTGAGTGTGAGGGTGCCACTGGACTTCTAATATGTGATGAAAAACATAAGGGACTAAATTCATTTTTAACATATTTGTTATTTACACTTACCCTGTGCTGGACAGTAGGCAGTGTGCCGGGAACACAGGTGCTAGACATGGGGGTGATATCCCTTCTCTCCTGGAGCTTAGAGGCTAATGAGGGGTAATTGACAATGGAAATCCACCTGTAAATACAGGGTGTCCCCCCCCAAATATATACACACTTTAACAGCTGATAGCTCAGTTTTGAAAAGGAAATTTATTTTAGTAAACACTGCCTTTATAATTATAATTAAAGTGTGTGTACACATTTTTTGGGCACCTATATTGAAGATAATTTTAGATAATGATCATTCTTACAGGGCAAGTGAAACAGGGTGGGTGTTGAGCCCCCTGGTGGTGGGGGAGAGGCCCTTCTGATTGGGCAGCGAGTGAGAGGTAGCCCTGAACTCCACGTGGCAGTTCTGTTCTCACACTTGTTTTGAAACTGTGGATTTGTTCCAATGTGATTTATATTAAGAAACAAGTTTTGAATTTTCTCATGCACGATTTCATCTTCAGACACACTAGATAAACACAGAACACTGCACCCAGCTCAACTGAGCTGCGGGAATACACCAAAGGCATATGCTCGAACATCTACCAGCCACCTCAGGTTGACACGTGTGCTGACAGTCACACCCGTCCACGTCTAGTGATCCACCTCTGATTCCAGATGATGTCCTTCCATCCCATTCACAAAAATTCACAGGCTGCAGCCCCTCGGTATCCACTTCCACAAGCAAATGCTAGGCCTTTTTCAAGGTAAAGTGATACATTTATTGTCATATTGATGTAAAACTATGCTGCCATTTTTATTAGGTTCCAATCATTTAAACTTTTTATTGGGTTCTAATCTGTTTTAATGTGTCACTGACATTTTTGAATGCTGTGCTCCTTTCCCCACATTTTCCCCACAAGTGGTTTGATTTGCATGATTTTGCACAACATGGTGATTTTTTAGGGACACATGGGTTTTATTGTTGCAGAACTGACTGTCCAAGGACTATAGGGATCCTGTGAAGATTTTTGAGCAACAAGAACACCATCCAAGAGGCAAAATCAAGCTCTGTGTGAATGAGGAACAGGGTGACCGCATGGGCATGGCCAGGGAATGAAAGGAGATTAAGGGAGACAGTCATGAGGTCATGGTGAGCAGTTCATATGGGATGGGACACAGCATAGGGGTTAAATACATATAGCATCAGTCTTGTTACGGGAGGAGCTGGATTGGAGAGAAGCAAGAGAGGGGAAAGGAGAGCATTATCTCAATCCATTGAGAGTCTGCTTCCCTGCAATTGTAGACAGTTTAGCTCAAATAAACTTACAAATTCTTAAAAAAGAGAGGGGGGGGGGGGAAAGGGAGGCGGTCAGCTGTGTTCTTACCAATGCCTTCCCTTCTGAGTGGGTGAGTGCCAGTCCTCTCCGGAAACACCATGATGGAAAATAGATTTCCTCAAGCAACTTAACTTCACTTTTTTCACATTGCACCAGGGCCTAGGCCAGTGCTTAGGGGCTGACTAGGAGAAATGTGGCGTTAGTCCTGAGTGACATCTTCACCATTACTAGTCCCACCTCCACTCTGAGAAGGGAGTGACTTACCTGTGTACATAGTGGCAAAGCTGAGACTAGAAACCAAGTCTATTTTTGATTGACTGATTGATTGGTTGGTTGGTTGGTTGGTTGGCAGTGGATGAGGGCACACCATTTTTATTTCTTGGCGGAGCAATGTTTTACATTAAGTATCATCTTTTTCCTACCAGTATCTCTTCATAGAGTTAAGGATTCTTTGGATGCATACTAGAAATTTTCAATTGTGACATTATTTTCAGTCATAAATTTTCTTCAATAAGCATCTATCCCTTTGGAATAAAAAAAAGGAAAAAAAGTTACTAAATAGAAGATAAAATGTAATACAAGGCTGTAATTTCCTTAAGAAGAAACTTATTTTTTAGATACCACTGCTATAAACAATTTTGGCCTTAAATCCTATATGGAAAGGATATATATATGGTGTGCATGTAAAAATTGGATTACCAGTTGAATTATAGTGAATAGCTTTCTTAGTTGAGCTACTCAGGAGGGATTACCAGTTGAATTATAGTGAATAGCTTTCTTAGTTGAGCTACTCAGGAGGCAGAAGTGAGAGTAGAAGAAAGCCAACAGCATGTAGCTTCTGGGGCACCTGGGGTTCCATCTCACTGGAGACCTCCGAGAGAGACTGGGGCACCTGGGGTTCCATCTCACTGGAGACCTCCGAGAGAGAGAGGAGCATGCCTAAGAGTTATCCTTCCTGAGGAGTGAAGAAGCTGGGCACTTGTCCACAGCTCCCTTCTGCTAGTGGTTTAAGGCTGCTCCCAGAGGGTATTAACTTCCTGGCATGTCTATCTTCCATGTGCTCAGAGAAGGCTCTTGGTTAGGCAAAGATGCACAACTGCTTGCAGTTGGAAAGCATTGGGTTGACACACAGAAGAATGATAAGCGTTGAGAGGATGTGGGCTGGGTACCCATAGCATCCACTGAAATTCTGCCTTTCTTGATAAGTACCACCCACCAGCTTTTACTTGCATTTCCCAGGTGGGCCTGGGACTGTGGCAGGAAGGGAGCAGGAGTGGTCGAAGTGTTGAAGGCCCATAAGGGAAATTCTATGACTATGCTTATTGCTCCCCTATCACCTAACAAATGCTTGAGTGTTCACTTAGAAAGCTGACCTTCCCTGGTGATGCTGAGAATATTCAAAACAAAAGTGAAATCCAAGTTTCAACATTAGCCCACTATGGCCAGCGAAATTGAAGACTGTAGCATGAAAACATGATATCAAAACTCAGAGGCATTTACTTAGGAGTTCACAAGGCTTCTTTCTTTATTTTTTATGATGCGTTTGAACTGTTCTGCACACGAGGCTAGATTCCATCAACCCAAATCTATAAAATCCCTCACAATTCATTTTATGATGTGCTTGTAATACTGCAAGCTAAATTATTTTCATGATTTATTCTTTCATTTTGACCCCTCGGCTGGGGATTGTCCTCCCAAAATAGAGTTGCTAATTTCTTGGAACCTGTGACCACTGCGTGTTAAATGTCAGTGCACCATGACAAATAAATACTATTTCCGGGCCAAGTGGATAGTTGCAGAGTTCTGGGCCTCAGGAGCCCTAAGAGAAACATAGACTTTTAGAACTAGAATCACAAACTTTTCATTATATGGTTCAGGTTACTGAGGCCCAAGGTCACCCAACTTGTGTGAAGTGGAAACTGGAGTGAAACTTCACCATCTCCTTCTGCGAGGATTGATTGGCATGAGTATTGATTGGCAGCCCATACTAGTTGTCTGGGGAATGATACTGATTCTATAATTCTGTGATTCATATGACTTGTTCCATCAGAACACAGGGTGGACATTGATGGGAACTCCCTCTCCTTGGTCACTAAGACCTTTAGCGTAATGTCACCCTCTGCCATTTTCCTAAGATTTTTACTTTTCTCTTCCTTTTCTCCTTCAGGAAACATTGACTGATTACTTAAGGATATTGCCAGTCAGCTAGGACAAGCCTTATATAACAGTTTTGGAGAGTTAGGGATAGAGATAGAGAAGAGATGGCTGGGAGCCAGAACACTTATATTCTGGCCCCATCTTCTTCCCATCACAGTGGAGGCAACTTTGAGGAGAAATTAAACAGTGCATGTGAGGAAACCACTCTATAGTGAGGTAGAGGTTATCAGAGATGAAATGTTCAGAGGGAATAAGGGAAGCTGAGTTCTTTGAGGATTCAAGCAAAACATCAGCTTTGAGGTACAATGTGCCAGGGCTACCTGCTGGCTGGTCTAGGAAGGCAGGGGCTTAACACCAGGTAAGCACATGGTGGGTGGTTGTTCTGGGGCCTGTGCCTTGGCAGTGCATGTGCAAACAGGGCTGAAAACTTATAGGCCATTAAGCTAAGAAAATAACCTTTTCAGCCTCCAGGCATTCATTGGTAAAATGGAAATAATTTTCATTGCCTTTTTATTTCTTGGATGGATTAATTAGGATAAAATAGAAATACATAGAACAGTGCTTTGAATATAGGTGTTCAACAGATGTTATTCATTATCCATAAATCTATCTATCTATCTATCTATCTATCTATCTATCTATCTATCTATCTTCACCATCAACAGTAATGACAAAGTTATGACCAAGAGACACAGTTTCCTGTTTCATCTCTTGCCCGAGGCTTGAATTTTCATCGTCACATCTGGCTTTGTGCTCTTGCTTTCCAGGGAATTTTGAGCAGAGTTCTAGCTCACTTTCCATATCTGCTCCTTTAATCTGCTCTGCACCCATGTAGACATAAGGGTCAATCCCTCAATCTGGTTCCCATCACCCAACCACTCAAGCAAGGTCTTTTAATGCAGACTTTACTGAAGGTTCGGGGGTCCAAGCAGCAGCAAAATGATGCTAGACCGGCTTAGTTTCTCACTATAGCCACTCCCTCTCCTTTGTTAGTTACAGAACCTCAATTTTGTTTGTGGTGATAACATGCTCAAGAAGTATTCACTCTCTCAGGCTGCCTTGTAGCTATGAGTGTGACACAATTCTGTCTAGCAGGGTAGGCCTTTGCTTTCCTAATTTAGACTTCTTTCTTTGCTGTTCCTGCCTAGAAGGTAAATGTGATGCTTGGAGTTACAGCAGCCACTCTGTGACTGTAATTTTTAAAAAGCACATGCTAAAGAATACAGGAAGTTCTTATGGACATTATAGGGCAGCCAGACCATCCCTGAATCAACAACTTTGGACTTACTGTCATGTGAGAGAGAAAACAAAAGAAAACACTTCTATCTTTTTAGACCTGAGTCAAATGCTATCCTAACATGAAGGCAAATTCTGTGCTACATCAGAGACTAAATTTTCTGTCTTGTTACACTGGTCTCTAGCTATTTCTCTCTGTGTGGGATCCCACTTCTAGATACCTTTCTTATCTTCTACTCCCAGACCCACTCTGACTAGCAACTCTAAATTTTCACATATTGTTATCCAGAGAAATCCAACACCATTCACACCTTTATTTCCCAGTTCCTTTGCTCCCTAAAGATTCTATAAGACTTCAAGGTAAAAGGAGCTGTGCGGACATGAACTAGAACACTTACCTTATTTTCCTTTAAATTTTTTCCTATTTATTGAGTGTATTGTGGTGCCACTCTGGTTAACAAAATTATACAAATTTGATGTGCACAATTCTACAACACATCATCTGTACACTGTATTGTGTGTCCACCACCCCAAGTCAAATCTCCATCCACCATCATTTATTCCCTGATACTCTCCTCTACCCTCCCCCGCCCCCCAAACCCCTCCTCTGGGAATCACAACACTGTTGTCCATGCTCATGAGTTTTTTCTTTTTTTTCTTTTAGGACACTTACTTTAGAAGAGAGAATTGATTAAAGCCAGTATTATTCTATGTTGTATATATTATATGAACTAGCAAGATAATTTATTGCACGCATATTTTTTTATTTTTAGATGAACTTGCTCCCTGAATGGACAGGCAATATGTATATTATAGAGAAAAAGGATCAGATTAAATGAGAGGACTAAGGAAGTATTTTAATTCTTGACTCTAATAAACAGCTAAGGGAATAAAAAAATTTTCTTTAAAAAAAAGAGAGAATCCACTATGTCCTTAAGCAGAGCATGATAATAGCTGTGTTTGAAAACCAAGACACACATTCAGGGATTCATACTACTTAGACTTTGCTCCACTGTGCATATAATTAGAAATGACCATTATCAATATATGGGATTCTTTAAAAAATATTTGCAGTTTTCTAAGTTCATTATAGATTATATGTCTGCTCTTAATTTCAGAGTTCACAAGAAATCATTTAATTTCAGGGCACAGGAGTGGGTAGTAGACACCTCCGCTCCCAGAATTAGAGGAATTCAGGGGCAAGGGCGGGGCTGGGGGTTGGGGGCTGGGGGTTCAGTTCACTCCACAGGACTGGCCTTTAGCTCTATTGACTGATGAGTCATCATCAACCTGATGTCAGAAGGCAGGCTCTGTGTGACTTCTGAGGCTCATGACCTCCTAGTCCTGTTTATTAGCATTAATGACAGTAGCAGCTGGCTTTTCCTGAGCATCCAGAAGGGCCAGTGAACTTGTGCAGGCCATGACTCGAGTCATTGGTAGAGGGGCCTAAACTCAGGTCTGTCAGATTTTAAGGCTTCTTAATCACTATGGTGTTATGATATATTTCTCTTTTAGTTTTATGACAACCTTTTTAAATGTGCAGAAAAGTATGGGAGGTTAGTTTCCTTGTGGCCCCTCCCCACTCCTCTTCCTACGTTGTCACTGTTTCCCTTTTATTTTTTTCACCTTTGAATTCTAGGTTTCACCTTTTATACTATGAAAAATAAATTCTTGCTTTCTCTGCATTTTTTCCCCTCTTTTATTTTTTCTCTAACCACAGCCTGCTGGTCCCTTCTTGTGAAGGGGAAGTAGCATTAAAACATGGGGACTGACTCTTTCTTAACTCCTCTGGCCTGGGAAAGAGGGGAGATGCCCAAGCAAACCAGACCAACAGCCTCCCGTGGGCTCTGCCAGCACCTTGTGGGCACACAGAGGTCTCTGCCATTAGGAGAACCCTGGGGAGTTTTCCAGTGAGAATGCCAACAGGAGCCACTTTCCTGGAACAATACTGTTTGCTTTAGATTATTTGTACCAACTTTTCAGCTGGAGACAAAGATGTGTTCGTGAAAGCTAAAATAAGTAACACCACTTTGTTCTTATGTTGTTTATATAAAATGGCAAAGTTCATTAAGGGCATAGGGACTCTTTGTTTTGTTAGTCCTCACTGGAGGATATTTTTCCATTGATTTTTAGGGAGAGTGGAAGGGAGGGGGTGAGACAGAGAGAGAGAAACATCAATGTGAGAGAGACACATCGATTGGTTGCCTGCGACCGAGGTAAGTGCCCTTGACTAGAATCAAACCCGGGAACTTTCAGTCCCAGGGCCGATGCTCTATCCACTGAGCCAAACTGGGTAGGGTGCATGGAGATTCTTTGTCTTCTGCTGATGCAAGCAGGCACACATGCACAATGCTTTGTCTAACAAACTCGGGAAAGAGGTAGAAAACTAGACTGTGGACATCATCCTGGTGGCTGACGCAACTCTACCTCTGAGAAAAGAGGCCATTGTATTATTACAGGGGTTATTTTCGCCATCCCGGCCCTTGCCATGTGTCAGTCACCGTCCCCAAAGACAGCCCACTTTTTTGCTAGGTTGGGATCTCACACAATCACATGTGGGGTGATGGGCTCCAAGCAGAGGGAGCTGCTCTGTCTAGGGGACAGATTGAATTCATCCTATAGCCAGAAATGCAGTCCATATCCTCATGCCTCAGCCGGGCACCCAGGCTTTTCCTATCCTATGGATTGTGTCCCACTCCTGTGTGTGTGTGTGTGTGTGTGTGTGTGTGTGTGTGTGTGTGTATACTCAGTTGTGGAGAGAGAAGGGGTCTGCTGCCCACCACCAGGACCTAGGAGCAGGGATGTACACAGAAGGGAGTTTGAGTAGGGAATGCAACAATACGATATTCTTAAAAATGTGTGAGTTTAAGGCAAATCAAACCTTAGGCTTTCTAGGACAGTACCCTTCCTTCTAGGCCATTCATTTAGGAACAGTAAGGAAAGTAAGGAGATTGTCCAACGTGGTTTTCCCATCCTGATCACACTGAAACTCTCTTATCTCTTCCCGGGAGAGAAGACAGTCCTGTTTTCTAATGTTCTGTCAGCGAGGGGATTCTACTCTGTAGTAGTTCCCTAACAGTCAGCCAAACCAAGAATGTCTAAAAGCTTTCCCTGGGCAAATACCAGAAACCCATCTCTGTGGGGCGCATGGGGAAAACCTCGTGATTGGAAATATATAACAGCCTTCAACTGTCTCCTACTTCCTTCTGGAAATAGAACTTGCCCACTTAAGAAGTAACCCAGGAGTCCTCCCATGCCAATTCCCACAGTGCTGCTTGCGGGCAGAAACCCCAGCAGGTTTAACCTGGAGAAGAGCTTGTGAAACAGCCAGCAGGAGGCCTCATGAGTTGCTACTTCTGTCCCTAATACTCCTCTCTCTGCCGGTTTCCTCAGAAAAATGCATAGTGAGTCATGCCGCAGATGTGTGACTTTATTATACTAAAGGCTAGGAAGCTGCTATAACAGGGCAGTATAGGAGGACAGAGTTGGCTCCATCCTGCCCTCATCCTGCACAAGGGCCTTGCTGACCCAGCCTTCAGAGAAGGGCCACCATGGCTGCCCCCTCTCCCAATCTCCCGCCCCTCTCTGAAGACCTCACAGTCCTTGTGTCCATCTCCTTCCCTTGGGAAATCCCATCTCCTCCTGATAAGAGGAGGACATCCAATCCCCAGGGCTCCCTGTGACTTGCAAACCCAAGCTCCTCAGCTCCACCCGGGTGCAGATGTGACCTCTCCTTGGCCTGAGCACTGTCCTCTCTGTAAGGGGATAGGAGAGGTAGGAGCTGTAGGGTGGTGCCTCCACCTCCAGTTCCATACCCTCAGCTGATTTCCTCATTAGTTACCTAAGAAGCAAGTGCACTCACTCTTTCCCACCCAGAGACAACAAAGTCTAGTCCAGCGGTTCTCAACCTATGGGTTGCGACCCCTTTGGCAGTCGAATGACCCTTTCACAGGGGTCGCCTAAGACCATCCTGCATATCAGATATTTACATTACGAGTCATAACAGTAGCAACATTACAGTTATGAAGTAGCAATGAAAATAATTTTATGGTTGGGTCACAACATGAGGAACTGTATTTAAAGGGCCAGAAGGTTGAGAACCACTGGTCTAGTCCCTTACAAAGAAAGGCGTTTCTTCCTCCTCACTGGTATCTTCAGCATCACTGGGTCAAGCAAGGATCATTCAGGCCTTTTGGAGCCTGGCTTACATTGTACAAGTGTCCACACAGCTACAGCAGCCACTCTTATCCATGTGAGACCTGTAGGCCTAACCTTGGAGAGCTTCTTTCTCACAGAAAGAGCGGGGTTCTGCCTATCTCACTGTACTGCTGTTTTACAGTTGGAAACCTAAGATGATGCAAGGTTAAGCACTTGCCCAAGGTTACACAGCTGGTAGTTAGCAAAGCCAAATTTTCACTCAGGTCTGTCTCTTCCCAAAGTCCACTCTCTCTCCATCCCCCACATCTTATAAAATAAGCTGTAGACACCTGAAATGAAGGGGATTGCAGGTCAAAATCGTTGACTTAGTGGTTTTTATAAAATGTATATTTAAAAGGCAGGCAGGCTCAGGCAGAGGTGGCCTGTGTGAAATAAAATGGAAATGATCAAACCTGGAGCTGCAGGGGGGATCCTGCTCAAGGTGAGTGGCCATGTGAGGCGGGGCAGGGATGCAGACAGAGTGGGGGCCACAAATGATCCAGAGGCACGCCCAGCGGTTAGGACAGAGAGAGGGTGGGTGTTGATTCAACTTTACTGTTGTAAAAAAAAAATACATTTTGAAAATTTGTAGCCTGGGAAAATGAAACATGGTTCAAACAGAGAAAACTGAAAATTCAGATTTATCCTCTTCTGTGCCACCAAGTGACAAAATGAAAACCAGCTGCAGTGAGCATCAGACTGATTAATTGTGTTCACAGAATGCTGATCTTTAAAGAACCATTAGAAGCTCTAGGCTTTAGGAACACCTAGCAAATGTACTTACACATTGAATTGTGCTCCTCTGTAGTCTACTGGTTCCCCAACATGGGGTTTAGCATCATGCTGGGAACACAACTGGCCTCCTTCCACAGGGTTTTGTGCTGATATCCTCAGGGTGGACAGAGCAAGGAGGCCTTAGAGGAGGCGTGAGCAGGTGAAGACAGCCCAGTGGCTGGGATGGCGGACCCCTGAGTGAGGGGCACACTTATAGCTCTCCTGTAACACTGCACAGTTGAGAGGGTTGGTGAATGTATAGGGAGCGTGTGCTTGGGGTGGAGGTTCTAAAATAAGTTTTATTTATCAAAATGAAACTATTGAAGAGAATATATCATTCTTTCAGTGGTAAAGCAATCAGGGTCTTTGATCCCAGCTTCATTATTACTGATATTATTCTAGGAGAATAATGTTTTGGAAGTAAAAAAGCCAATAAGATTCTGTTTTAATTTATCTTTATTGTTGAAAGCATTACAGATGTCCCCCCCGCCCCCATACACACACACAATTGACCCCCTTCACCCAGTTCCACCCTGTCCCCGGGCCTTCACCACACTATTGTCTGTCCATAGGTTATGCATATATGCATATAAGTTCTCTTCTCACTCCCTTCCCCTCTGAAGTTTGTTAGTTAGTTGTAGGCTTCTATGTCTCTGGATCTATTTTGTTCATCAGTTTATTTTGTTCATTAGATTCCACATAGAAATGAGATCATGTGATACTTGTCTTTCTCTGACTGGCTTATTTCACTTAGCATAATACTCTCCAGGTCCCACCAAGCTGTCTCAAAGGGTAATAGATCCTTCTTTTTTATAGCTACATAGTATTCCATTGTGTAAATGTACCACATTGGGCACTTGGGCTGTTCCCAGATCTTAGCTATTATAAATTGTGCTGCTATGAACATAGAGGTGCATCCATTCTTTCTGATTGGTGTTTCTGGCTTCTTAGGATATATTTATTCCTAGAAGTGGTATCACTGGGTCAAATGGCAGTTCCATTTTTAATTTTTTAGGAAACTCCATACTGTTCTCCATAAAGGCTGCACCAGTCTGCATTCCCACAAGCAATGTATTAGGATTCCCTTTTCTCCCCATCCTCACCAGCACTTGTCATTTGTTAATTTGTTGATAGTAGCCATTCTGACAGGTGTGAGGCAACATCTCACAGTCATTTTATTTTGCATATCTTTGATGATTAGTGACTTTGAGCATTTTTTCATGTCTCTTGGCCATCTGTATGTCCTCTTTGAAGAGGTGTCTATTTGGGTCTTTTGTCCATTTATTAATTGGATTGCTTGTCTTCCTTTTGTTAAGTTATATGAGTTCTTTGTATATTTTGGAAATTAACCCCTTATCAGATGTATCATTGGCAAATACGTTCTCTCAGTGGATTCTCTTTTCATTTTGTTGATTGTTTCTTTGCTGTGCAGAAGCCTTTTATTTTGATGTAGTCCCATTTGTTTATGTTCTCCTTTGTTTCTCTTGCCCTAGGAGATGTATCAGCAAACCCACTGCTATGAGAGATGCCTGAGATTTTGCTGCCTATGGTTTCTTCTAGGTTTTTTATGATTTTACGACTTACATTTAAGTATTTTATCCATTTTGAGTTTATTCTTGTGTATAGTGTAAGTTGGTGGTCTAATTTCATTTTTTGCATGTCCATGTGTTGGCCCTTTAAGAGGGTACCCGCATTTCATGCCATCTCTCCCTGTTGGACAGAAACCCCACTGCTTTCACAGCTAGATGTTATGTGAGCACATTTCCCAGTTCAGGTGCTCTTGGCTGGGGAGCCCAGCATGGGGTTCCCCAGAATACTCAGGGGAATGTTTATAGGTGAGATATCTCTCCTGAATTTCAGCTGCTGATTGTGGGAGCCCCATCAGCCCTCTGGCACCTCTGCACTTCCTACCAGTTTCATTGTGGCCTCCTCTTTTCATCCTTGGTTATAAGGGTTCTTTCCAGCTAGTCTTCAGTTGGTTATTCAGGATGATTTTTCTATATTTTAGTTGTAATCCCAGTTTATTCCTGGGAAAATGTCATTGTATCTTCCATGTAACCCATTGCCATCTTTGATCCTTACTGTGGCTTTTGATATTTGTGTTGATAATTTGTGTTTGATAAGGTTTGATTCTTTAAGGCCGATTCTAATGTCCTATCATTGTTCCTTGCCTCTATTTAACTTAGTCTGGAAGCCAGTGTTTTATAGCCTTCAGCTTCAGAGGCAGTCACAGTCTTCAGCTCCACAGGCTCTTTGCTATGCATGGGATTGGCTGTCTCTGAAGTCCTTTCAGATGTCAGGGCTGTAGGTCCTCTATACCGTGGGAGCCGCAGATAGTCTCTACACTCATGATGCCCTTCCTCTCTCATAGGTGTGATGGGGGTTCAGGTACCAGGTTCCTCAATAATATTTTTAGTACTATCCCTTCTATATATTTTTTAATTTTTAAAAATTCATTTGTAGAAGGAGGAAGGGAGAGGGAGAGAGAGAGAAACATCGATGTGAGAAGGAAACATCAATTGGCTGCCTCCTGCATGCACACCACTGGGACTGTGTCCTGACTGGGATTCAAACCAGCCATCTTTTGGTGCATGGGATGATGGCTAACCAATACAGCCACTCTGGCCAGGGCTCTATCCCTTACACAGCAGCCATTTTGCAAAACTGACCAGGTGAAATGGGAGGTGGAGATGTTCCTTTGGGAAGGAAGCTATGATGTAAGGATATTCTGAGTGACAGGAAATAGAAATAAAGGCCCCCAGGGAATTGTTAGAAGAAGTAGTGATAGGGAAACATGGTGCAATGTGTACATCCTGACCCTCTTCCTGCACTAGGTTAGGGGATAACTCAGAATCAGAGGGACATTGGCCATGTTTCCCTCTTGGAGTATGAGGTCCTCTGATGAAGCAAAGAGGGAGAAAAGAAGTTAAGTTTGCACTTTCAGGACCCCTTGGTTCCCATGTGGCATGGTAAGGATCCAGGCAGACCCTGGAGCATCCCAGAGTGGAGAACCAGTGATAAATATTTGGGACCTTGACAGAGGTATTGCTGTGTTGAGGCAAAGTGACTTGTAGACAAGAGCTACAGGGAAGGTCACCCAGGTTGGGGACTGAATGCATTTTAAAAATGCATCTGAATATTGTTGCTCAGGCCATGTGGTCTTCAGCACTCAGATTTCAGCACCAGAGAAGGCTGGGTTGGAAGACCAAGTCTAGAGGACAGGACACCAGGCTCTGATGGGGCCCAGAAGCTGGGCCACAATTCTAGCCTGCAATGAGAACAGATGGACTAGGGCAGTGATGGTGAACCTTTTGAGCTCGGCGTGTCAGCATTTTGAAAAACCCTAACTTAACTCTGGTGCCGTGTCACATATAGAAATGTTTTGATATTTGCAACCATAGTAAAACAAAGATTTATATTTTTAATATTTATTTTACATATTTAAATGCCATTTAACAAAGAAAATCAACCAAAAAAATGAGTTCGCGTGTCACCTCTGACATGCGTGTCATAGGTTCGCCATCCCCGGACTAGGGGCCTCTCCAAAGAGGGCAGAGGAGGCACAACTGTGCCTGGACCTATGTGCATGGATCTGAGATCCTCTCTCCTCCATCAACAGGAAGTCCCCTCCTCATATGCCACATAACACCTGAGAAGGAAGAGAATGAGAAGCCTATGCATTCATCCAAAACATGCAGGGATAAGGAGACTTTTGGATGTATTGGTTCAAGAAGTCAATCAGATTGACCAAATATAATGTAACCCAGACCTGGAAGGACAAAGCAGTGGGATGATAAAGAAAGTACATTTTGTTTTAATGTGACTTTGGAACCTTATTACATGGGAAAGCAAGTGGTGTGACATGAGTATCCCGAATTCTTTGAAAGGTTGAAGGCAAAACTGAAAACTGAGGGCATTTGCCTCATTTCCCTGGAGTTCTGATGTGGGACTTGTACGGACAGGACCCTTTTGTACCTGAGCTCTGCCATGCATCACAGATTGAGCTCTGCTTAGAGGCAGCGGGGGTAGACCAGATGTCTTCTAGTTTAATGAATCTATGGTAGGTAACACAAGCTTCCTTTTTAAAAATGACCTTCAATATTAGTTTAATTATTGCAAACTGAAAAGTCTGCATGCAAGTAACAAACAAGTGGTGTATATTGGCCAGAGTGAGGCACTAGGGACTTGTGGTGATTGTGGTGAACTGAAGACCACAAGGCCTGAGCAACAATATTCGGATGCATTTTTAAAAAATAAAAGCCACTGTGCTCACCCCACAAAAGTGACTGCGGGCAGCATCCGGGCTGCCAGTTTGTCGCCTCACTTTAACAGCTAGCGTTTTAGGATGTTTAAGGCAAATAATATAGAAATAATTTTTAAACGGCTCGCTGTTAGGGAACGATTTCTTTTCATATTTGTCACTTCATGAGCCATTTTAAAGCTCCAAGTGGTTTGGGGATCATACGAACCTCAGGTTACCTGAGGAAAGAATGAGTTACTATTAAAAGCCCAGCCAAAAGAGAGGTGAGTTCACAGCCTTTGGAATTGCAGTCTAGCATTTTCATTCACCAGGAGACATGGACTGAGAGACATTTTTACAGGAATTAAATTAGAGTGCTCCCTGTTGATTCCTGAATGCAGTAAAAAGCAGAAAGAGAACCATCAAGAAAAAAAAATTGTGCTTAAAAGGCTCTCAAGATCAGAGAGGCCACTGGGTGAATGCGGACATTCTGCTTCCCGGCCCAGACTGCCTTGAGCTCTGTGGGCTGTCAGGGCCCTGGTTTAAATTACTTAGAGATGGACACAATGACACTTGAGACTTGGGGTCTCCCCATCTTGAGGAGAGGGTTGGGGAGTCCGAGTTGTGTGAAAGATAGTTTCATTTTTTCAGGTTCACACATAGAGTTGTTTAGCTGATGTACAGGATGTATGTAGGAGGCTGGATGTGGACACTGAGTAGCCAAAGGGGTGGACTGTGCTGGTCACCAAGCTACTGCCCCCCAACTCCCAACTCCCCCTTCTATCTTCTGCTCTATGGGCTTCAGCTGAGACCCATCTCTGCTCGGTCATCTGTTAGGCTCTGTCATCAGGGGCATGAGAGGAAGATCACAGGCCAGAGAGGGAAGGGACCTGCTCTTTTTTGTGCTTCTTGCTCCTGTCAGCAGTGCCCCACCTTGCTTCTCCACAGGGGCATCGACAGTTTGTTGCTATAGCAGCAGTTAGAGCTAGTTTGTAGTTCCAACACTCATAAAAACAGCCTTATTCCACCCAACTGAGACACCATCACCAGCTGAGCAGTGATCTTCAGCCAGCCCCACAGGGAAACCCCTCCAACTCAGAGACTCCAACACCCCTTCCAAGCTCAGCCAGCCACCTGATGTCCCCTCCTTGAGTTTTACCTGCATGGGACCTCTTCTCCGAGAATCTGTATTTTAATAATTCCAGCCTCTCTTCTGTGTTCCTCCAGTCCCAGTGGTGGTCACTGCTTCCTGTGGTCATTACTTTCATGACAACTTCATGTTCTCTGCTTACTTTTCACTTCTGCAAGCCCTACTTAACACCTTTTTAAACCAAGTCGTCTTCATTTAGTGAACCAGTTTCTATCTCCTGGTGGGACCATGACTGATAGGTAAGCGTTCAGAGGTGAGGGAAGGATGAACAATGCAGAATTGCTTATAATTACAATACTTGTGTGTCTGTGCCTAGAGACATCCAGCCCCAGTGTAGGTTCATCGTTGGGAGTGTTAAAATAAAATTAAAATTACAATGAAGACTGGATTTGAGGATTCCCTGAGCAGCCAAAACCATTTAATAAGTGAAACTTAATTTAGCTTATGCTGCAAACCAAGTAAAACTTAACTTGAGCTGCTTCTTGTAACAGTTATAAAATAAACGCGTCATGTTCCTAAGAATGGAATAAGATCATCACTTTTAACCAATCCCCTGCCATCTGGAAACTGGAAACTCCCACTGTAATCGCCACTTGTTGGAAAGGTTAAACAACCTCTTCACCTTCACTTTATAAGCCAGCCTGTAATGCCGTGCCCCTGAGCTTAGTATCAGTTTTAAATTTGAAGTCTCCCAAATTTAAAACTGATTGTGAACTGTCTGTACGTGCACAATAAGCTTTTACTAAGTACCGTTTATTGATTTGGCAGTTTTTATGTTGCAATTTCTGGATTTTGACACGGGGTACTTGGTGGATGTTTCTCTACCCTGCTCCCTATCTGCTGCCGGCCTGAAGGGGCCAGCTCACTTCCCCTAATGGGAACACCCTCTACTTGCTCAGCACGTGGGCACCAACAGCCACATGGCCCCAGAGTGGGAAGATGGTTTCCTTCTCATTCCAGGGTAAGACCTATCTTCCCAAGTGGTGCCCTCTGACAGGCCCCTTCCCGGTGTTAACGTAAAAAAACCATTGAAACCTGTAAAGAATTTTTGTGAGTTTATTTGAGCCAAACTGTCGACATATGCCGGGAAGCAGAACCTCAATGAATAGAGATAATGCTCCCAAGAATGGCGGGGTTACATTTGTATTTATACATTTCAATCAAAGGAGGAACATAGGTGGGTTACATGAAATTCATTGGTGATAGATTAAGGAGGGATAAAGCAAAGCAGGGAAACCCCTGGGATTGGATAAAAAGTAAAATGATGGACACATACTTAGGTGGGTGCAGGAACAATTAACATGATGATGAAGGAATTTGTGGTATCTGTCCAGGGGCCCAGCACATTTGGTTGTGCCCCAGGGGCTCCAGATAAAGGGAAGTCACAAGTTACCCAGACATTTCAAGGGTATGTTATCATAGATGCAAAAAGACACATAGGCTCAGTTAAGGTAAAGGTTGACCTTGTCAGTGAAGATACTGGCCCAGGACGTAACTGCCCATCATAACTGCTTTTAGTTAAAGTTTAATTTCAGACCATCCTTTGTGGTTACTTTAGGTCTCTGAGTTTGCAAGACTGCCATGCAGGCCTCCCCTGAGCTTGTCAGGTCAGCATGTGGCCCCTTTCGTCCACACCAGTGGTGTAGAGTGTGAACCCTCTCTAGATAGACACTCTCTATCCACAGGAGTGTGAGTTTACTGCCTGCCTCTCACAAGACCAAAGTGCTAGAACACGGGAGGCCAGCATCTGGACTCACTATGTTATCCAGGCTTTGGAATCCCAGGAGATGATGGATGGACCACCCAGAGTATGTTGGGTTTCCCCATCCCTGCTCAGTTAATTCTCAGTTTTCATGTAGCATGAAGTAAAATCAGGCTTGTATGCGCACATTAACTCCCCCTGGCCTGCTCATCAAAAACTGCACAGAACTCCAGATGCATAGCAATAAAGTAGGAGCAGCTTAAATCCGTACTGAGAACATGTGCATTTTTCTCAATTAAGCAGCAAATCCTCCAGGCACAGCTCTGCTAGAACATACGTAAACTTTACATCCCCAAGAAGAACACTTAACCCCTCGCTCCCATCATCAGCACTCAGGTTAACAGTGACCCTTTCCCCTTAAAAACACTGGGAGGCACTTGATTTATATAAGCCCAACTTAAAGGGCCATGATATTGATTTTCTCCTAAGGGTGAAATCACATTCTATTACTTTTGAGTCAGAGAGTGACTGAGGCCTTTAAATCACTTTTTCTCGGGTTATGGGGAAAATAAAAGTGTTTTTCTCAAATTTGGCTACAGTCTGAGCCACTTACTAGTACCTTAGGATAATGGCAGAATTTCTTTCAAGGGAGAGCCATTCTGTAATTTAATTAAATGATAATAATGGGTGGATGTACTGTGTCAAATAATGTTCCTTAAAATTCATGACCACCTGGAGCTTCAGAATGTGACCTTATTTGGAAATGGGGTCTTTGCAGATGTAATTAGTTAAATTAACATGAGGTCATCCTGGATTAGGGTGTGCCTCAGTCCAAGGACGGGTGTCTTTATGAAAGAAAACAGTTGCAAAGGGAGAATGCATGTGACAATGGAGTGATGGGTCTAACAAACCAAAGAATGCTAGGAGTTGGTGGCAACCATTAGAAGCTGGGAGAAACAAGAAGGGTTCCTCCACTAGAGGCTGGAGGGAGTATGGCCCTGCTCACACCTTGATCTTCAGACTTCTGATCTTTAGAACTGTGAGAGAATAAATTTTTGTTGTTTTAAAAATTCTTTCATTGATTGATTTAAAGAGAGAGAGGGAGAAATGTGAATTTTTGTTCCACCTATTCATGCATTCACCAGCTGCTTTCATGTATGTGCCCTGATGCCTGGGGATAGAACCCACAGTCTTAGCACATCAGGACAATGCTCCAACCAACTGAGCCACTTGGTCAGGGCAATTTTTGTTGTTTGAAACCACCTAATTTATAATATTTTCAGCAGCCCTAGAAAACTAATAATATGTTTGACTTTGAAAAATGATGTCCCTTTGAAAATAGTTGAAAGTTTCAAGTTCATAAACTTTTAAAAAGTTTGTTTTTAATGTAAAGTTTAAAAAGTTTAGAGCTCTGAATAATAACAAAGTAGACATTAAGGTTTCTTTGGTAGGTGATTCAATAAAGAAGGTGAGAAAGAATTCAAGCAGGAAAAAATGTGGAAGGACAGGTGACCATAGGAAGATAAATGCAAGGAGAAAATCTTCGCTTTCTTCTGGAACACCCATGATTTTCAGATAATGAGTGAGGTGAAGAGTAGAGTTTTGAAAATCATGGTATTGTGATCTTTTGCCAATGATCAGAATCAAGTATATGCTATAAAAGAAACAAGGAAACCAGAGTTGCTAACTCAAGGCATTTGGGGACCACATGTTACATAAGCATGTCTAGAGGGGAAAATCTTTGTCCAGACCACCTCCATTCCCTCTGTTTTGCTGAGTGTGTTTGCTGTGGGAGAGAAGCTACTAGATAAGTGTGGGGTCACGGTAATAAATCTAACCAAAAGCAACCTCACAGCATGGTGATCTGATTATAAATTCCTAAATGGGCAAATCGTGGTGGTAGTCACGCGCCAGGCAAATAACTTCTTTAGTGAAAGGTTCATCTTTGCCTTAAGTAAGTCCTGTCCGTTGTTTTTGTGCATCTAGGTTAGCACACCTTTGAAATGCCTCTTTTTTTTTTGACCCTTCAGAAGTGTAACTACCCTCAAAGCAATAAACTTGTTAATTATCCTGTAATCCAATCCCTGCCTTGCTTTCTCCCACCTTCCCGTAGTCTTACTCATGTTCCCTCATTATTTTCAGATGCATAAAAGAAACTGCAAACGGTCATTCTCAAAAGCATTTTTCTCACTCTGTTGAGATCTTGCTTCCAGGAGCATCCTCTGTTCAGCTCAAATAAACTCTAGTAAAGGTTCTTGCATCAACATAAGCAAATTGGAAATACAATGCACGACTTTGCTGTCTCTCTTTCTATGACTTCTCAGATGTCCTGCCAGCATCTATACCCAAACTCCAGCCCAATCTTTGAGTAATGCCTCCATCACAGATGCCCTAGTCCCCAGAAACTGTGAATATTACTTTACAGGGCAAAAGAGACTTTGCAGATGGGATAGGATTGAGGCCCTTGACATGGGAAGACTTTCCTGAATTATCCAGGTAGGCCCAATCTACGCACACACATCTTTAAAAGCAGGCATGATTCCCAGCTGTGGTCAGAAAGCTGGAGGAAGAGCCACGGAGTGCATGAGCCAAGGAATGTAGGCAACCTCTAGGATCTGAAAAAGGCAAAGAAACCTGGAAAAAGCGGAAATCAAACAGCAAACAAATGAACATATTCTCCTTATATTAGTCTGCTCAGGCTACGATAATAAAATACCATAGGCTCAGTGGCTTGAACAATAGAAATTTACTTCTCACGGTTCTCAAGGCTAGAAGTCCAAGATCAAGGTTCCCCCCAAGTCACATTCCGATGAGAGTCCCCTTTTAGGCTTGCAGGTAGTGCCTTCTCATTAGGTCCTCATGTGGCCCTTTTCCTTGGTATGTGCACACAGAGTGAGATAACTTTCTCTCCTCTCTCCTCTCTCGCTCTCTCTCTTCTTATAAGGCCACCAATCCTATTGGATTAGGGCCCTACCCTTATGACCTCATTTAACTTTATCTCCTAAAACCCCTATCTCCAACTACAGTCACTTTGGAGGTAGAGTTTCAACATATAAATTTTTGGGTGAACACAGTTCAGTTCTTAGCACCCCTTAGAGTCTCCAGAAAGGAATGCAGCCCTATTGATTTTAGTTCAGTTCCAGTGGTTGGCAAACTGCAGCTCGGCAAACGCGTCTTTCGAGCCACATGTGGCTCTTTGGCCCCTTCAGTGTGGCTCTTCCACAAAATGCAGACTTCTGCGCATGGGCCACAAAGTTTCAATCGCACTGTACATGCGTGCCCTCACATGGTATTTTGTGGAAGAGCCTCACTGAAGGGGCCAAAGAGCCGAATGTGGCTTGCGAGCCGCGGTTTGCTGACCACGGAGTTAGACCCATGTCAGACTTCTGACCTACAGAAATATTAGATAATACAATTATGTTGTTTAGCCACCAAGTTTTTGGCCATTCCTTACAATAGCAACAGAAACCTAATACACACCCTTATTACTTTAGTCCCTTTTATGGCATTTTTTTTTTCATATTTCATGAACTGGGTTTGCAATGCAAACTGAACTATGTGCTAGGCATTGTGCTACATACAATGTTGCTTGTCTTTAGGCACCTGCAAGAGGCCATGGTTATATCTACTACAGACAAGTACTGTAGGCCTTAGAGGATGAGAATTATGTTGGTCATGACTCTGCTGTGTCCAGTGCTTAAAAATGTAGATGCTCAATAAAATTTGTCAAATGAAAAAAGGATAGACTTTGATGTTCAGAGAGGTTACATAACTTTCTCAGGATCAGAGAATGATCTGTCCATCTAAATGAAGGCCATATACTTCCTACCACAAGGTGTAAGCCCCAAAATTACAGTACTTTGCATGTAATAGCAAGAGAACATGCATTTATTCAGTTCCCATGGTCACAGATGCTTTTCATGTGTTGTTTTTTTTTTTGGTAAGGACTGATGATGTATTTTATTTTTTTTAAATATATTTTATTGATTTTTTACAGAGAGGAAGGGAGAGAGATAGAGAGTTAGAAACATCGATGAGAGAGAAACATCAATCAGCTGCCTCCTGCAAATCTCCTACTGGGGATGTGCCCGCAACCCAGGTACATGCCCTTGACCGGAACTGAACCTGGGACCTTTCAGTCCGCAGGCCGACGCTCTATCCACTGAGCCAAACCGGTTTCGCCTATTATTTTTTAAAATCTTTATTGCTAAGAGTATTACAGATGACTCTCCCTCTCCCTCTCCCCCCCTGCCCCCCCCCCGCCATTATCTCCCTCTACCCAGTTCCTGCCCCACCCCAGGCATTCACCACCCTATTGTCTGTGTCCATAGTAATGCATATATACATATAAGATCTTTGGTGAACCTCTTTCCACCCTCCCTCTGCCCCTCTTCCCTGTGAGATTCATCAGTCTATTCTATGTTTCCATACCTCTGACTCTAGTTTATTCATCAGTTTATTTTGTTCGTTAGATTTCTTGTTCATTTATTTTGATTTTTAGATTCAATTGTTGATAGATATATATTTGTTGCTATTTTATTGTTAATCTTTTTAATATTTTTTTGTTCTTCCACTACTTCTTCCTCTTCTTAAAGAATACCCTTCAAGATTTCATGTAATGCTGGTTTGGTGGTGATGAAAGCCTTTAGCTTTTTCTTGTCTGTGAAGTTATTTATCTGACCTTCAATTCTAAATGATAGCTTTGCTGGGCACAGTATCTTGGTTGTAGGTCCTTACTGTTCATCACTTTGAATATTTCTTACCACTCTCTTCTGGCCTCCAAAGTTTCTGTTGAGAAATCAGCTGACAGTTATATGGGCACTTCCTTGTAAGTAACTAATTGCTTTTCTCTTGCTGCTTTTAATAGACTCTCTTTGTCTTTAACCCTTCACATGGTAATTATGATGTCTTGGTGTGGATCTCTTTGGTTCCTCTTGTTTGGGACTCTTTGCACTTACTGGACTTGTAAGTCTATTTCTTTCACCAGATAAGGGAAGTTTTTTGTCATTATTTCTTCAAATAGGTTTTCAATATCTTGCTCTCTCACTTTTCTCCTTCTGGCACCCCCATAATGTGAATGCTGGTATACTTGAAGTTATTCCAGAGGCTCCTTACACTATCTTCATATTTTTGGATTCCTTTTTCTTTTAGCTCTTCTGATTGGATGTTTTCTGATTCCTCATATTCCAAATTGTTTATTTGATTTTCAGAATCCTCTACTCTACTGTTGAATCCCTGTAAATTACTCCTTATTTCAGTTAGTGTATGCTTAATTTCTGACTGGTCCTTTTTCATGCCTTTGAAATTCTCACTAGGATTTTTGTAAGTCTCACTGAGTCCCTTGAAGCTCTCATTAAGATCCTTGAGCAACCTTATAATCATTGTTTTGAACTATGTATCTAGTAGTTTTCTTGCTTCCATGTGTTTCATTTGTGACATGTTTCTTTGTCTCCTCATTTGACTGATCCTGTGTTTGTTTCTATGTATTAGTATATTTGTTATATCTCCTGGACTTGTGTAGTAGGTATCCTTTAGGGCCCAATGTCTCAGCCTTCCCAGTCACCTGACCTGGGTCCTTTAGATGCTCCCCTGTGTGGGCTTTGTGCACAGTCTTGTTGTAATTGAGCCTTGATTGCTGTTGGTGTCACTGGGAGGAATTGCTGTCCAGGCCAGTTGGCTGTGAGGACCAGCTGTGACTACAGTGGAAGCTGCTGTGCAAGAGACACCCTATGGAACACCCTATGCTTCAGTGGGGCTTTAGTGTTCACTGTGTCTGCCCCTTGAGTGTGTCACTTGTGGATGTGTAGAGTTGTAATATGATATGATTTGAAGCTGTACCCCTGGGTGCACTGGCTCTGGGGCCTTCTAGGAGGTGCAAAGCCAGCCACTGCCTGGGGCCACCTGGCAGAAGCTACAGAGAGATCTGCAGGGGTCTGCTATTTGTATTGGGCTTGGAAATTGCCCAGGTGAAGATAGGTCTTGGGCCTCTTTTTTTAAAATATATATTTTATTGATTTTTTACAGAGAGGAAGGGATAGGGATAAAGAATTAGAAACATGGATGAGAAAGAAACATCGGTCAGCTGCCTCCTGCACACTCCCCACTGGGTACGTGCCTGCAACCAAGGTACATGCCCTTGACTGGAATTGAACCTGGGTCCCTTGAGTCTGCAGGCCGACTCTCTATCCACTGAGCCAAACCAGTTAGGGTGGTCTTGGGCCTCTTATTGATAGGTTTGGGGCACACTGATGCCAGCTGCAGCTTGTTTGAGAGATTTTAGCAAAGTCTGAAGCCTGAGCCAGGACAGCCTCTTCATATGGAAAAGCTACTGCAAACAGCTTGGGTGGGGCTGTAAATTGGATGAGGCAGAGTCTCAGGGAATCACCAGGGCAGAAGGAACAGTGTGGGCCATACAGAATGAAACTCAGATATGGCTGCCAGTCCCAAGGGAGGTCCCAGCATAGGAACAATGACCTCTGCCAGTGCCCCCGTCTAGGAGAAAGTCACTTCTGAGATCCTGCCCCAATGCCAGATGGTCCAGTTTTTCCCTATATGTCCCTGGCTCCCCCCAAGCCATTGTCCCAGTACTGGAGCTCAGAGGAAGTGGGACCATGTAAGTTCATGCACTGGCCCTTTAAGAGGAACTGCCTGGGTCTCCAGTAGCCTCAGTCTCCCTCAGCCACAATCCCCACTGGTTTTTGCAGCCCAAAGTTATGGGGACTTCTCTTCCCAGCTCTGAAACCTTGGGCTGGGGGTCTTATGTGAGACCCCTTGCTCCTCACAGGAAGCCTCTGCATGGATGATTTAAAAAGAAATCGTACTGTGGGTATTGGATCAGCTCATTCTGTGCCTCTGCCCCCCTCCTACCAGTCTCGATGTGCTTTCTTCTTTACTTCTATAGTTGTAGGACTTTCATTCAGGCAGCTTTCAAGCATTTCTGAATGATTGTTGTTATGTATTTTAGTTGTAATTTTGATGTAGTTGTTCCGGCGTTTACCTATGTCACATCTTGGTTCTTTCCGATGATGTATTTTAAAGGAGAGAGAAGTAATTTTCTCCTCCTGATCTTGGAATCAATTTGGTGTGTTTTGTTGTTCTTGTTTTTCCTTTAAATTTGTCTTTATTGTTGAAAGTATTACAAATGTTCCCCTTTTTTCCTCATTGATGCCCTCTACCCCACACCCACTCCTCCCAGGCCTTTACCACACTATTGTCTGTGTCCATGGCTATGCATATGTGCATATACATTCCCTGGTTAATCACTCCAATTTAGATCTTATGAGGCAGGTATTAATTGTATTCATTGAATGGGTGAGAAAATCAAACTCAGAAAGGTTAAGAAATGTTCTCAAAGTTTTATGAGTACATGTGGAAGAATGATTTAAAAACCCAAGTCTGTTAGGCTTTTGTGAAGTCAATGTTTATTCCACTGCCTCTCATTGTAAATGCACTATTTATTTTTATTTGCTTGTGTTCATAAGTTGGCCTATGAAAGTGGAATCTATTGTTCTCTTTTAACGTTCTAACTGTTCATTGAACCCAGGACCTTTGAAAGGCAGAAACCATATCTACTGTTTTCCTTTTATTCCCAGGGCAGCTCATTTTGAGTACCACATCACACATGCAGACCACAGTTCCTTTCAAGGTGCATGAATTTGTGCACTGGACCCCTAGTTTTGTAATAAAGAGCCACTCAGCCTAGATGTTTTGTGTGTAAATGTCATACAAGAGACATCATATGGGGGATAGAACAAAATCCACCTGGAGGCAGACCATCAACGTGGTCTGATGGTTAGGTTCCAGGGCTCTAAAGTCAGGCAGGTTTGGCTTTGGCTCCCTGGGCCACAACATTCCCTAGCTGTGGGACTTGGCCAAGGTATACCACTTCTCTGAACCTCAGTTCCACATCTCTAACAATACTTCTTATTCCCAGGTTTTGCTTGTTTCTGCTTTGATTTCTTTAGCTCTTTTGGGGGGTAAAGATTAAGTAATATAAATCTGAGAAGCTGTTAGCATGAAGCCTGGGACATAGCACATGTTTATTAAGTGTTAGCTAGTATTATTATAAGTCCAAAATGTAATATGTGTAAAGTACTTATTTGTACAATGTCTGGTATATAATGAACACTCAAAAATACCATATGATATTTCAGGTATACCTCATTTTATTGAGCTTCATTTTCTTGTACTTCATAGATATTGTGTTTTTTATAAATTGAAGGTTTATGGAAACCCTGCATCCAACAAGTCTGTCAGTGCTATTTTTCCAGTAGGTTCAAATGATGGTTAGCATTTTTTAGCAATAAAGTATTTTCTAATTAAAGTATGTACATTGTGGTTTTAGACATAATGCTACTTCACACGTAATAAATGACAATATAGTATAAACAGAACTATTACATACACTGGGAAACCAAAAATTTCGTGTGACTCACTTTATTACAATATTCACAGAAGTTTGGAACTGAACCCACAATATCCCTGAAGTATGCCTATATTAATAAGACGTGTTCACTGGCATTATGAAACATTAATCCAGATAATAGATAAGACTGACATGTATAGATTTAAAAGCCTTAGAGTGAGACTTGCACTTTCTGGTCCAGCATGTAAGGAGCTTGGCAATTTTCACTCCTATCTTCACAACACGGAAAAAGCTGAATAAAAAGAAAATTAGTAACTCTTCTTAGATTCAGTCACAGGGCAACCTCCTCCCAGCCCCCAAATTGGAGAGACAGACAGATGGATACAGCCAAGTATACATGAAATTTCACACTAAATGCCCATTTACTTCAATTCCTTTTACCAAGTACATTATGTCCAACTTTCCACAAAAAAATCACGAGGCATACAAATTCTTCTCTAGATTACATGGAACATTCACCAAGATAGACCACATTCTGAGACATAAACACACCTTAACAAGCTTAAAAATCATACAAAGTATGCTCTCAGATCACGATGGAATTAAATTAAAAAATTAATAAAAGAAATAGCTGAAATTTATAAAACCCAAAAAAACTTGGAGGCTGAAACCCACACTTCTAAAAAACAAATGAGTGAAAGGAGAAATTTAAAAATATTTTGAGATAAAAATAAAGGGAATTTCAACTTATCAAAACTTGTGGGTGGGTGCAATGGAAGCAGTTCTTACAGAGGAATTTAAAGCATTGAATGATCTTATATAATAAAAGCCTAATATGCAAGTTGTCCCCTCGGGCGGTCATTTAACTGAGAGTTTGACCAGGAGACCAGGAGTTCAACTGCTCGCTATGATGTGCACTGACCACCGGGGGTGGTGCGGAACATGGCGAGCATCAGCGACACGGTGCTGGCAGTGGGCAGCAGTGGAGGTGCTGCCAGCCCCAGTAGGCCCCGATGAGAGCAGGACCGTGGAGGGATGGTGGAGCAGGTGAGCGGGTGGCATCAGGCCAAGGCGGGTGCAAGTGGGGCCCAGGTGCTTCCCAGGGCCCAGAAATCAGCTGGGACCTACTCTTCCATGCCAGACACTTGCGCTTTGATCGCAGGCCAGGCCTAGGGACCTCACCTGGTTATATTAATAAAGAAGAATCTAAAATCTATAATTTAGGCTCCCACCTTAGAAAACCAGAGAAATAAAAGCAAATTAAATCCAAAGTAAGCAGAAGAAATGAAAAAATTAGAATAAAATTAACAAAATTGAAAACAGAAATTTGATAGAGAATATCAACAAAACACAACACTGATTTGTTGAAAAGATCAATAAAACTGATAAAACCTTAATCAGGCTAACTAAGAAGAAAAAGAGATAAAACAAAAAGTTTAATATCAGAAATGAAAGAGGGGTTATCAGTAATCCTATGGGAATTAGAAAGATAAAAGAATATTATGAATAACTTTATACTCACAAAGTTGATAACTCACAGATTAAATAAAAATAAACCAATTTCTTGAAAAACACCATCTATCACAAGTTACACACACACAAAAAAGATAATCTGAATAGGCCTAATAAATAAAACAAATAATAAGTTTTAAAACAGAAAGCATCAGGCCCACATGGGTTTGTTGGTAAATTCTACCAAATATTTAAGAAAGAAATTACACCAATTCTCTACAATTTCTTTCAGGAAATAGAAGCAGAGTGAATATTTCCTAAATTATTTTATGAGGCCATCATTACCCTAATATGAAAATTAGACAACATATTTCAAGAAAGGAAAACCATAGACCAATATTTCTCATGAACATAGACACAAAAATCCTCAATAACATATTAGCAAATTGAATTTAACGTATGGGAAAGAATTATACACCATAGTGAGTGAGATTTATTCCAAGTATGCCAAGGCTAGTTCAATATTTGAAAATCAATTAAAGTAATTAATCAAATATACAAGTTAAAGAAAAAAATATGATTATATTGATAGATGTAGAAAAAGTGTTTGCTACTATCCAATACCCATTATGATTGATAAACATGCTCTGAAAATTAGAAATAGAGTAGAACTTCAACTATAAAAAGAATACCTACCAAAAATAGCTGACATTAACTTAATGGTAAAAAACTAGATACTTTCCTGCTGAGATAAGAACAAGTAAAGGATGTCCACTCTTACCACTCTTACTCAACATTATATTAAAAGTCCTAGTTAGTTCAAAAAGACAAGAAAAGGAAATAAAAGTTACACAGGTTGGAAAGGAAAAAATAAAACCATCTTTTTTTTTCAGATGAAATAATTGTTTCTGTAAAAAATTCCAGTAAATCAACAACAACACCATTTTGTTGTGATATAAACATAAACAGACTTTCCCAAACTTTTTTGTTTTGCAAAGACTGTATTCCTTGTCATGTATGTTCATTAAAATCTCTATTCCTTATCTGTGTTCAGCTAGTGTTTTGACAGTGATTTCCTTGAACTCCAGGAGAAAAATAAAACAAAAGAAAAAGAAAAAAATCCCATCTCTCCTAGTCTTTACAAATTGTCTCTGCTCCAGGCACTCCTTCATCCCTTATCCAAACTTGCCTAGGAATTAGCCAAAGGTTGAAGCTCTGGGTCTTCCCCCAGGCATATGCATGACATAGATTTCTATATTACCCCTATACCCATGCACTTTTGAAAGTCATAATTTCCTAATGAAACACTCCCACAGCTTTTCTTCCTGAGCTTTAGGCAGTCTATTGTATGTCTCAGTTCATAATCTATTACTCCAGGCATTTGTGGGTTTTTAGTTGGTCTTGCAGTGTTTTTGAGCATTCCTGCTCTTTTCCAGCCTGGGTTTCACAGAACAGAGGTGATTGCCTTTATATTTTATATAACTACTAGAGGCCCGGTGCATGAATTTGTGCATGGATGGGATCCTTTGGGGTGGCCTGTGGGGATTGGGCGAAACCTGCAGTCCAATGCCGCCTGCAGTTTCTACCTGCCACTCCCGCTCATCCCAGCCCTGCTTGTGCCCAATTAGTCCCAATCAGGAGAGGCTCGTGCTGCTGCCTCAGCAGCACTTGCCAGCCATAAGCCCTACATCTGGTGCTCTCCTGAGGGGAGTGACCTGCGGGATCGGGCCAAAATCAGCTCTCCAACATCCCCCAAGGGGTCCCAGATTGAGAGAGGGCACAGGTCAGGCTGAGGGACCCGACCGGTGCACAATCAGGGCTGGGGAGGGACTGCAGGAGGGCTCCAGGGCATGTCCAGCCCATCTCATTTAGTCCTGATCGGCTGGACCCCAGCAGCAAGCTAACCTATCGATCGAAGCACCTGCCCCCTGGTGGTCAGTGCACATCATAGCGAGCAGTTGAGCATCCTTAGCATATCATTAGCATATTACCCTTTGATTGGTTGAACAGTCGACCGGTCACCAGACGACCGGACACTGAGCATATTAGGCTTTTATTATATAGGTTTAAATTAGCCATGAGAGTTATCTCTGACATAGTTAAGTTTGTTTAGGTTTACCCATATTGTCTTTTCTCATCATTTCATGCTGTATATCAATACTTCCTTCTGGGATCATTTTACTTTCCTCTGAAGCACATCTTTAGATATCACTTTTCTGAGTGTCTCTTAGTTTTTTTGTTTTTCAAAATGCTATCCACCCCCACCCTCATTTTATTTGCTTTAATTCATGAGAGATAGTTTCACTGGGTTATTTAATATATAACATCTTGAAGATAGGATATTACTAACTTCTACTTTCTTTATTGCTTGTGAGAAGCAGCAGAGGTAATTTGTAAACTAGGAGACGTGGAGTTTAATTTCTGTTTCTTCATCAAGAATCTGTTTTTTATTTCTGACTGCTTAACATTTCCTGTGTCTGGGTTATGCCTTTCTCCCTACTATGTATCTATGCTAGGTTGTCTTTTATTTATTTTGTTTGGGATTTAATATCCTATGTGAATATCCTTCTTTCTTTTTCTCTCTGTGGTTCAGTCTGTATAATTTCTTCATTTATATCTTCCATTTATCTAATTACTAGAGGCCCGGTGCACAAAAATTTGTGCACTCGGGGGGGTGGGGAGGGGGGGTCCCCCAGCCCGGCCTGTGCCCTCTCGCAGTCTGGGACCCCTTGGGAGATAATGACCTGCTGGCTTAGGCCTGCTCCCGGGTGGCAGAGGGCAAGCCCAATCCCTAGGTGCAGCCCCTGGTCGGGCTCAGAGCAGGGCCGATTGGGGAGTTGGGGCACCGCCCCCTGTCATGCACAGAGCAGGGCGGATCAGGAGGTTGGGATGCCACCCCTAGTCACACTCAGGGTAGAGCCGATTGGGGGGTTGGGGCACCGCCCTCTGTCACACTCAAGGCAGGGTCAATGGGGAGGTTGTGGCGCCACCCCCTGTCACGCACAGAGCAGGGCCAATCAGGGGGTTGGGGTGCTGCCCCCTGTCACGCACAGAGCAGGGCCCATCAGGGGGGTTGGGGCTCCGTACCCTGTCACGCACAGAGCAGGGTCGATCAGGGGGTTGGGGAGCTCCCCCCTGTCACACACAGAGCAGGGCCCATCAGGGGTTGGGGAGCTCCCCCCTGTCACGCACAGAGCAGGGCCGATCAGGGGGTTGAGGAGCTCCCCCCTGTCACACACAGAATAGGGCCAATAGAGGAGTTGGGGCACCGCCCCCTGTCACACACAGAGCAGGGCGGATCAGGGGGTTGGGGCACCACCCTCTATCACCCACAGAGCAGGGCAGATCAGGGGGTTGGGGCGCCGCAACTGTCACACTCAGGGCAGGGCCGATGGGGAGGTTATGGCTCTACCCCGTCACATACAGAGCAGGGCCTGTGGGGAGGGGGGGGGGGTTGGGGCGCCACACCCTGTCACACACAGAGCAGGGCTGATCAGGGGGTTTGGTTGCTGCCCCCTGTCACGCTGATCCCGGTGCTGGGAGGCATATTACCCTTTTACTATATAGGATAGAGGCCTGGTGCATGGGTGGGGGCCGGCTGGTTTGCCCTGAAGGGTGTCCTGGATCAGGGTGGGGGTCCCCACTAGGGTGCCTGGCCAGCCTGGATGAGGGGATGATGGCTGTTTGCATCTGGTCACACCCCCTTCAGGGTGGGGGTCCCCACTGGGGTGCCTGGCCAGTCTGGGTGAGGGGCTGAGGGCTGTTTTCAGGCTGGCGGGTGACTGGAGCTCCCAACCGCTCCTTTTTTTCTTTTTTTTTTTTATTCTGGGCCAGCTTTAGCTCTGAGGCTTGGCTCCAGCTCTGAGGCCTCGGCTGCTGAAAGCAGGTATCTGGTTTGTTTGGGTTCTATAATCGAAACACTGTTTCAACTCCAGCTCTGAGATCCCGGCTGGCTGAAAGCAGGTTTCTGGGGTTTTGTTTAGCTTCTATATATGTAGCAATGTTTCAAGCTGCAAGCTCAGAGGCCGGCAGCGGCAGGCGGGGAACATTGGCTTCCTCCGTCACTGAAGCAAGCAAGCCTCATGTTCGCTTCAAGCTGCCTGGCTGCTGGCGGCCATCTTGGCTGGCAGTTAATTTGCATATCGCCCTGATTAGCCAATGGGAAGGGTAGCGGAGGTACGGCTAATTACCATGTTTCTCTATTATTAGATAGGATTTTCTATTTTGCTATGTCTAATATGCTGTTTCATATGTCCATTGAGTTTCAAATCTTTATTATTTAATTTTTTCTTTCTCTCAGTACTATTTAATCATTTAAAAAAATTCTGCTTAATATTGATAGTCTTATGTTTCTTTCCCATTGTTTCATAAACGCTTTTATATCTTTAACTATATTAAACACTAGTGGCCCATTGCACGAAGATTCGTACAATAGGCCTTCCTTCCCCTGGCTGCCGGCACCGGTTTTCCTCCGGCACCCAGGACCCAGGCCTTTGGTCTGGCCGCAGCAGCGAGGCTTGGCTTCTCCGCTCCGGCTGCTCCCAGCCCCTCCTTTTTTTTTCCAGCTCCTCAAGCGGAGGCCAGAGCTGGCTGGAAGCCTGAGTCTTCTCTGGTGACCCAGGCCCCCAGCCACTCTTTGAGTGGAGCCCAGGCCCCCAGCCCCTCCTTGAGCGAAGTCCAGGGCCTGCAGAAATCTTGGCTTCCTCCATCGCCAGGAGCAACCCAAGCCTCCTGCTCGCTCCAGCTCCATGGCCTCCACTATCTTCAGTCGTCTTCAGTCTTTGCTTGGCGCCTGTGTATGCAAATTAACCGCCATCTTTGCTGGGTTAATTTGCATAATAACTCTGATTGGCTGGTGGGCATAGTGTAGTGACACCAATTTGCATGTTTCTCTTTTATTAGTGTAGATATTTGTTATATATTTGTCCATATCTGATAACTCAAATATTATTAGCTTTTGTGAGTGTGACTCTGTGGTTTGTTGCTTTCGTTGGCTTTTTCTCATGACAACTTTTGGATTTGGTGGTGGAGGTGGTGGTGCTGGTGCTGGAGAGAGAGAGAGAGAGAGAAAGAGAGAGAGAGAGAGAGAGAGGTTTTCTGTGTAAATTTTTTGAGGCCAAATTTTTAAAGGGATTCATTTAGAGAAAATTTTCCTTTGCTCCTGCAATGTGCCTAGGTGTAACCACAAACTTTGGATAACTTTTGACTAAGTTTTTGGCTTCAGCCAATTTTTTTTTCCTATCACATAAGTTTAAATCTCATACCCACAGAAAATGGGGGGATTATAGTTGGTAATTCTCAAAGTAGACTTCCTTTTTCCCTACTCTGCCCAAAGCCAATGTGTTTTTTTTGTTGTTGTTTTTTGTTTGTTAAATATATTTTGTTGATTTTTTACAGAGAGGAAGGGAGAGGGATAGAGAGTTAGAAACATCGATGAGAGAGAAACATCGATCAGCTGCCTCCTGCACACCTCCCACCAGGGATGTGCCCACAACCCAGGTACATGCCCTTGACCGGAATCAAACCTGGGACCTTTCAGTCCACAGGCCGACGCTCTATTCACTGAGCCAAACCGGTTTTGGCCCAAAGCCAATGTTGAGCTAGGCATGACATATTCATACTCCCTTCTCTGCGGCAGAACTAAGGAAGGAGGTCTTAAGTCATTCTTGGAGGATTTCAGGGTCCTATCTTTTTCAGTGGTCTCCAGCACAATCTTTCCTCTTGCTTGGGTCCCTTACTATCCCTTCTGCAATCATATGGTGCAACTGAAATGAGCAGATCTACCAGAGAACATCCAGCTTCTGGATTTGCATATTCTCCTCATTTATGACCTCAGCATTTCCATCACTAAAAAAGTCTCCTGGATACTCCCTCAGCTAACTCCTCAGCCCAAGTAGGATGATCTTCTCTTCAGGCACAATGGCCTCTATACTTTGCCTATTAAGACACATTGGTGTGTATTCAACAAGCAACATAGAATAGCTACACTCCAAGAATTATCTTGCTTCTAAACTCAGTTTGGCATTTAAAAATATGCTTCAATATTTTCCCCAGAATTTTTAGGTATGCCACATCCAGAAAATTGTTTATCTACATATTAATTGGAAAGCCAGAGGAAGGCACTTTGGAGAGAGTCCAAAAATAGAGGCAAAGGGGAAAAAAAGAGAGAAGTAATGCAAGAGGTGGAGAATAAAAAGGAGAAGGAAGAGGAGGAAAAAAAATGAGAATAAGAAGGAGGAGAAAGAAGTAAATATAAAAGAGGATGAAATCGAGCAGAGAAGAACACATGTGAGCAATAGAAAGTGATGGCTTCCTGAGTTCACTATAGAAAGTCAAAATCTTGCTCTTGGGATTGCTACGTTTTTGCCTTTGTAATTTGGGACATATATGGAGCCTTTATACACCTCTTCATATTTGTTTGTTAAGACATCTCAACTTCGTTCCCATTATTTATCACCAAAAGAACTTTCTGATACTCCATCTACTCACTTCTGAGACTACGTGGGCTGGACTCCTCTTCAGGTGTGTGGGCTCTCTACTTTGCTGTTAAGATACATGGGATTAAGATACATGTTCAACAGGAAATATTATAAGGTTGCTCTCTAAGCCCCAGCCACAGTGAATACTCTCAAAATGATCAATAGCTTAATTCAGAAAAACAATATTCATTGAAGATTGCTTAAAACATTTCTACTCCTGGATTAAATCATAAATAAAGAAAATCGAGGACTCAGATAGCATCATTCTGGTTCTTCCTGATGATGATTTTACTACATAGCACTTTGATTTGGTGCTACAATCTATATTATTGCTTGTTATAAAAAACTAGAGGCCTGGTGCACAAAATTTCATACACTGGGAGGTGGGGGAAGAGGGTCCCTTAGTCTGGCCTGCGCCCTCTCACAGTCCGGGACCCCTCGCTCTTACCACCTGCCTGCATCAGAGGCTGGAGAGGCTCCCACCACCACCACTACACTTGCCAGCCGTGAGCCCTCAGCCAGAAGCCGGGCTCACAGCTGGCGAGTGCAGTGGCAGTGGCAGGAGTCTCTCCACCTCCGAGGCAATGCTAAGGAGCAGCAAGTCTGGCTTCTGGTTGAGTGGCGTTCCCCCTGTGGGAACGCACTGACCACCAGGGGGCAGCTCCTGTGTTGAGCATCTGCCCCCTGGTGGTCAGTGCATGTCATAGCGACTGGTCGTTCTGCCATTAGGTTGATTTGCCTATTAGGGTTTTATTCTATAGGAGAGGGTCTATGTGGTTAATGGGTACCATGCTTTATTGTTATGGGTTCAGTTCTATTTCCCCAAGATTTATATGCTGAGGTCCTAACTTTCAGTAGCTCAGAATGTGACCTTATTTGGAAATAATATAGTTATAGCTGCAAATATTAGTTTAATTAATATGAGTTTAATTAATTAATTAGTTTAATTAATATTAGTTTAATTAATAATAATTTAACTAATTCAATAGGACTAGTGCCCTTATTTATTTATTTATTTTTATAAAAAGGAAGTTTGAACAGGGACATATACATGGAAAATGTCATGTAAAGATAGAAGCAGAGATTGGGTGATACAAACCAAGGAACACCAACAATTGCCAGCAAACACAGAAGGTAGGCAAAAAGCAAAGGACAGATTTTTCTTCACAACCTAAAAAGGAAGCAACCCTGTCAATTCCTGGATTTTGGACACAGTAAATTTTTTGTTGTTTAAGCCACCCAGTTTATGGTACCTTGTTAGGGCAGCTACATCAAATAATACTGTGAGTCCATCAACACTGGCTCATGGTGGCCCCTAGTATAGACTAGTGCATGAATATTGCTCTCTCCAGGCACAAGTGCTCACATGCATGACTTTTTATGACCTGTTAACTTGAGCTTAACTTAAGTATACTCATGACTGTACTTAATATTGCATTACTGCCGCTCACCGGGAAGGAATAGTTCAGGTGTGCCAAGAAAAACACCAATGACTCATCTGTAAACTTTGTGTTGTTTTAGAGATGCCAATGGGAGGCTGTCATCCTGAAAAAAATCTAGTCATGCCTGCAAGGAGGCCTGTCCACAAAAATGGTTGATAGGTCACCAGATTCCTTGGTGGATTATTTCCCACTCTCTTTAATAGTCAAAGTAGTCATTTTCCATCTTCTCACATAAATGCATGGCAAAATAATTATTTGTACTAGAGAGGGACTTTGAGCAGCCCTCAGAGGGTAGGAGAAGTGTACTGTTCTCACAACCATGTTCTTGGGTGGCATGGTATAGTCTATGGTTGCGGTATGGTTAATCACAATACCACTGCTTCAGTTCCTTCCATACAGTGGATTTTTAAAAAATTACTTTTGTTATGGTGGGCCTTAATCCAATCTGACTGGAGTTCTTATAAGAAGAGGAAATCAAGACACAAACATGTACAGAGGGAATACCATGTAAAGACCCAGGATGGAAAAATGGCCATCGACAGGCCAAGGTAAAAAATAACTTTCTGTTGTTTAAGTTACCCAGTCTGTTGTACTTTGTGATGGCAGCCCTAGCAAACTAAAGCAGCACCAATCGATCAGCAGCCCCAGGGCATGAATTTGACTGGTCCTTGTCAACCAGGGCATTCATATTTTTGTGAAAACAGTGGCTGCGAGGGCATTAATTATTTGACTTTAATCTTCACCTGTATTAATGCCTTTATCATGGCTTCACTGTGGGCAGGGTATACTTTCCTGCCCCTTGATTTCAGCCTTAGCCATGTAGCTTCCGTTGCTCAGTAGCACGTGGGCAGAATGAACACTGTGCAAGTTTTAAGCACAGGCTTTCAATATTTTTTCTGTGTTCCTCTCTTACACCCCTCTTTTTTCTATGGCAACAACATGACACACCTGGTCTCAGATCCAAGGAGGATGAGAGACAGGCAGAGCAGAGCCTTCGTAGTTTGAAGTCAAAACACCCAGTCCACCCCAGCCTAAATCAGCCCACCCACACCCAACTGAAGACATGTGAGTGAGCCCAGATGACATTAGCAGAGATTCCTCTAGACCAGCCGTGGGCAAACTACGGCCCGCGGGCCTGATCCGGCCCGTTTGAAATGAATAAAACTAAATAATTTTATGTAATGATGTTTACTTTGAATTTATATTAGTTCATACAAACACTCCATCCATGCTTTTGTTCCGGCCCTCCGGTCCAGTTTAAGAACCCATTGTGGCCCTTGAGTCAAAAAGTTTGCCCACCCCTGCTCTAGACAAACTTTGCATACATCAGTAACATGTATTGTTAAGTGGCAACAAAATAATGTGGTTGTTACACAGCATTTAGCGGCAATAGCTAACCGATACAATGAACATATGACCTGAGATTATTTAATCAAGATGAAAGCCCAAGATTTTTTTTTTTCAGTGTTGAGAAGAAGTTGTCCTTTTTCTCTGAAGGAACACATAGCCCTGGAAGTTTTTGGCCACCACCTTGTGCCCAGAATGTAGATGATAATAAGGATTCAGAACAGGGAAATGGGAGAAATCTGTTTTCTTATTGGTGCTGATAAGCCATGTGCACCAACCAAACATAAGTTCAAACATTGGACTACCTTTGAAATTCCTAGCCATGTGAGCAAAGGCATCCCCTTGCTGTTTAAGCCCATGTGATTTAGATTTTCCATTACTACAAAAATACAGATGCAGAACTTTTGCTTTCAGCTGCAACATGCAAAAAACTTGGAAAGTGATCACTCTTGCTCTTAAAAACAAGGAAAATATTGAACAAACTGAAAATAAAGAAAAGTTCTTAGACCCATCAGAGACTTGCGATCAAAGAATGATGCCACGGCCTCCCAACACCAAAGCTGGAGAGACAGTGAAGACAGAGAATCTGCGTGCTTAGAGCAGAAGCTGCTGGAGCCACAGATGGGGAGGGACATGTGGTAATCTGATGGGCTGGACACTGAGTGTGGACTAGCAAGAAAGTGAGAAACTTCTGGAGTCTTCAGTCTTAGGGGGAATCCCACACTTCCATGATCTACTTCTAGGAAACTCACCAGGTTCTTATGGTGAAAAGCTAAGAAAGATTCCCTCAGTGGCAGCAGGGGGGTGGAGGGGTGGGGGAAGGAGGAATCATTGTGAGATATGCCCAGGTAGTTCTCCATTGTAAATGCTTAATCTCCAGAGGGAATAATTTTTTACAAGAACCTAAAGAGGGGGGAAAAAAGGTAAGAAACACTTGTAAAGGTCACAGCCCAGGGAAATTGGTCTATTAAAGACAGATGTAATCATACAATTATAGAATGCTTCCTCTCCTAGACACTTTACTACCACATCAATAGGGCTTCAGTAGAATAGCATTGGCTTACAGCTAAAGAGCTGCAAGGTACAGACTCTATTTAAGGAGCCCAAAGGCAATAGGAGAGACAAAAACAAAGACATGAAGTAAATTTGAAGCCTCTGACACCTACCGTTACAGCAAACATTGAACACTTAGAGAAATTAGCATAAAACTTTGCACTGAAGGCTTTTACCTCATTTCTTATGACCCAATGCATCATGTCCAGCTTGTAATAAAATTTTACGAGGCACACTGAAAAGCAAGATAAAACACAGTCTGAAGAGAAAAAGGAAGCATTAAAACTGGACTCAGATATAGCATAGATTTTGAAATCATCAGAAGGGGAATTAAAAATAGCTATGATTAATGTGTTAGGAGCTGTAATGGAAAAAGTAGACAACATGCAAGAATAGATAGGTAATGTAAACAGAGAAATGGAAACTATAATAAATAGTCAAAAGGAAACCCTACAAATCAAAAGCACTGTAACAGAAATGAAGAAAGCCTTTGATGAGCTCATCAGTATACTCAACACAGGCAAGGAAAGAATCAGAGAGGTTAAAGACATGCCATTTAAAGTTCCCAAGCTAAACAAAATAAAACAACATAAAACAAAGCAGAACAAAACATCCTAGAACTGTGGGGAATTTTAAATGGTATAACATACACATAGTTGGAATGCCAGAAGAAAGACAAAGGAGAAAAAGAAATATTTGAAGTAGTAATGACAGAGAATTTTCCAAAATTAATGACAGACACAGAACCACAAACCCAGGGCTCAGAGAACACCAACGTAGTTAATACCAAAAAACGCACACCTAGGTATATAATATTTAAACTACAGAAAACCAATGGCAAAGTCTTGAAAGAAGATGTGGGGTTCATATCTAAAAAAAAACAAGGGTAAGAATTATCAAAAACTTCTCATCAGAAACCATGCAAGCAACAAAAAGTTGGTGAGATATTTAAAGTGTTGACAGAGCCCTTACCGGTTTGGCTCAGTGGATAGAGCGTCAGCTGCGGACTCAAGGGTCCCAGGTTTGATTCCAGTCAAGGGCATATACCTTGGTTGCAGGCACATACCCAGTAGGGAGTATGCAGGAGGTAGCTGATATATACATATAAAAGAAATACCAGTGTTTTTTAAAAAGTGTTGACAGAAAAAAGTATAGCATTCTATATCCAGAAAAATTATCCTTCAAAAATGAATAAGAAATAAAGATTTTTTTAGTCAAACAAAAACTTTATTTGGTAATTCATTGCCAGCACATCTGTCAAGAAAAAGTATTTAAAATTTTATGGAGAAGGTAAATTATATAGGTCAAAAACTTGAATCTATATGAAGAAAGGACGAGTGTCAGAGAAGGAATAAAAAGGTAAAATAAAATATTTTATTCCTCTTAATTAAAAGAGAAAGTTTAAAGTAATAATGGTAACAATGTATTGGGCAGTTATTGCATATGGATACAAGAAATTTAGGACAGCAACGTCATAGGAATGAGAGGGAATAATGGATACTCTGTTGTTATAAGGTAGCTCTATATTATGTGTCAAGTGATATGATGTTATCTCAAGGTGAACTTAGATTAATTGTAAATGTATATTTCAAACTTTAGGGAAACCACTGAAATTCTTTTAATGAAGTATAATTTGTATGCTAAGAGAGGAGAGAAAGTGAAATTATATAAAATGCTCAATTAAAACCAGAGAAAGCAGTAAAGAGAGGAAGAAAGAAAAGAAACAAAGAACAAATGCAACGAATAGAAGAACAGTTATAAACATGGTAGATATTAATTTAAGTATACCAATAATCAGTAAATATAAATGGTCTAAATACACCAATTGAAAAACAAAGATTATCATAGTAGATCTAAAACAGGATCCAAATAAACATTGTCTACCAGAAACTTTCTTTAAATATAAAGATAAAGGTAGGTTAAAAGTAAAGGAATAGAGAAAGATATATCATACTAACAGTAATAAAATAAATTAAAATAAATTAAAAAATAAAAAATAAAATAAATTAAAAAATAAAAAATAATAAATAGATAAAGAAGGGCATTACGAAATGATAAAGGGGTGAGTTATCCAAGAAAACATAACAATCCTAACTATGTATGCACCCAACAACAGAACATCAAAAAAATGTGTAGTAAGAACTAATAGAACTTCAAGGAGAAATAGACAAACGACTTCAACACCCCTCTTTCAGTAATTGATAGATGAAGCAAGCAGAAAACCAATAGATATAGTTGATCCAAACAGCACTATCAATCAACTTGACATTTATAGAACACTCCATCTAGCAGCAGCAGAATACACATTCCTCTCAAGCTCACATGGCATTTCCATTAATATTGACCACATATACTGGCTCTTAAATTACACTTTAATACATTTAAAAGAATAGATATCATACTCAGTGTATTCAGAGACCACAATGGAATTAAATTAGAAATCAATACAGAAAGATTGCTGGAAAGTTCTAAAATAGTTAGAAATTAAAGAAAAATTTCTAAATAACACAAGAGGAATTTAGAAATATATTGGACTAAATGAAAAAAATTATCAAAAATACATGCTCCTCACCTGACACATCCATCAGGTTAGTTTCTTAGAGAGTTGCTGGTGCTCTTCCAAGATGAAGGGCTCTTCTTCAGTGAAGCTGTACCCAGTCCCAGTGAAGCATCTGACTCAATCACAGCAACGATGAGTTCCACACTGAAGTGTCGGCCATGATCGGCAAACTGTGGCTCGCAAGCCACATGCGGCTCTTTGGCCCCTTGAGTGTGGCTCTTCCTAAGCCTTAGGAGTACCCTAATTAAGTTAATAACAATGTACCTACCTATATAGTTTAAGTTTAAAAAATTTGGCTCTCAAAAGAAATTTTAGTCGTTGTACTGTTGATATTTGGCTCTGTTGACTAATGAGTTTGCCGACCATGGGTCTAGGGCATTCAGATAGCTTCCTTGGGCCTGAGGGGCAGGGACACTGTGATTAAAAGCTTCAGAGAATAAGGTCTTGGAGAAGGAAGGAACTCATCCACATAGCTTATTCACACAGAATGTTCAAACATTTTTTTTTTATTATAGACACCCTAACAAAACTGTAAACCTGTCCAGATCATGAATTTAAAACAATCTAAAAATGACATTGCATCCCCAAACAAGATCAGTCTAGTTGTCATTTAGGCATTTTGAATTTAATTGGATTCAACAAGAAGTGCTGGCACAAAGCGTAAGGATGCATTAAAGTTTAGCTTTTGCCTCAATATTGTGCTCTACTCTGCCATTTAGCTTTGCCTGACTTCAATCTTTAGAAGTCTAAATAGCCTAATTTGCCTATTTCACCACTCTATTTTGCAACCCTATCTTTTGTTGGATCAATAATATGTGATTGTATAGGGAACACATATCTAATTGGAAGCAATCCCAGTAACAGAATAAGACATGTCTTTTAGACTTATCTTTAATATTTGAACATTTATTTCCAAATATAGGCAAGCATTTTAGATGTATCTTGGAGTGAAAAGTCTCCAAATTTTAAAATTCTATTAGTTAGCTGAAATATAAATACATATTTATTCTTACCAGGGTAAAGTATTGTACTAATTAATGATAATTGTGAGTCATTAAATGTATATGTAAAAGTAGTACTTTCAAGGCCTAACCGGTTTGGCTCGGTGGATAGAGCGTCGGCCTGTGGACTGAAGCGTCCCGGGTTCGATTCTGGTCAAGGGCATGTACCTTAGTTGCGGGCACATCCCCAGTAGGGGTGTGCAGGAGGCAGCTGATCAATGTTTCTCTCTCATCGATGTTTCTAACTCTCTGTCCCTCTCCCTTCCTCTCTGTAAAGGAATCAATAAAATATATATTTTTTAAAAAGTAGTACTTTCAATATTTTAACAGAGAAAGAGATGGATACTTATTATGAGTATTTAAGAGAGGGTACTAGCTAAGTACCTGTAATATGATCTACCATCTCACCCCTTCTGAGCGAAGAAATGTTTATAAAAATTTGAAAAATAATTGTGTTAGTCTTCTCAAGCTGCCATAACAGAATACCACAGTCTGGGAATCTAGAACAACAGAAATATCTTTATTATCTCTTAGTTCTGGAGGCTGGAAGTCCAAGGTTATTAAGGTGCAAGTTTCTAGTGAGGGCTCTCGTCCTGGCTTGCAGATGAACATTGTCTTGCAGTGACCTCGCATGGCCTCCCCCCCCCGCCCCCGTGTGTGCTCCTGACGTCTCCTCCTCTCCTTATGTGGGCACCAGTCCTATTGAATTAGGGTCCAATTCTTATGACCTCATTGAATCTTAATCACAGGCACACCTCACTATATTGTGCTTCATTTTATTGTGATTCTCAAATATTGTGTTTTTTACAAACGGAAGATAAGACCCGCTACCAGCAAAAAGGTTATGATTCACTGAAGATGGTTAGCATATTTTTAGCAATAAAGCATTTTTAAATTAAGGTATGTACACTTTGTACACATAATTCCACCACACATTTAATAGACTATAGTATAGTGTAAGCACAGCTATTATATGCACTGGGAAACTAACAAAACAATATTTGCTTAGTTGCAATGGTCTAGTTCCTTACAGATCCCATCTCCAAATACAGTCACATTGTGGGTTAGGGTTTCAACATATGAATTTGGCAGACACAATTCAGTCCATAATAGTACAGCAGATCCTCAAATATTGTTTCATGCAACGTCACTTTGTTATATTGTGGATGAGGAAAAAAAATAGATTTCCATCCAGGGCTACTGTCTGTGAGGAGTTTGTACATTTTCCCCATGTCTGTGTGGGTTTCCTCCCACAGCCTAAAGATGTGCACATGAGGTGCCTGCATGTCCCAGTCTGAGTGAGTGTGGGGGTGGGAGTGGCCCGGCAGTGAGGAGGCATCTGTCCAGAGTGTGTTCCCACCTGCACCCTGAGCGGCCTGGACAGTCTCCAGCTACCAGAAACCCTGAGCTGGAATAAGCAGTTTGGGAAAATAATCGTACTTGTTTTTATTACTCTTTCTTTCTTTTTTTTACAAATAAAAAGTAACTTTATTGACTGTTGATCTTACCATGAAATGCCTATAAGAATAATTACAAAATAATGCAAGTTGGTTTTTACACACTTTTGGTATCATCCTGATATGACGATCCTTTCACAGAAAGGATTCTTTACAATTTGTGTAGATAGAAAGCTCACTGTTGCAAATACAAATGTAGAAGCAGTGCATACCAAATCGGTACACTAACTTAGCATTTATTACTCTTTCTTAAATGTATGTATAGCTCACATTTATTTCAATGTTTAATATCAGAAGTGTTTTGGACCTTTATTTAGAAGTTTGGTGATGTTTTTATGAGCAGAGATATGCTATAGGAACTTAATTTAACTCTCACTCATATCAACTACCTGTGGTACACATGGTTTCATTAGAAGTCATTAGCCTACAGGCACAATTTGCAAGAACCTTTTGATGATAATGAGGACTTCCTGCAATATCATAATAATGTTAGGTAAAAGAGTAATGATATGTGTTTAGTATACTAGCATCCATCGCATTAAATAAAATTAACTATATGAACTGTATTAATTGTTATTTAATGCCTTATGAGCTATAAGGAAAAGTGTTATGTGGGACTTCACATCCCGTGACAAATTAAAAGCAGAACTTCAACTTTGCCACCTCAAGATTCCACAAGAAAAAGATCCAAAAACTCTGTGATAAAACAGTTTCAGTCCAAATATAATAAAAAGAGAATGAAGAAATACTTTGAAGACTGTGTAAGAGCAAATATTTTGTTCCTACTTGTAAAATTTAACAACAGAATTCCAAGTGCTTTAAGAAGAAAAGTCTTCATAATTTTGAGTTAAGAGGAGCTTAAGTTTTAAACATAAAAATAATTGTTTTAGGTTGCAATCACTCTTGGTAGTTGTAGATGAAGCTATGGATCCTTTGTGCAAAATTTCTTCTAACAATATGTTATAAAAATCTTTTGCTAAATTATACAATGCTATCCTCAAAAAGGGTAATAATATTTAATGTGCTGCTTTTGTATTTTGCATCAGGCATTTGGACATGTACAAGAATGAGGGATTTATTTTTATAGTCGATAGCAATGTTGGATGGCTTACTAAGAGATTTTTCTGTTTCTGTTAGTTAACATGGGAATCTGCTAAAGAACTATTTATAGAGTGAAAGTTCAGTGCAGGAAAGACCCATGCAACTGACGCTGGAACCTATGTAGCAAAAGCCAGGCATGAATAAGAAGCTCACAAACCTGTCAAGTTTTGGGCCCATCCTCCAGTTGTGTGTTCAAAAATTAATGAAGTAGTAGTGTGTAATGTAAGAGAATTATTGGTCAGAAGTAGACTGACTGTGGGCAGCCAGGCCCATCACCTTCTTCAACCACAGCCAGACTACAAGACGAGGAGATCACGGAACTGTCTTGTCAGATGCTCACACAAGACATTCACACCAGCCCGAGCGGGTTTGGTTCAGTGGATAGAGTGTCGGCCTGTGAACTGAAGGATCCCAAGTTTGATTCCAATCAAGGGCACATGTCTGGGTTGTGGGTTCAATACCCCAGTTGGGGGCGTGCAGGAGGTAGCCAATCAATGATTCTCTCTTATCATTGATGTTTCTCTCTCTCCCTCTCCCTTCCTCTCTAAAAATCAATCTATAATAATAAAAGCATAATATGCTAATTAGACCAAACAGCTGAACAACAAAGCCATGGCAGCGGGGGCTGAGGCAGAGGTGGTTAGGGGCGATCAGGCAGGCAGGCAGGTGAGCAGTTAGGGGTGATCAGGCAGGCAGGCAGAGTGGTTAGGGACAATCAGGCAGTTAGGGGCGATCAGGCAGGCAGGCAGGTGAGTGGTTAGGAGCCAGTGGTCCTGAATTGTGAGAGGGTGCAGGTCGGGCTGAGGGAATCCTCTTCCCCGCTCCCATGCATGAATTTCATGCACCAGGCCTCTAGTAAAAATATATATTTTTAAAACACATTCACACCAGATACAGATCAGCTGTGATGTGTTTAAAAGACCGCTTGGACAAGTAGAAGCTTTAGCACTGCTTTTTGAGGTACGTAAAACCAACATAGAAGGAAACTCTAATGACAGTTCACACATACAAAAAATCCACCACATTAAAGTACACTATTCAGCAGTCTCCAGTATATTTAGAGAGATGTGCAAGCATCACTACTACCTAATTCTAGAACGTGTCATCATCCCAAAAGAAATCCCACACTTATTAGCACTCACTCCCTATTCTTCTCTCCCCCTAGCCCTTGGAAACCACTAATCTTCCTTTCAGTATGGATTGCGTTTTCTGAACATTTTATATAAATTGAATCATAAAATATGCACCTTTTTTGTGTCTGACTTCTTTTTTTTTAATATATTTTATTGATTTTTTACAGAGAGGAAGGGAGAGAGATAGAGAGTTAGAAACATCGATGAGAGAGAAACATCGATCAGCTGCCTCCTGCACATCTCCCACTGGGGATGTGCCCGCAACCCAGGTACATGCCCTTGACCGGAATCGAACCCGGGACCCCTCAGTCCACAGGCCGACGCTCTATCCACTGAGCCAAACCGGTTTCGGCCTGACTTCTTTTTATTAGCAAATTTTTTAAGATTTATCCAGGTTGTAGCATATATCAATACGTCATTACTTTTGTTAAAAATATATTTTTATTGATTTCAGAGAGGAAGGGAGAGTGAGAGTGAGATAGAAACATCAATGATGAGAGAGACTCATTGATTAGCTCCTTCCTGTATGCCCCACACTGGGGATCAAGCTCGCAACCTGGGCATGTGCCCCGACCAGGAATCAAACTGTGGCTTCAACCATGGAGCCACGCTGGCTGGGCTACTTCATTATCTTTTATTGCTGATTAATACTTAATTATAGGAACAAACCATATTTCGTTTATCCACTCATTAGCTCATGTACAATTGGGTTACTTCTCCCTGGGGCTATTATGAATAGTGATGCAATGGACATTTGTGTACATGTTTTTGTATATACCTAGAAATGGAATGTCTGAGTCCTATGTTTAGCATTTTGAGGAACTGTCGAACTGTTGCCCATGGCAGCTGCACCATTTGACATTCTCTCCAGCAATGTAATAGGATTCTGATTTCTCCACATCCTCATTATTATTTTTTATTGTCTGCATTTTTAAAATTATAGCCATCCTAGTGGGTGTGGAGTAACATCTCTTTGTGGTTTTGCATATCCCTAATGGTGAATGATATTCAGCATGTTTTCATGTTATTAAGGGCCATTAGTATATCTTTATTGGAGAAATGCCTATTAAAAAATGTGCCCATTTTAAAATTGTATTATTTGTCTTTTGAGTGTTGAGTTGTAAGAGTTCTTATCAGTTATGATTTACAAATATTTTCTCTTATTCTGTAGGGTTTTTGTTTTTGTTCTTTTACTTTCTTGATATTGTGTTTTGAAGCACAATTATTTTTCATTCTCATGAAGTTCAATTAATCAATATTTTTCATTGCTTGAGCTTTTGTGTCATATCTGAGACCAGTGTCTAATACAAGGTCATGAAGACTTAGAAGCAATTATAATTTCTTCTAAGAGCTTTATCATTTTAGCTCTTACATTTAGGTATTTAATTCATGTTGAATGAATTCTTGTATATGCTGTGAAGTTTGGGTTCAAATCCATTCTTCTTCATGTGGATATCTAGTTGTCCCAGCACCTCTCATTACAAAAGCTGTTCTTTCCCTATTTTTACTACTTGCCACTCTTATCAAAATTAATTCACCATGAACATGCAGGTCTATTTCTGGACTCAATTATATTGCACTCATCTATATGTCTACCATTATGTCAGTACTATATAGTATCAATTACTGTAGCTTTGTAGTAAGTGATGAAACTGGGAAGTGTGAGATCTCTATATTTGTTCTTATTAAGGTTGCTTTGGCTATTCTGGTACCTTTTGTTTTCTTGTGGATTAAAATAGAAAGACTTTATTTTTTAGAGCAGTTTTAGGTTTACAGTAAAATTGATCAGAAGATACAGAGTTTTCATATATCCCTTGCTCCCCCAACACACTCAGCCTCCCTTTCAAAATCCTGCACCAGAATGGTACATTTCTTACAATTGATAAGCCTACATTGACACATCATTATCACCAAAGTCCACAGTTTACCTTAGGATTTATTTTTGGTGTTGTAATTTCTGAGTTTTAACAAATGTATAATGGCATATTTCCACTATCACAGTATCAAACAGAATAGTTTCAGTGCCCTAAACACTCTGTGCTTTGTCTATTTTATCCTTCCCTCCATCCTGACCAATGTAAACCATAGTTTTGTCTTTTTCAGAATCTACACTAATAAAAGAGAAACATGGTAATTAGTGTACGACCGCTACCCTTTTCATTGGCTAATCAGTGAGTATATGCAAATTAACTGTCAGCCAAGATGGCGGCCAGCAGCCAGGCAGCTGGAAGCGAACATGAGGCTTGCTTGCTGCGGACTCCAACGTTCCCCGCCTCACTTGCCGGCCTCTGAGCTACAACTCTAAGAAACTATGTACTATGTTGCAAATAAGAAGATAAACAAAACTCCAGAAACCAGCTGGACTGAAAGCCAGGCGGACCGAAACTTTGTATTGATGTTTTCAGCAGCGAGGCCTCAGAGCTAAAGCTGGCCCAGAATAAAAAAAAAAAAAAAGAAAACAAGGAGCGGTTGGGAGCTTTAGTCACTCGCTTCCGGAAAACAGCCCTCAGCCCCTCACCCAGACTGGCCAGGCACCCCAGTGGGGACCCCCTCCCTGATCCAGGACACCCTTCAGGGCAAACCAGCCGGCTCCCACCCATGCACCAGGCCTCTATTCTATATAATAAAAGGGTAATATGCTCCACGCACCGGGATCAGCAGAGCAGCGAGGCTCCCGGCACCGGGATCAGCGTGACAGGGGGCAGCGCCCAAACCCCCTGATCGCCCTGCAGCTCTGTGTGTGACAGGGGGCGGGGCCACAACCTCCCTATCTGCCCTGCTCTGTGCCTGATAGGGGGAGCTCCCCAATCCCCTGATTGCCCTGCGGCTCTGTGTTTGACAGGGTGCGGCGCCCCAACCCCTTGATCGGCCCTGCTCTGTGTGTGACAGGGTGCGGCGCCCCAACCCCCCAATCGGCCCTACCCTGAGTGTGACTGAGGGTGGCATCGCAACCTCCCGATCCGCCCTGCTCTGTGCATGACGGGGCGGCGCCCCAACTCCCCAATAGGCCCTGCTCTGAGCCTGACCAGGGGCTGCGCCTAGGGATTGGGCCTGCCCTCTGCCACCCGGAAGCAGGCCTAAGCCAGCAGGTCGTTATCTCCCGAGGGGTCCCAGACTGCAAGAGGGCACAGGCCGGGCTGGGGGACCCCCCCCCCCGAGTGCACAAATTTTTGTGCACTGGGCCTCTAGTCCTATATATAAAAGACTAATATGCAAATTGACGGTGGAATGACCGATTGCTATGACATGCAGTGACCACCCAGGGGGCAGGTGCTTAATGTAGGAGCTGCCCCCTGGTGGTCAGTGTGCTCACCACTTACCACTCAGCCAGAAGCCGGGCTCACAGCTGATGGGCGCAACAGCGGTGGCAGGAGCTTCTCCTGCCTCCGCAGCAGTGCTGAGGACCCCTCGGGGGATGTCTGCCTGCTGACTGGGAGAGGGTGCAGGCCGGGCTGAGGGACCCACCTCCAGTGCACGAATGTCACGCACCAGGCCTCTAGTGTAATATAGTCAGAATTATACAGTATGTAGTCTTTTCAGATTGGCTTCTTTCATTTAGTTTTATGAATTTAAGGTTTCTCCATGTCTTTTCATAGCTTGATAGCTCATATTTTTTTTAGTGCTGAATAATATTCCATTGTTTGAATATACCACAGTTTACCCATTCATCTGCTGAAGAATATCTTGGCTGCTTTCAAATTTCGGCAATTATGAATAAAGTTGCTATAAATTCAAATGCAGGTTTTTCTGTAGACAGAAAGTATTCAACTTTTGGGGCTGGGGGGTAAGTAGTAGTAAGGAGTATGATTGCTAGATTTTATGGTAAGACTATGTTTAGATATTTAAGAAACTGCCAAACTGCCTTCCAAAGTGGCTATACCATTTTGTATTAACCCCAGCAATGAAAAATTGAAGTTCCTATTGCTCCACATCCTGGCTAGCATTTGATATTGTCAAGGTTTTGGGTTTTGGACATTCTGCGTAGTAGTGTCTCATTGGTGTTTTAATTTGCAATTCCCTAATAATGTATGGAGTGGGACATCTTTTCAAATGTTTATTTGCTATCTATATATCTTTGGTGAGTTGTTGGTTCAGGTCTTTTGCTGTTTTTAATTGGGTTATTTGGTGCGGCTTTTTGTTGTTGTTGCATTTTAAGTGTTCACGTATATTTTGCATGACAGGTCTTTGCCAAATGTGTCTTTCTCAAATATTTTCTCCAGTCTGTGGCTTGTTTTCTCATTTTGTTGACAGTGTCTTTTGCACAGCAGACATTTTTAATTTTAATGAAGTCCAGCTTATGAATTATGTTTTTCATGGGTTATGTTTTTGGTATGGCATCCTCTAAAAAGCCCTAGCCATACCCAAGTGCACCTATATTTTCTTCTATGTTATTTTCTAGGAGTTTTACAATTTTTCTTTTATATTTAGGTCTGTGATCCATTTTGAGTTAATTTTTGTGAAGGGTGTGAGGTCTGTGTCTAGATTTATTTTTTTATATGTGGATCTCCAGTTGTTATAGCACTATTTGTTGAGAAGACAATCCTTATTGCCTTTACTCCTTTGTCAAAGCAGTTGAATACCTATATATCTATATCTATATCTATATATATCTATATGTCTACATGTCTCCTATATCTATATCATCTATCTATATCTAATCTCTCTCTCTCTCTCTCTCTCTCTCTCTCTCTCTCTCTCTCTATCTCTCTCTCCCCCCCTCTCTCTCTATATATATAATCTATCTATATCTATATCAACTATCTATATATAGATATAGATATATTTCTGGGACTTTTACTTTTCCATTGATATATTTGTCTATTCTTTGCCAATACTACATTGTCTTGATTACTGTAGGTTTATAGTAAGCATTGAAGTTGAATAGCATCAGTCTTCCAAGTTTGTTCTCTTTTAATATTGTGTTGGCTATTCTGGCCCTTTTGCCTCTCTGTACAAACTTCAGTCAATTTTTTAATATCCACAAGAAAGCTTGCTGAGATTATTTTTATTGGGGTTGCACTGAATCTATAGATTAAGTTGAGAAGAACTGACATCTTGACAATATTGAGCTTTCTATCCATGGACATAAAATATCTTTACATTTATATAGTTCTTTGACATCTTTCATCAGAGTTTTGTAGTTTTTCTCACATAGTTCTCATACATATTTTATTAGATTTATACCTAAGCAATTTTTTTATTGATTAAGGTATTACATATGTGTCCTTATCCCCCCATTGCCCTCCCACACCCTAAGCAATTTTTGAGTGCTTCAAATTGTTTTTCACTTCATTTCACTTGTTCATTGCCACTATACAGAAAAAACAATTGAATTTTGTATATTAACTTTGAATACTGCAACCTTGCTAAGTTGCTTATTAGTTTCAGGAGATACTTTTATTTTCTGCATAGACCATCATGTCATCTGCAAAAAAAGGCAGTTCATTCTTTGCTTTTCAGTCTGTTTGCTCATTACTTACTTTTCTTATTTTATTGAAGTAGTTATGATTTCCGTGTTGTTGAAAAGGAATATTGTAGGAAAGCTCCTAGTTTCTCATCACTAAGTGTGATGTTAGCTTTAAGTTTGTAGATATTCTTTATCAAGTTGAGAAAGTTCCATCCTATTCCTAGTTTACTGAAAGTTTTTATAATGATTGGATCTTGGATTTTACCAATATTTTTTCTGCATCTATTGATATGATCATGCAATTTTTCTTCTTTAGGGGGTTGATATGAAAGATTATATTAATTGATTTTTGAATGGTGAACTGGCCTTGATTACCTGGAATAAATCCTATTTGGTCATGGTGTACAATTCTTTGTATACATTCTTAGGTTTGATTTGCTAATTTTTTTTTATTTTTTTAAAGAAATTTTGCATCTATGTTCACGAGTAATATTAGCCTGTAGTTTTCTTTTCTTATAATGTTTTCATCTGATTTTGGTATTCTGGTAATTCTAGCCTCAGAGAATGATTTATAAATTATTCTTTGTGTTTCTATGTTATGAGATTATAGAGAATTGGTATAATTTTTCCTTATATGTTTGGTAGAATTTATAAGTTAATCCATTCGGGCCTTGTGCTTTCTGCTTTGGAAGGTTATTATTTATTAATTCAATTTCTTTGATAGATATAGGCCTATTCAAATTGTCTATTTTCTTCCCTTGTCAATTTTGGTAGTTTGTGCCTTTCATCTATGTTATCTAATTTCTTGGCATATAATGTTTTATAGTATTTCTTTCTAATTTTTATTTCTGTGGTGCTGGTAGTAATGTCACTTCTTTCATTTCTGATTTTAATAATTTGATCTTTCTCTTTTTACTGGGTCAGTCTAGCTAAAGCCTTGTCAATTTTGTTGATTTCTTCAATGAGTGGAATTTTGACTTCATTGAGTTTCCTCTATTTTACTTCAATTACTTTCAATCCAATCTTTATTATTTTACCTGCTAGCTTCAAGTTTAGTTTCTTCTTCTTTTTTTATAGTTTCTGAAAGTGAGAGGTGAGATTATTTATCTTATTTTTCATTTTTTTTAAATATAAGCATTTACTTGTGTACATTTCTCTCTAAGCACTATTTTAGTTACACCTCATAAGTTTCAGTAGTGTGTGTATTTTCACCTCAAATTATTTAAAAATTTTTTGTGATTTCTTCTTTAAACTATTTGTTATTTAGCAGTGTGTCTTGTTTAATTTTTATGTATTTGAATTTTCCCAATTTTCCTTCTGCTATTGATTTCTAGCTTCATTCCTTTTTGGTTGGAGAACATACTTTTTATTATTTCAATTCTTTTAAATTTATTTAGACTTGTTTTTATCCTAATGTATGGTCTATCCTGGAGAATGTTCCAGGTGTACTTGCAAATAATATATTTCCTCATATTACTGGGTTAAGTGTTCTATAGATGTCTGTTAAATATAATTGGTTTATAGTGTTGTTATAGTCCTATTTACTTGTTAATCTAAATTCTAGTTGTTCTGTCCATTATTGAAAGTGAGCTATAGAAGTCTCCAACTGCTACTTTTTACTTGTCTATTTCTCCATTCCATTTTGTCAGTTTTGCTTCATGTATTTTAGGTTCTGGATATAGATTTACAATCATTATATCTTCCTGATGGATTGATACTTTTTGCCATTATTAAATGTCTGTAACCATTTTTGTTCTAAAATCTATTTCCTTTGATATTAGTTTAGCCACTCAGCCCTTTAAAAAAAATCCTCACCTGAGGACATGTTTTTATTGATTTTAGAGAGAGAAACACTGATCCGGTTGCCTCCCGTATGCACCTGGACCACTGGGGATTGAACCTGCAATCTAGGTATGTGCTCTGACTGGGAACTGAAACTGCAACCTTTTGGTGTACTGGGTGATGCTCAACCAACTAAGCAACCCAGCCAGCCACTCAGCCCTTTTGTGTACTGTTTGCATGATATATTTTCCCCATCATTTTAATATCAACCTATGTGTGTTCCTTATAGACAGTATATAGTTAAGTCATGCTCTATTTTCTTCCATTCTGTCCTTCTATGATTTTGGATTGGAATGTTTAATCCATTTCCATTTAATATAATTATCGATAAGGTAGAAATTACACCTACCACTTTGCTGTTTGTTTTCTATATGTCTACATTGTTTTGTTTCTCTTTCATTGTTGGTGTATTTTGTGTTAAATGTATATTTTCTAGGGTATTATTTTAATTTTCTTGTTATCTATTTTACTTTTTAAAAGTTATTTTTTTAGTGTTTGTTTTGAGGACTATAATTAACATCTTAAGAATGTGTCAGATTAATATCACCTTAAGTTTAATTGTATAAAAAATTTTTGCTTTTATATAACTCCATTCACTTCCCTCCTTAATGTTGCTGTTGTCATCCAAATTACATCTTTATACATTGTGTGATCTTTAATGCAGATTTATGACTATAGCTTTATGCATTTGTTTTTTAAGTTAGTATTTTAAAAATAAAATAAAACACCTCACATTTATAGTGAACTTTATATAACCTATGTAGTTTTTTTCCTATGATTTTTATTTCTTCAAGGGAATTTGAGTTACTTTCTAGTGTCCTTTTATTTCAGCCTAGAGGACTCCCATCAGTATTTCTTGTAGAGTAAATCTGCTAGTAAATAAAAAGTTTTTTAAAAATCTGGAAATGTCTTAAATTTTCTTTATTCTTCAAAGAAAGTTTGGCTGGTGTAAAATTGATTCACACAATACTTTTCTTTCAGCATTTTGAATATGTCATCCGCTGCCTGCTGGTTCCATGATTTAGGATGAGAAATTAGCTATTAATCTTATTGAGAATCCCATCCCCATTTATAATCTCACTTCTACTGTTGCTTTCAACATTATTTTGTCTTTTAACACTTTGATTATAATGGGTCTACATGTGGATCTCTTTGTATTTATACTGCTTGGAATTTGTTGAATTTCTTGGATGTGTAGATTAATATTTTTATCAAATTTCAGAACATTTCAGCCTTTATTTCTGTAAGTATTCTATTTGTTTCAGTATTTCCTATCTGGAATTCCTATTGTGCATATGTTAGTACACTTGATGATGTCATAGGTCTATGAGGCTCTATTCTGTTTTCTTCATTCTCTTTTCTTTTTCAGACTAGGTACTCTGAATCTTCAAATTTGCTAATTCTTTCTTCCACCTACTCAAATCATTTGTTTAGACCCTCTAGTGAATTTATTACTTCAATTATTGTACTCATCTTTCTTATATTTCTCTTTAGAGTTTTAGACCTTTTTTAGTTCATTTAAAATAGTTGATTCTATGAACTTCTTTTTTTTCTATTATAGACTATACATTTTTTCTTTGTGTCTCATAATTTTTTGTTGAAAACCAGTCACATTAAGCAAAAATAATGTGACAACTATACAAATAAGATTATTCTCTCTAGAGTTTGTTGTTTCTGTGTGTGTGTTTTCAGTGACTTTTCAAAACTAATTATGCAAAATTAGCATTTTTTTATCATCTGTGGTCACTGAAATCTCTGCTTGATTAGTATACTGGTCAACTATAGGTTTGTTAAGATTTCCTTACATGCCTGGAAATAACAAGTCTCTTATTCTTTGCCAAGGGGCTCAGTATACGTGTATTGGGGCATGACTTCAAAATTTATCTGGGAGTTTAAAAATCTGTCTTAGTCTTCTCTTTTCACTTATTCATAACCTCAAGTCTGTCAGAAATGAGAACTTACAGGGCCTTTAGTTTTTTCCTTTGTATGGACACAGCCCTGGACATGCACAACACCCCATGCATGTGTGTGGCTTTCTAGATTTCCAGATATCAGGAGTTTTCAAAGCACCCAATGGAGATCTCATTCTCCTTTTTTCATTTTTAAGCTAATTGATTATCCTACTGTTTGTTCCCTCTGTTATTTAATGTCTCAGGCAGCCATGATGTTAAACAATTTTCACTGATTATTTTCAAATTTCCATAGGCAAAAAACTATTTGTATTTAATTTACTCTAAGCCAGATTAAATAAAGAGACATCTTTCAGAGAACCATAAGGCATATCAAATAAAGACATTCTGCCCCTTCCAGTGGTTATCAGGCTGCTTGTTTTCACTATGATTGTGAGTTGTTTTCAAGGATACCATGGTACTGGGAAGTAGGGGTGGGAATAGAGCAAGTTAAAATGCCATAAAGCTTGCTGCTCTTACTTAGCTTCAGCCTTTTTTTTTGCTTGAATAAATGCCCCTTACATTGCAAGAAGTCTTTGGTTCATTTTCAGAGTCCTGAAAATGTTGATTCTAACTATTTTCCTTAGTGTTCTTCTCATTGTTGTTATGTAGAGAAAGACTTTTGAGTGTTCTCACTTTTCCAAAACTTTAAAGAGACAGAAAACATTGCCCATGTGGGATTTTGTAGCAATACAAAACATCTCAGTAATCACCTCACATGTGACAATACTATAATGAAGAACTCACAAAGATCAAAAGCCTAAGTCTTTATGCCTGTTAATAACTGTGGGAGGTGTTAGCAATTCCTCCTACCAGAAAGTTGAAATTCCCTGATGATTGTATATCACTATGAGTAATGATGTGATAGCTTGCATCTTAGAGAGAGTAAAGAATCTAGGGTTTTTATAAATGAGGAAATGAAGTGCCTGGTGGTTGTGACATTCTCCTACTCCTGCACATCTGGAAAAGCCAGAATTAGCTCCTGGTTCCTTTGAGGCCTGGTTTTGTAAAGGCAGCTTGGGCAAACAGCCTGAGTTTTGGTGCCCCCTCAACCTGTATTCTGATGCATATGCTTGCTAGCCTATCATTAAGCCCCAACCCCCTTCCAGCTTGTGTCCTGGCCTTGCAAAACCTGTTTCCCTGAATGCTTATCTTGCAGGGGCCATAACAGCCCCACAGAAGATTAACTTCTGGCGCCAGATGTGTTGGTTGGTCGTAATCTCCCTTCCCCCTTACAACTGTCATAGGGACTGCAAAAGCTAGTGAAAAGCAGACAGAGAAATTTAGGGCTATATAAACAGACCCCCACTGCATTGGGCCGCTCAGCTTTGGGAGCTGATCTCCTTGAGCCATGCACCGGTGCTCCTGCAATAAAGTGTTTTTTCTGAATCTTCTGAGTGCCTGGTTGTGTGTCCTCCAGTTGCCTGGTAATTTCTGCAGCAGTTTTGGCAGAATATTCACACACGGTTATGGAACCAGAGATTATTGTCTAGGAAAAAAGAAAAGTGATTTGTTGTGTGGAGCAAGGAGCTCTTCAGTGCCTTTGAAATTCCTCACAAATACAAAGAAAGCAGACTTCATGGTTTAAGGAAAACAAAACGCAACACAACTCAAACTATGATGTTTTTAAGTTGGTGGTCACAAATAGCATCATACCCAATAGGTCTGACCTAGGGTATATTCATGAAAATGATTCGGTCGGGGTTCTTATCCCAGCATCAAGAAGGGTTCAGGAATCTGGAGAAGGCTGTGCATAGATGTTAATAGGAATCCAGAGACTAATAAAGAGTCCGGAGACGAGATATAATTTTGAAAGGCTTTGGGGGTCAGAGGAGCTTAGCTAAGTCTAAGGTCTTAGGTTCTCCTCGTCCCCAGGACGCCATGCTTTTTATTAACACAACTTGTCCTGAGGAGAGGCAGAGATATACACTTCAAAGGGTCAGGGTTTGGTACAGAGTCCATTGTCAGAATGGGGGAATTAGCCTACGGCTGTTCAGGTGTTTGGCCAGTAGGAGGCAATAACATGTAGATTAAGATGCCCTTTAACTGTCTGGCAGCCACAATCAATTTAATGTATCCTATTCAGGTTTGGGGAAATGCCTTCAGCCATTCCCAACAGGTGACTACATGTGTGACTCAACCCTTTTGAGTCCCCAAGTCTCATCAACCTTTTGATGAAACTCTTGAAATTATGACATGCTGGAATTGGTCTACGGCAGATTCTAAAGAATCAAGGACAAAAATGGTGTCTATCAAAAGAATTTGTTAATACTAATAAAATATGGATGGCTTAAAAAATGCAATCCATTTGATTGTAAATAACTTCCTCATTTTGATTTATATATTTTACTAACACTAGATTTTGGATCATATAGAGAATTACTTAATTTTTTCACTCTTATTCTTTTAAAGACACGACTCTTTGTCTTATAATCCTTAACTGGTAGATTCATATCTATGGAAAGGTTGTGAAATTTTTTCCATGAGGTCTTTAAGTTGGGTGCTGCACTGACATAGGCAGTTCATAAGGATACCAAGATAGGATAGAAATATAACCTATAGAGGGGTCCTTTTATTTTCCTCTTCTTACGCCTCACTTTTTATTGTTTGAACACAGATCCCTTCCCACCTAATATTCCTAGCTGCTCACACACACACTTAAAGCTCCTCTAGTAGTTATTCAATACTTTAGGCAAATGGCAAATAATGTTTTTATAAAACAGTTGAATACCACAGCAATCATTGTTGTGGACAAGATCTACCAATGGATGCTAAAATTAATGTGTGAAATTTTGTGGAGAAACAATATTTGCTTAGTTATAAAGTATCTCCTTAAAATATTAACTCCAACTGCTCAAATTTAACAACCTCCAAATAAGACATACTCACATCACAAACCCACTGATATGATGCAGTGAGGACTTAGTATAATTTCACTGCCAAAAAAGCATAACCTCTTGTAAATCATGAGAAGACATTAGGCAGAACTAAACTGAGGAACATGCTAAAAAATAAACTATCAGTACTTTTCAAATGTGTCAAAATTATGAAAAATAAGGAAAGGCTAAAGAATTGTCAGAGATTTAAGGAGGCCAAGGAGAAATAATCACTGAATGCAAAGTGGGATCCTGGATAGTAGACCCGAACAGAAAAAGGACCTCAGAAGAAAAAGTGATGAAATTTCAATAAAGTCTGTAGTTTAGTTAGTAGTATACCTATGTTAATTTTCCAGTTTTGATAATTTTACTATAAATATCAAAGGTGATATAACATTAGGAGAAGTTCATGAGGGGTTTATAGAAACTATGCTATTTTTGCAGTTTTCCATAGGTTTAAAATTATTTCAAAATTAAAAGTTAAAAAATTATTGCACTCAGTTTTTAACATTTCAAAGAACTATTTTTTATTTCTTTAATAATATTTGTCATCCCATTCAAAAATTTGATATTTTTGGAATACTTTTCTGAGATTATGACTAATGCAGAGACAAGGGGTGGAAACATTTTGAGAGAAAATAAAATTATACCTAGGCAGGGTTGTATTCTCAAATTCTCACACTGCTTTTTCAAACGTTATACCCTGTTTTGTGTTTAAAATGCATTAAATTGGTGGTGTTCAACTACCAGAGATTACAGTAGGTGTGGGATTTAACTTTGAAATTCTTCTTTTGAATATTATCTGGAATGCAGACACTTGTTATTCACAGCTAAATGTTTAATTATGAGGCTGGAATTCTTATTCCTTGGGGACTTGAGAATCTATTGCTTATAGATTACTTTTGTGGGTGAAAAAAAGGCCACGCCCTAACCTGACAAGCTCAGGGAGGGACCTGCATGACGGTTTTGCAAAATCAAGGACCTAAAGTAATTACAAAGGATGGTCTGAAATTAAAACTTGAATTAAAAACAGTTTATAATGGGTAGTCCCTGATAAAGGTCAACTTTACCTTAACTGAGCCTATGATTGTCTTTTTGCATCTAAGATAACATCCTTGTGAAATGTCAGGGTAACTTCTAACTTCTCTTTTTCAGGACCCCTCAGGGCACAACCAAATGCATCTGGGCACAACCAAATGCATCTGGGCACCAGAACAGAGACCATAAATTCCTTCATTGTTATTGTTATCATGTTCATTGTTGACTGGTAATTATCCTGCACCCACCTCAGTAAAAGATGTGTCTATCATTTTACTTTGCCTTCTCCCTCGCCTCCCTAATCTATCACCAATGGATTTCATGTAACTCACATCTCCTTCTTTGATTGTAAAGTATAAAACAATCCATTGAGATTCTGCTTCCTGGCAATTGTTGACAGTTTGGCTCAAACTCACAAAAATTCTTTACAGGTTTGAACGTTTTAACGTTAACACTTTCAGTGGTTCTCAACCTTCCTAATGCTGCGACCCTTTAATGCAGTTCCTCATTTTGCAGTGACCCCCAACCATAAAATTATTTTGTTGCTACTTCATAACTGTAATTTTGCTACTGTTATGAATCGTAATGTAAATATCTGATATGCAGGATGTATTTTCATTGTTCGTGACCCACAAGTTGAGAACCGCTGCTTTAAATGCTTAAACATTGGGAATTTGGTTTTGTTGCTTTTCCATATTTAAGAGGTGTTTAAAAGCAAATGAGATATAGGCATTTTTAAAAAAAATGATGCATGTAATCTTGAGTGTTATAATTTATAGTTGGCCATACATATAGGTAGTTATGAAGACCTACCTAGTCATCTCATCTATGAGAAAGTACCAACCAAATCTGTGCTTCTTAACCTTTATTGCGCATAGGAATCTTTTGTGGATTTTGTCAAGATGCTGATTCTGAATCTGCAGGTGTGCTCTGGGCCTGAGATTCTGCATTCCTAAGCAGCTCCCAGGAGATGCCATAGTCTGGCCCATTTTGAGTAACAAGGACCTAAATGACTAGAAGAGAATGCTATGAATGAGTCCTGTCTACTTCAGGTGTTAATCTTCAGAGTAAGGGATTAATTGTAAACAAGTGAAATATTTAAGTATCTTAAGGCAGTAAGGCTAATAATAAAAATTTGACAAAATTTCTCTACCGAAACAAACACTTGGAAGCAGGGAGTGAGGCATGTGGTGCAGCAGTCATTGCCTAAGAAGTGTCAAGGGATGGCTGTTGATGCAAATTCAACACCAACAGGAATCCACAGTTTGGACTGTGGTGAAGAAGGAAACTTTATTCAGTGCAAATGGCTCAACGCCAATATAGCACAGCTGTGAGAACAGCACTACAGTGGAACAGCTCAATAGTGTTACAGATCAATTATGAAGCAGCATGTCTGTGGACCAGGCCAGGCCTCTCTCTGGTTACACAGCTCTGCTATGTTCTGCTCTGCTCCCCGCAGACATCTTTGGTGTTTCAGATCCAGCTGGGGAAATACAATCTTCAGCCTTCAGTGGAAAGGGAAAGTGGGCTCTCAGAGCGGGTAAGAAGCTGACTTAAATAGACAGAAGTCCCCATCACTGATCCCAGATTGGTTCATCTTCATGCAAATGAGGACTCCAAATCCTAGCAGTTTGATTGGTCCAAAAGGTACAGTCCTGTTTGGTCAAAAGGGAGCCTCTCTGATTGGTTGGTGAAGATGCTGAGGGGGGATATATTCAGCTGCACAGCTCTGATTGGATGGGGAGAGCCTCAGTCTTATTGGTTGAAATAGAATAACATGAACTCTTCTGTGAGGGCTGGCTCAGAAGGCAGGAAGGAGTTCAGTGCAGGCAGGCAGTTCAGTGCAGGAGGCAGGCAGCTTAATGCAGGCTTCTCCTTAAAGTGCAGTTTGCATGAGAGGACCCTATGGAGAAATGGCTGCTTAGCTCTGTTTTTAAAATTTGAGCCTAGTTAGCCACCAGGAACGCTTTTTAGTAGGTACCTTCTTTCTCAGAATCCACAGTAGAAATATGGAAAGAAAAGAGACTGAGGATTCAATCTGAAATTAAGCTGAACCAGTCACCAATCATGGGGGGTAGGGTGAAGGAAACACTTTTAGGCACCAGGAGGATGTCTACCACTGCCACCAGGGGGCGCACCACCACAGCTTTTCAAGGTTGGCAGTGTGAACTATCAGTTTTCTCTTTGGGGCTCTGGTAAAAGCAGGGTACAACAACCTGGGGCCCTCCCACTCCTTTAGAAAATGACCTCAGCTCTCCCTGTGACTGGGACTTGGTGATGGGTCATGTGTTTACCAGTCTTAGGAAGTTACAATTGGCAGCTGAGCTGGGCTTGAACTGAAGGGGATTCTAATCAGCATTTAGGTCCCAGGTGTTGGGGGAGAAGCGCTTGCTGCAGTTATCCTGGTAGGGATAGCACAGGATTGTTGAAGTGCGAAAAGCAACTGACTTTGGCATCTCTTTCTTTTGCATGTTTTGTATTTTCACAATGTTTCATAGCTGCAAACATCCTTCTGAGGAAAGGTTGCTGCCATCTTTCTAGTTAACAACGAGGAAACTGAGGCACAAGGAAGAAATGGCTTGCACCTTAGATCTGTGGCTAGATGACAGTCAGAAGTCCAGCTTCCTGCTGTAGCCAACAAAGGCAGCCAACCGCCTTTGTGACCTGCCCCTCCCCTGCAATCTTACTGCAGCTCCTTAGAAAGGAGCCTCAGGGCACAGCACAGCCAGCAGGAAAATGCTGGGCAGAGTGGTTCCTCCACCCACCTCCCCAAAGTTAACCATGTTAATTCCTTTCATTTAAGTCAGTGGTTCTCAACCTTGGCTGCACATTAGAATCACCTGGGAATCTTTTTTAAATCCTGATTTCTGGGCCTCATCGTCCGGAAATTCTGTTTCTTTCTTACTAATGTGTGGCCCCACCCCATAACAAGAAACAGAATTTCCGGAGGATGAGGCCCACGATAATCAGGATTTTAAAAAGATTCCCAGGTGATTCTAATGTGCAGCCAAGGTTGAGAACCACTGATTTAAGTCAACTTGTCTTAACGACTTACACCTGCACAGATTCTTTTAATTTTCCCTAATTTTTAAAATTAGAATAATAGGACATGTTGGTGCCAGCAAAATAATTCTAAAAATATAAAAATATAAAAGAAAAATGGAAAGTTCTGCTTCACTCACTGATCCCACAAATTCTATAATACCATTTCCATCTAATATATATATATATATTTATATAATATATGTAATTTACATAAAAGTGTATTTATTTTTTAAAATATATTTGCATTGATTTCAGAGAGAAAGGGAAAGGGAGCGAGAGATAGAAACATCAGCGATGAGAGAGAATCATTGATCAGCTACCTCCTGCATGCCCCACACTGGGGATCCAGTCTGCAACCTAGGCATATGCCCTGACCGGGAATTGAACCAAATCATCCTGATTCATAGGTCGATGCTCAACCACTGAGCCACGCTGGCTGGGCTATATATAGTGTGTTTATATGTAAGTATGTACATATACAGATGGAAAGACACACACTCAAGATTTTGGTTAACTTGAAAAAAATATTATAAAATTTATAATACAGCTTACTTTACCACTTAAGATGTATACCATAATTTACTGGGATGAGGTTTTGAAATTTAAAAGTGATAAAACATTTAGAGATCAATTTTCTTGATTAAAAACATGGAATTTCCAAGCTTAATATTTGTATGTTAATATAAATAAGCCTCCAGGGTCCTCCTTGGGTTTTCCTGTCACACTGGGCACCCTTTCTGCCCAAGTTCACATCAACAAAATAAAATCAGTGGGGTTTATGTGTTTTCTTTCTGAATGATTCTGATAGAATGAACAAAATTGCTTAAACTGTGAATTCTAAATTTTTGTCCTCTGAGGATTTAAAATTTTAATCTCTCGATTCTTTCCATGCTCTGGATTATTATTATTTTCTCTCAGAGTTAAAAAAACAACACAGAACTCATGCAAAACAGGAGCCAGATACAGGTGTGGGGTGTTTGCATACTCTGTCTTTATTTCTTCCAAACACCCACAAAAGTCAGTTTAAAATATTGACCAAAAGGGGCTAGATAATATGTTTTTCCCTTTTAGATTTGCCCTTCAAGATCCACTAAAATACATGCCAGTCTCTCTCTCTCTCTCTCTCTCTCTCTCTCTCTCTCTCTCTCTCTCTCTAGCAGATCTCAAAACTTAACACAGAAGAATCCCTGGGAGTTTGTGAAGAATGCAGGCTCCCAGGCCTCCTGAATCCTGTTTCCTCAGGATGGGCTTGGTCGTGGACATTCCTAACAAGCTCCCTTGTACTTTTAATGTCTGTCCACGTTTCACTGAAAGGATGCTCCGTGGCTCAGCCACGGACTGGGTGGGAATCTTTCCTGATGGCACCTATTCCCTTTCTTCTCATTTAGAAGGAAAAGGGGATGGAAAGAATGCACAGGAAATGGACTGTGCTGACTTTTTCCACTAAAAGCTGCCTCCAATTTTATGCACACTTTGGAATTCTTCTATGCTTGTCTTAAAAAACTTGACCCCCTAAGCCTGCCAGTTGACCTCTTGTCCTGCAGTTACCCTTGGGCCCCTCCTTACACAGTGTAACCAGTTTGAGAAGCAGCGGGTGACTGGTTCAATTTCAGTTGAAGTTCCTCATAAAACTAGTTAATCTGGAAGGTCATTTGTATCTGATCCAGCGGCAGTGGTTGGGTTATTCTTGGCTTACACTAAACTTGGAAGGGAACTGAAGCATCAGGTAAAAAAAAGAAAAAAAAATCCACACTTAAACGCAGCATGAAAATGAACAAACCCCAGCTCTACACACCATCCCGGACAGATTCCACAGAAGCAAGGCTGAGCAAAAGTTCCTCCGTTTCCCTGAAGTTCAAGGACAGGCAACAATGACCTAGGCTGAAAGAGGGGGAAGAGGGGCTGTCTTTGAAGGATTACTGCCTGGTGAGGGGTTGGTAGGAAATGTTCTAAGTCATGATCTGGAACTCATGTAGGGTGTATACACATAAACAATGTCATTGCACTAAATGCTTAAACTCTATGCATTTTCCTGCATGTATATGATACTTTAGTAAATTAAAAAAAAAGATGATGGACAGCTGTGAATATGACAATGGTTCACCAGAAAAAAGAAATCTACAGTCATATCCATGTAGTGAGTCAAAATCACCAAACAAATGCAGACAGTTGGGCAAAAAGAAAATAAAAAATTGGCAAGTACTATAAAATAAGCAGTTTCTTTGAACTCTAGTTGTAAACTGAACACTTACACTAACAGGAGCCCCAACTTGCAGACCTGGTGCCCTCAAATGCCTCATGATGTGGAGTGTGGGATGAATACACTCATAGGAGTGATTCCTTTGTGTCCTTCGAAATACCCACAGCTTAGAAATAGGCTGAAGGAGCAGTTTTACTGGCTTTTTGATAAAGGCAGCAAACAAGAATGTGGAAGGAAATAAGTTGTCAGGCCTTCCTGGGTGAAGTTGGGGTTCTGTCTAGATCTGGGTGACTGTGCATGCGTAGGGTGACATGTCAGGCGTGAAGAGCAGCGGGTGAATCTGTTGTTTCCCGAAGCTAGGCCGTGACCAATGGGGTGAGGCATGGACGTTGAAGTCTTAAGGCATGCCCGGAAGGGGGACTGCATCTGGGGCCATTCCAGGAACAGTCCATGGCAGAGTTCCTCCCTTTTATCGCCCCAGCCACCAACACTTGGCCTTACTGTATTTAAAGGTTTTTTATGAACATCTATTGGTCTTTCCTCTCTTAGGTTGGGCTACGTTTCCCTGTTGTTATGGAACATCGAGACCAGGAGGCTTCTCACCAAAGCAAGTGGCTTCTCTGAATTTTTCTTCTCCTCCCTCCTTGACGAGTGGTTTATCTGACACAAGTGGCATTGTTTGGTGTTATGGAGACACAACCTTGCTTTGTTATAGGAACTGCTCTGTCAGGTCTGGGCGCTGTGGGTGAGGGGAGGCAGGAGACCTGGACATTCTGCAGGAGGGCCCAGCAGATGCTGGTTGTCTAGGCAGAGATAAAGCCCCACTCTGCTTCCTAGTTGAGAGCTGGCCTGGGCTGAGTGACAGTGAATGTGGTCATGGAAGGTTTTTTATTCTTTATTATATAAAGCAGAGGTTTGAGAAAGATAAACCACGACTGCACATCAGGCCCAAAGTCTTTGCACAGAACTGAAACTGGAATGTTTACGGGAGGTCAAAACAGGGGCATGAGTGATCACACCCAGCACCAACCCTGGGTGAAGAGGTGCCCCGTAAACACGCCTGCCTCATTTCCGGATTCGGTGAAGGCCTGAGCACAACTTGGGGTGATAGCTCTCTTTCCAAGCAAGCTAATGCTCAGATGATTAGGGCTGGAATTTTCTCCCTAAGACACCCTGAACAAAATGTGACACCAAACAGATTAAAAAAAAAGCAAAAGCTACCTTCGGATTGATGAGGATCCTGATGGTGAAGGATAAATAAGTAGCACATTAGTTATGACAGGTTCTGCTTCTAACAAAACGCAGTTTCCTGGAGGAGCTTCCTGGGAGAGACAGGGCACAAGTAACTGTTTTCCTTGGAAAAGGAGCCCAGTGACTGGGGTCTGGCCCCTTTGTCCAGTGATGACAGAAGACTCGAGGGCCTACTTCCCACCAAGCACACCTATTGGAGGGAGAGAGAAGAGGAACTTCCTGACCAGAGGAGGGCCTTCCCTCTTCTTCCTGCAGAGGAGCATGGCAGCGTGGGGTCAGGAGCCCCCAGCCTCCATGCGGTCAGACTGCCGACCAGAAGTCCCCGGTTTTCCTCCCTGGGCAGTGGTTGGCTCCTCTGGGGTCTTTGTCTTTGCTGTACTTCAAAACACCCCTGCGCTCTGAAATCTGTCAATATTGACTAAAAAAATTTCTATGTGCCAAGGAGCAATCTCTCTCACTCTCCTCCTCTCCCCCTCCTCCCCCCAGCTCTTTTTTCCTTTTACTGCAGGTACTGAGAGAATTTCCAGGGAATTGCCAATCCTTGCTTTCTCCCCCTGCTTGCTCCCTTCCTAACGCTTCTCCCATCACCAGATTACACAACTCCTTTGCCTGTGGCAATTTTCCCCTGAGCTAGTGTTCATTCTCTAACCCAATTAGTTCCAGATTCTCTCTCTCACTTTTATTTTCCCTACGTACACTAGAAAAAGCCACTCCAGTGTATTTCCTGGTTAGTGGGATGAAAGGCAGAGTATTCTGAGCTCCTACACTTTCATTTCTGTGTCTCCGAATGTTTGATGAAGGTAATGCAACTGGAGAATCCGCACCCCCCACCACCCCCGACCCTGACCATACACACACACCAGCCAGGATGTACTTACAGATTTTTACAACCCTCCTCTCTACCTGGTAATCAAAGCAAAGGGACAACCACATTGTGGGACATTATAGAAAAGGTGCGCTCTGTGTCTGGCAAGATGCCAAGCTGAAAACAGGAGTAAATAAGTGATACGACTGGGAAGCAAACGTCTTCCAATCTTGTAGGGTAAAATGGCCTCTCTGTGGAAGGGAAGCCACCTATGTCCCCAGAAGCTGTCGTCTGGGAGGTCACCCAGGTGGGAACGCACTTGGAGGCTGTGGGTTCTCCCAGTGGGGGAGTGGAGAAACCTGTACAGAGGTTCCCTCCTTCCTCCTCACCTCCCTAGACACCTGCAACTAGATACCCCCACGTGATCGGACTCCGTGGAGACACTTAGACATCTGGGTTTACAAGCGATCCTCTTATTGAGAAGCCCTTTAGTTTTCAGCCTCATCAAAAATGCATCTCCTTCTCAGGGCTGTATCCGCCAGCCATCCCAGCCCTTAGGTAGGCACCAGGAAGAGCCAGGAAGGCTGAGAAGAGGGTGGGGTGTCTGACATGCTAGGTGTCCTCTC
>NW_005871253.1:133109-172019 GCF_000147115.1 Myotis lucifugus
CGCTCCTGCAGCCGGTGAGGCCGGAGCCAGCCCGGGTGCGCCTCGCCAGCCGGCAGACTTGGCCAGCGGCAGGGCCTCCTCCCGCCGGTCCGTCCCTGCTCCTCCTCCTCCTCGGCCGCCCCCGCCTCCCGGCCACCCCCGCCGCCCCCACCGCGCCGCCGCCCGAGGCCGAGCGCGGACGCCGAGCGTGGGAGCCATGGCGCGCGAGGAGGAGAGGGACCCGGAGCGCCGGGAGGCGGCGGCGCGGGCCCGAGGCGAGGAGGAGGAGGAGGAGGAGGAGGAGGAGGAGGAGGAGGGAGAGGGAGAGGAGGGACTGAGCGATAGCGACGACGAGGACCAAGACCAGAAGACCGGCAGCGGCGAGGAAGAGGCAAAGGAGGCTGCAGCGGCGGCTGGGCGGGAGCGCAGCGAGAACGCGCGGCTGCAGAGCGCAGGGCTGCCTCCCGTCTCCGTCCCCGCCGCGGCCGCCCGCGACCGGAGCGGCCGCCGCCCGCCGGGGCCCCCGCCGGGGCCGCTGCCCTGCCTCCCGAGGATGCGGTCGCCCGAGGAGGAGGATCGCGAGCGTCGCCGGAGTCGCCGGAGGGACCTTCTGCTGAGCCAGCTCTGCTTCCTGGCCTTGGTGGCGCTGCTGCTCTGGTCGCTGTCAAGCATGCAAGAGCATAATGGTGAGTGCTCGCCGCCTGCCCGGAGTGGGCGCTGCGGCTCCAGCGGCTCGGGGCTCCCGGACTGGGCACGGGCGCGCAGGCTGGGCCAGGGGCACGGGCGCCGGGCACGAGGAAGCCCACTGCCCCTCCGTGGGGCTCGGGCAGAGAGGGCTCAGTAGGCGAGCGCCGCGCACGGAGTAGTTAGCACGCTGGGTGCTTGGCTGGCCCTGGGAACCCTTACCGGTGTCTTTTGGAGGGACTTAGCCACAAGCTGGAGGGACTGTCAGCCTCAGCAAGTCCCCCAATAAAGTTGACCTGATAAGATTCGCTACCTGTGCAAGTAACCACCTGTACACGCTTTGGGTTGAGGACGTGGACAGGGCTGGTTGGTGAACACATAGTTGCCAAGTGTTCTCCATATGGAAGAGGCACTGGGTGGACCAGATAGAAAGCTCCGTACCGGCCTTTCCAGAACAGATGCTGGGAACTTCCAGATAAGAAAAAAAGTGTTGGCCATTGGCTGGGGTTTAGGAACGGACTTGTTCTCTTAAACTAACCAGTCACTGGGAAGACTGATCCGTTCTGTGGACTTGCCATTCTGGAATAAAGGGTTTGGACTCTGCTTTCATGCTGCCCTGCAGTGGGGCCACCTTCTCACCCACAACTTTTGTTTTATCTTTGTCCCTGGCCTTCCTTGCGCTGAAATAGCTCTTGTGGAGAAATGTGCTCACAACAGTTGTCCACCGTAACAATTTGGACCGTGGGGTGCAGCTGTCTAAGAAACAGAGGAAAGACTTGGAAGAATAATTGTTGTAAAATGGTTTTATATCCCAGCCAATCAAGCGGTATGTTTCCTGGGAAAATAGTCATAGAATAATTGTGAGAAAAAGCATTTACAAATAGTGCTTTGGTGTTAAGAGAGATACAGCTTTAACACAAGTGTGTTATGAAGTGCACAATAAAGGCATCTGGATGTTGATGGTAAGATGTTTTTAAAGGTGCCATCAATTAAGGGATTTCCCCCAAATTGGCTGATCTCGTGCTTCGTGGGGAAAGCAGATGGTCCATCTTGGTTCAGGCCTTAGCAGACCTGTTGACAGACTTCATCATATATGGTAATATGAGAGCCGGTTCTGGTCTTCAGAGAAGCTGCTAAGATTCCACGCCTCTCCCTATCGCTCCCGATTCCCAGGTTGCCTGGCCATGGGGACTGACATCAGGTAGGGTTCTGTGCTGGGTGAGCAGAGTGGACCCCTCTTCCAGGGCAGAGTCAGACCTGCCAGTTCTCACCAAGAGGGTTTTTTATGAAGCCCATTTCCATCTTAATTTCTCTGACTCAAAGCCAGTCTGTACTTCATGCCACCTTTGGAAAGGGCCATTCCAAGTCACGTACATGCCGGCCATTTTTCTTGCATGTCTGGGCTCTATGAGTCATAGAGTTCCCACCACTTTCCAGGATAGGAAAGACCTTTTTCAGGATGGGGAATGTGACCCATACAACTACGTCCATCAGTGGCAGGGGGCTGCCTGGGCCCCGAGATACCTGGGATGTTCGGGGAGGCGGGGAGGGAGGGAGTGTTAGACACTCTGCAAACTGGGAACCTGGTGACTGGAATGTCATTTTGAAATGGTTTCCCTAGCAGTGACATTTCTGTTCAGGTGCCAGTGACTCAGATTTAGTTCCAAAGCATAGCCCTTCCCCCCACTCGTTCCCTTGATCTCTCTTCTCTGTACAATTCATATTCTCGTTCCCTCTCTCCACCCCCTACCATAAATGTGGGGCTTAAGAAGACCCTCACACCAAACACCTGAAGATAACAGAGAAAAGCCGGCAGTGTTAAGATGCCATCCCACCTCCATTTATTTCCCCCAAATGACATGCTTGTCATAATCCTGTGTCGAATCACCGTTTTTTTCCTATTACATATTGGTAATTTCATTGCATGATGCACAGCAATATTTTGCAGCAAGGCACCGATTTTTTTGAGATAATTTCAAAGATATTCGTTAATGCGTGTGAACCTGCAAGTGATTATTTTGCTTGGGAGTTTGTCATTCAATGTACTTAGGCATTTGAATAGTGAGTATCACCCTGGGAACTTGGTGCTACTCTACTTAAGGGTCCTTTCAGGATGGAAAAAAGTTTGGAATTTAGCCTTTTTAAAAAGATGTTGTGACTTAGAGAGGCTGAGTGATTCGCTTAAGGTCACACAGCAGTTGATGAGCAGAGGAAGAAACCAGCCTGAGTTGACCTGGCTCTTTGATGCCACCTCTGTCCCCTGGTATTCCTATCACCATGTGGTGCAGCTTTGTAATATTTATGTAACCCTATAGGGGGTACCTTCATAAGGATCAAAGGTAATATTTTGATTTATTCACCTGAAAGCCATGCACTGATTAAGTGTAACTTCCCAGAACACTCTTTTCTAACACATACTGACTTTTTTTAAAAATAAAAGGACAGTCCTTTACTAAACCTAAATAGAGATTTGTTACATAATGTTGTATAATATTTCTAATCATATGGAATCTGAGATCCCTTTCTTGACATTTAACCAAACTCAGTATCGGTTCTTTTCTGCTGTGACGAAATAGGAGCATTGTTAAATTTAGGTCGAAAGGGTTAGCGCTGGAATCAAGAGAAATGTTAATTCTCACAACAACAAAGGAATAATGATAATTGGAATCTGGTGGGCTCTAAAGGCAGTCACTGTGCTCAGTGCACTGTATAGGCATCGCCTTATTTAATCAGCAAACACTCTTTGCAGCTGTGTGAACCTTCAGCAGCGGAGAAGGAAAGAGCCTGGGTGCCCTGTTTAGTTGCTGCCGATGGAAATCTCGTTTTTGATCTCTGTTTTCAAAGCCAATTGAAATAAGTTGTCAGATTTGCTAACAAGAGTTTTCTCTTTCTTTCTTTTTTTTTTTTTTGGCAGTGAGGATGGGTTACTTTTGTATGTTTTGAGTTTTTAAAGTGTTTAATTATTCTTTGAAGTAAGGAACCTGGTCATCTTTTTCTAGAAGTGGTGTGGATAAAGCACAGGGGTTCTAATTCAGAAGTAACCGAATGTTCCTGAGAGGTGAATAGTGAATAAGAAAAATTATACATCTATCTATCTATCTATCTATCTACTTTTACATATACTAGTACATACACACATACTTTGAGATACTTTCTCTTCCAATTACTATTGCTGCATAACAAACCACCCCACATGTATGAGTATAAAACAGTTATTTTATTTTTTTGCTCATGGATAATTTGGCTCAGACAGCTTAGTGAAGGATGGCTTTTCTCTGCTTCATTATGTCTGGGACCTCAGCTGGAAAGATTGAAAGGCTAGGTAACTTGACAGCTGGGTCTGCAGTCATCTGGCGACAATATCACTCCCGTGTCTGGGGTTGATGCCAGCTGTTGGCTGGACCGTCAGCTGGGATGTCAACCAGAACACTTACATGTGGCCTCTCCATGTGCCTTGGTTTGAACTTCCTCAGAGCATGGCAGCTGGGTTCCAAGAGAATAAGGTAGGAGTGCATGACATGTGTATGTCTTAGCCTCAGGAGTCCCATGGTATCACTTTCCTGTTGGTCAAGGCAGTGAGCAATGTCAGTCCAAGTTCAAGGAGATAGACACTGTCGCTTACTCAGTAGAGGCGTGTCCGGGTACGCCGTAGGAGAGCATGTGCGATGGGAGATACTGGCGTGGCTGTCTTTGGGATACCAGCGATCCAAAGCTTAATGACTTACAAGTAATTGCAGATACTTCCCAAGGTGGTAAATGGTGAATAATAAATGCATTTCCACCTTATTCTCTTGGCACATATGTGTGTATGTAATTTTTGGAATACCTTGCAATCATGAAGACATTGCTACTTGTCTCACTGGCGTGGGATCCAGCGGCAAAAAGCGGGCTGCAGTGGAGTTTTATTGCGAATGTCATTTGCAGACCTGAGAGCCATCTTTCACTTTGTGGTTTCCCATTCTCAGAGGACCGTGACCGTGACCTTTCCATCCCTCGTGTGGCTTACAGGGAAGTCTTGCCAGATTCTCCAGCTTTATCTCCCCTTCCCACGCTTTAACACTCTGGCCTTTCTTCTGTTTCTCGAAAGGGTGACACTTCTTCTGGCCCAAGGCCTCCAGCACATGCTGGTCCCACTGTCACCACTGCCGTAGTTAATCCTTCATCCTTCACTTCCTGGCCCAGGATCTTCCTGACCAGACTAGGTTCCCCATTTTGCTCTCTGAGCAGGCTCTCTCCTCCCTTCATAACATTTATCACAGTTGGCAATTATGTATTTCTTTAGTTATGACTTGAGTAATATCTCCTCTTCACCAGGTTCTAAGGTCAGGAGGTCAGTCAGGGCCACCATGAACTTGTCTCACCTTTGTCACATCTGTCACTCAGCCCATAGTAGCTGTTCAAAAGATCTTTGTTCAACTAAAAAAGCTCTTTTGATTTTCAAACTACAGCGTCTGTGCTAGATCGAACTACTGTGTGTTAGGAGCCCACTGGCTGGCACATACTTCATTTTCATGACTTATAATTCTGCCCCCAATCCAGCAAATTCGATGTTTTTATTCATTTTTCATGGGCTCACAGTGAGTTGCAGAAAGGTGAGTGCCTTGCCCAGTGTCCCTTCATCAAGGGGCAAGATTTGAACCCAAGCCCACCTTGGTCAGAGCTGCACGCCTCCGTACTCCCTCGCCTGGGCTTAAGGGGACATGCATAGAAAATGGGAGTCACGCTGCCTTTTTCAGTCAACCCGAGAGTAAAGGAGTAACAGAAGGTTGCTTTCATAGAAGCAGCATTTTAGAAACATTGCTTTTCAACTTTTTCTATTTTCTGCCTAAACATATATAGATGTGTGCCTCTCCTCCTGGCTTTTCTTAGTTGCTCATCAACCCAGATTTTTCTCAGAGATTTCCTCCACTTGAAAGCCTCCAGCCCTTGTGGGAAGATTTTTTTACCCCGGAGGGTTGGCAAAGCCAAAAGAATTGCAACACCAGCCATTTGTTGAGAATTCCACAGCCTGGTGGAGGTTGGCTGATAGGACACGATTTTGGCATCTGTATTTTTCTTTAAGGGCATTTCTTTTCCTTAAGCAAAATAAATTTTTGGGGGGAATAATAACAGTACATATACTTCTATAAGGGGGGGCACTGAGATATGAGGAGTTCAGAAAACATCTCTGAAATCTCACAGCAAATGGGTTATTCTGCTGGGAAGGTAATTCTAGTTTTTCTGGCCTTTTCTTGCCTTTGATTCCTGTGGAACTCGTTTCGCAATGATTTTGTTTATCATTTGCAGTGGTTTGAAACATGGTGTTGTTCTGTAGGATTTAGAATTTGAAGTATTAAGGATTCAAGTGGAAGAGGTTTTCTGTGAGTGAGGTGGTGATGGCTCACAATTTCTCAGACTTGGGTGAGACCGTCCACACTCTCCCTGGTGGCTACAGATCTCACAGGGTCCACCTGCCTTTCACTCCTCGCTCTCTGCGGTTGGGAGTGGTGATTCTCCTCATGACTGAGAGTCCTGGGGGCTTCACTGTCTGTCATTGGTTTTCTCACCCTGAAGCCACCTTTTCAAATGGTCCATTTCCGAAACTCTTCTCAGGGGCACACCTTGAGTGGGTTTCTGCCTGGACCTCACTGATATAAAGACCCAGGGGACTATGTTAACTCATTCAATACACAACTGTGGCTTTTTGCTAGTTACCGAGGTGACAGAGAGGTCAGAGACGGACACCCAGAATATCGTCCTAGTGGTGCACAGGCTTTAGTGGGAACAGGGACGTTGAGCAACTAATTTTCAAGCACCGTGAGAGATACAAATGATAATACAGTGTGGCGTGGAAGAGGGGGGTGGTCAGCAGAACCTGGAACGTGGGATAGAAAAGGAATCAGGTTGGTAAGGATGAGGACAAAAAGGCAAATCATAGAAAAATGGGCAAAAAATACAGACAGGCAATTCACACAAAGAAAAGCAGTTGCAAGTGGCCATTAGATACAAGTAAAAATATGCTCAGTGTTCATAGTAATTGGGGATATCCACATTTTAAAATGATGAAGTACCACTTTTCAATATCAAATTGGCAAAACTGAAAACATGAGAATATCAAGCGCTGACAAAGGTGCAGGAGAGTCTCATATACTGCAGGTGGGCTGGTAAGTTGGTACCCAGACACCATGGGAAATGGCAGCATGATCAGATTTTAGGCACAGACTTCAAATGGAGCCGTGGCCTTTTAATGAGATTGATGTGTAGAAAGGATGGAGGTGGGATTAGAATGGCAATACGTAGATATTTGAGACTGTCCAGATCAACCCAAGGTGCTGATGTGAATCATGAAACCTAGCCATTGTTCCTTGCTTGTCAATCACTTTATTTCTAGGAGAGGGTGAACAAATAAAGTAAGCCATCTGTGACCTACTTTGGGGGAATCTCACATTTGCAACTTGGTGTTTTTCTCCTCATTTTTCCCTTTGTGTTTCTGCGTTATTTGACCTCAAGCAGGAGTCATTTTCACTGTAGTGAGGCAGTCAGCTGGGGAATCAGAGGGTGTGTAGGGCAGGAAACATGCAGTTTTCTAGAGTAGGACTTTGATGTAAGAACAAAGTGGGTGAGATGGGGCATGGGTGACCAGGAGGAACGGGGTGCCATAAGTTGACACTAAGAAGTCAATAGCACCAGTTTAGTATATATATATATTAAATAATTACATATATATAATTAATAATATATATGTCGGCTGCCTCCTCTTCATATAGACAGTGCCCAAGATATATATATATATATATATATATATATATATATATATATATATATATATATATATATATAAATATAATTTCAGAGAGGAAAAGAGAGGAAGGGATAGATAGAAACATCAATGACGAGAGAGAATCATTGATAGGCTGCTTCCTGCACACCCTGCACTGGGGATTGAGGCCACAGTCTGGGCATGTGCCCTGACCAGGCATCGACTGGTGACCTCCTGGTTCACAGGTTGACGCTCAACCACTGAGCCATGCCAGCTGGGCAATAGCACCACTTTTAAGTGAGAATGTGAAGCATTCATTTATGGAATTTTGACTTTGATTTCTGGCAGGGCGTTTAGGTAGAATATAGTGAACCGTGGAAAGCCAAGATTATAAGCAGTTGCAGCTGGACATAATGTGTGAGTAGGATGCATGAGGGTGAGAATTGTACCTTTGGTTAGCTCCGCGGGTCTCAGTCTTCTCTGCACATTGTGATCACCCCAGGTTATAACTTTAAACCTTACTCTTGGCTGGGTCCTGTCCCCCAGAGATTCTGATGGGATGCTCAGGGGTACAGCCTGGGCATTGAGATTTTTTAAAAAATATATTTTTATTGATTTCAGAGAGGAAGGGGGGGGGAGAGAAACATCAATGATGAGAGAATCATTGATCAGCTGCCTCCTGCATGCCCCTTACTGGGAATCAAGCCCACAACCCTGGGCATGTGCCCTGACCAGGAATCGAGCCAGCTACCTTGTGGTTCATAGGTTGATGCTCAACCACTGAGCCACACTGGTAGGTCGGCATTGAGATTTTTTAAAAGTGAGGTAGATGGCTCCAGCATGCAGCCAAGACGGGCACTACTGGGCTATGTCAGTGTTTACCTTATCATAGCCTCGTCAGTGGTCTTCGCTTAAAGACACTTGGCTTAATTTTTCTGTCCTGAACATGAGTTAATATTGGTCTGCTTAGTTTTCTAAGACTTTACCACTTATTGAAGCCCAAACTTTCCTCCAGTCGCCTTCATCTCCTCTTCATATAGACAGTGCCCCTAGATACTCTGTCTAGTTCTCTTTCTGAAGAAATCTTTACCACATTCTCTGGCCTGGTCTAGTCTGGAGAGGTTGCTGGTTAAATCTGCTGCCCAGTTGTCACCTTGAGCTCCCCCTCCAGCCTCTTCCTGTATCCCTTCCCCCCAACACTCTCCCTTCCCCCTGCTCTCCCTATGTTGAAAGCTCTGTTTCCTAGAACTCATGTATTGGTCTTTCCTGGTTTTGTGGTATGTATACATTTTCAAGGATCACATATTACACACTGTAAGTACCTCCTAAGACAGGGGAGTGGAAATAACGAAACAAAGGTTTCAGACGTTGTGGGTTTGAAAATATATTCATTTTACCGCCACACTTAGAGGACAGTTAGGCTGGGTCAAGAATTTCAATTAGAAAACATTTTTTTCCCCCATCGGAATTTTGAAGGCATTGTTTTGCTGTCTTCTGGCTTCCAGTGTCACCTTGCCTCTGAGAAGTCAGATGCTGTTCCAGTTTTTAATTTTTTTTTGAGTGAGATTTGTTTTTCCCTCTAAGGACATGCATGCTCTTTGCTTTGCTCATAATGTTCACCAAAATCATGTTTATGACTAGTGTGGTTCTGTTTCATGCATTTTTTTGGCCACTCACCTGGTTCTTTTAATCTGGAAGCTTATGTCCTTCATATCTGTGAACTTGTCTTTTATGATTCTCTCTGTCTTAAGTTCTCTTTTCTCTCTTCCTGGATTGTTTATTATTTGGATGCTTGACTTCCTGGGTTGACTTTGATTTTCTTATCCCTCTTATCTTGTTTGTTTTTTTTCCTCATCCTTTTACTCTAATGTCTGTGTTTTCTTAATCATATCTTCCAATTCTTATATAGAGCTTTTATTTTCCGCTGTCATATTTTTTATTTCCAAGAACTCTGTCTTCCTTTGGAAGTTATTTTTAGTAGCATCCCGTTCTGCTTCAATGATACAGAATCATCTCTTATATCCCTAAGTTATTAATAATGCCGTTGAAGTTTTCCTTGCTCTGTATAGAGTCTGTTTCTCCAAGTTGCTGTTGTCTATTTTCTTTGTTTTGATTTTCATATGATGTGCTTTCTTTGAATGTCAAGTGATCCTTGGTGTCTACTTATATTTAAGTGAGGCCATTAAAACAATGATTGGAAACTACAAGGAGGAAAGTCTGTTGATTGTGTTTCTGTAAGCTGAGCTGACTGGGCCATGTCATTGGGCGTCCTCTGCATCTCTAGTTTTAGTTCTTTATCAGGGAAGGGTCAGATTTCCCAAGCAAGGGTCACCCAGTGCCCTGTCTTGAGGGAAAAGACATGGTTACTTCTAATAATCCAATGGGAGAGGAAGCTGGGGTAGGGTAGGTTTCTTTTTTTGTTAAAAAGAAACACTCCTAGACTCAAGACCTTGTCTCAAGGACAACTATGAGTATGAAAGAGCTGGAAAAAAATTTTTTTTGTTAATCCTCACCCTACGATATTTTACCCTTGATTTTTAAAGAGAGTGGAAGGGAGGGAGGGAAGGGAAGAGACAAAAAGAGAGAGAAAGAGGGAGAGAGAGAAACATCTATGTGAGAAAGACACATCAATTTTTTGTCTCCCACACATGCCCCAACTTTGGCTATGGATGGAACCTGCAGCCTAGGTACCTTCCCTTGACTGGAATCAAACCTGAGATCCTTCGGTGCTCAGGCTGATGTTTTAACCACTGAGCAATACTAGCCAGGGCTGAATAATTTATTTCGATACATTGCAAGACCATTCCAAGTTATTTAAGTCTTTCCTTGTCCCTTCCTGTCTTCCTTCCTCCTGTCACTCTTTTAGCTCCTTTACACATGAAACTGGTAAGAGTTGTTGCCTCTTGGGAGGACTAGTGGGTGGAAGGTGAGTTTTCATCATATCCTTCTTTTTAACTGAAATTTGTTTTGAGCTAGTTGTGGATTCACATGCAGTTGTAAGAAATAATAGAGAGGGATTCCTTGTAGTTTTTCCCATTTCCTCCAATGGGAACATTTTGCAAAACTCCCATATAATATTATAACCAGGGCAGCGACATTGATGTAATCCACTAATCTTATTCATATTTCCCCAGTTACATCTGTACTTGTGTGTGTGTAAGTTCTGTACAGTTTTTTTTTCTTATGTAGGTTCTCCCAACCACCACAGTCAAAATGTTGGACAGGGTCAACATCACAAGGATAATGTGTGTTGCCCACGAATAACCACGCACTCCCTACATACCTTCAGTCACTCCTATCACCTATTCCAAATTAAGTTAATTTAAAAGTTACAGCTTTAAGAATGAAGTAAAATTCCACCACCAATAATGCCGCTCTACACAAAAGACTGCTGATAAGTTGGCAGCAGGGACATGAGTGTAGGTCAGTGTACACCAGTGAAATTGGGACATGGAGCGTTGTCTCAGTCATTGCAGTTTTATTACTTTCAGGTATTGTAACGGGAGCTAAGTGCCAGATAAAGGTCAGGCATGGCTCGGTAATAGTTTCTCTAATGAACAATTTTTTTTCTGTCATTTACACAATATTTCTGAACGAATCCTCCGTGAAAATAGTTCATTCGAGTCGTTTGTTCATTTAAGCAGTTTAGCCATGCTCCTTGCAATATTACGTTCACTGTGATTCATTTCCTAGAACAGTGATTTTCAACCGGTGTGCCGCAAGAATTTTTAAATCATGCAATACCTGACTATTTAGTCAGGGGCACTGACCTCTTTTCCCTCAGATTGTCAAATAAAAAAATGACAACAGCTAACACAACAATAGCCGTCTGGTGTGAATGAATAAAAATTATACCTCTTTTTTTGTTAGATTGGCAAAAATATATTTTTTAGTGTGCCACAGAATTTTAGTAATTGGTTTATGTGTGCCATGAAATGAGAAAGGTTGGAAATTGCTGTCCTAGAATATTAGCGATGGAGGAGAGAGACCATTGTATCTTATCATCTGATCTTGTGTTTAAGGAAACTGATGTGAAAGAGAATTGAAATTGGGGTCAGAACCCAGGTTTTCTGACTCTGTGCTTAGTAAATACTTCAGAAAAAAAAAACCAGAAAATTAAGGTTAGAAATACATTTAATGCAAACTGTCAGTGAAATTATTTTAAATTCTGAAATGTTTCTGAAGTGCTGGGATCTTGCTGGGAATTATTTGGCATGCGTAGTCACTAGATGGAGAAAATTGGAGAATTTCAGGGTGAAATACTTCTTGTAAAAGATGAGAGATTTGTTTATCCAGACATACTGGCTTTTAGGATATGCTTAGCTTGCCTTAGGAGACAATTAACATTGTTGACTTACCTTCTACCTGAGCAGTTACCTCACTAGCATGAGAATGGTTGGTCATTTTAAAAATGAGTGCCCATTAATTTTTCTTGTTACGGCCTTTGAGCTTACAAGATTTTAAAATTTTAAATTGCTAGTGTTGCATTTCTAATCTGTTATCTGAACATCACTTCCAAGGAAAGCAAAGTTTCCTAGGACCGACTGACCCAGGCTTTGGAATTTGGTGGTAATGACCTCTGAGTGGGAATCCGTGGTGTGTGCCGGGGTATGTGCAGAAAGAAAACTCACTGCACCTACTTTAAATAACCTTGGGCATGAGGTCGGGCCAATTCCAGTCTTTCCCAACATTGCAGTATATGTCCTTCCTTATGCATTTTTAAATTGGTATCCTACTATATGTAATGTATGGGATCCTGCTTTTAAAATTTTAAAAAAATTAACACACAGTAAAATTAACTGACAGGATACAGAACAGAAATCCCCTCCCCCCCACAAAAAAATTCCTTCAGACTATCTCTTTGTAATCACACCTTCCCCATCCCTAATCCCTGATTTGTTCTCTTTCACTATAGTTTTGTCCTTTTGAGAATGTCATACAAATGGAATCCTATGTAATATTTTGATACTGGCTCTTTCACTTACCATCATGCTTCTCGGATTTATCTACGTTGTTGCATGTATCAGTAGTTCATCCCTTTTCATGGCTAAGGTGTAGTTCATTATACAGGTGTACAGCAGCTTACGTATCCACTTACCTATTGAAAAACATCTGGGTTGTTTCTAGTTTTGGTATTTATGAATAAAGCTCCTATAAACATTCAGATCCATGGTTTTTTTTTTTTTTTTGCCTTATTGCATTGGCTAAGACTTCCGGTACAATGTTATGTTTGAGTGGACATCCTTCCCTTGTCTCTGATCTGAGAGGGAAAGCCTTCAGTCCTTCAACATTAATTATGGTATTTGCCGTTGGATTTTTTACATGTCCTTTATCAAGTTGAGGAAGTTTCCATCTAGTCCTAGTGTGCTGACAATTTTTATCAGATGGATAGTGAAGTTTGTCAGATGCTTTTCCTCCATCAATTGATATGATCTCGTGGTTTTTCTTCTTTAGATAGTTAGCGTGGTGGGTTACATAGATTGGTTTTCAAATACAGAATCAGCCTTGCATATCCTGGGTAAACCCCATTGATCATGGTGTGTTTTTCGCTTGCTGGTTTCCTGGATTTGAACCGATCATATTTTGTTGAGGACTTTTGCATCTGTGATCACCCAGGGTACTCATAGTTTACTTTTCTTGTATTATCTTTGTTTGGGTTTGCTGGCCCATAAAATGAGTTAGGAAGTATTCCCTTTTATTCTCTGGAAGAGATTGTGTAGAATTGGTGGGTTCTGCTGTTTAACTTATTATAAACATTTCTCCATGGCATCAAACTTAAAAAATATAATGTCTGCATAATAATAGTGCATATTACAATTACAATTTTTTTTAGTATTATACCAAGTGGCATTTATTGAGCAGTTAGCTTCTTTTAGGTACTTTAAGTGCTTTACCTGTATTACTCCTTTAATCCCAACAATATCTGATGGAGTAGGTACCATTATTATCTCCACTTTACATTCAAAGAAAAATAAGACACAAAGAGTTTAAGTAACTTGCTAAAGCTCACAAAATTTCTACAGGGCCAAGGAGGATTTGAAGTCAGGCTGTTTGATTCTAGAACCCATGGACTTAACTATTACATTATATCATCTGATTATATCCTAATTTATTTATGCAGGCCTCCACTTGTGATAATTAGGTATTTTCAATATCCTCACTATGATGAATGTTCTTGTGTTAAAATCTTTGATAATCTCTGACATTTTTTTCAGGGTGGGTTCCTAGAAGTACTTATTCAGTGTCAGAAGTACATGCCCATTGTCAGAGCTAACACATACTTTCCAGGAATCTGAACAAAAGAGAGATTCCAACAGCAAGGGTTGAGAGTGCTCAATTCAGTGTTCTCTGCCAGAATTGAATAAGTATGGTTATTTTACATATTTTAAATTCAGTTTGATTGCAGAGAATGGTTTCTCAGTGCTTTGGTTTGCCTTTCTTTTTTACTAGGGAAGCTGATATTTTAAAAATGTTTATTGGTCTCTCATATTTCTTTGCTTGTGAGGAAAATTTCTTCATTTTTTTCTAATGGGGCAACAGCATTTTTATCCATGATTTGTAAGAGCTATGTTATATATATAAATATCTTATCCTAGTTCAGAAGTTTTGCTTTTTTCACTTGGACAACAGAAGGTTTTCATTTTTATTTAGTCAAAATTATATTTCTTTTCCCTTGTATTTATTTTTTCATTGTGTTATTCCTAGATCCAGAATCTTGATTGTATATTAATTCCATATAATCCTTCATGTCTTTTCCCTGTTTTATGGTTTAATTAAAATTTTTTAAACTCTTTGCTCATTTGGATTTTATTTTAGCATACAGTAAAGATTTGACTTAAACAGATGAACAGGTTTAACAGTTAAATTGCTTATTTAAGAATCTTTCCTTTACCCACACATTTGTAGTACCACCTTTATTTCATGCCTGTGTTCTTATGCACAGAAGCAGTTTTGTGATGTCTAATTTGTTCTACTTACCCATTAATTAATTGTTGTAGTTTATTAGCTTGTTAATTATCTCATAGAGCAAGACTCCTCTTGTTTTTGGGAAGAACACTATATGCTATTATCACTCGTTTATCCTTTTAGGGAACTTTAGAATCTCTGTCAAATTTTGCCCAAATGCCTCTGGGTTTTTACAAATCTATTTTGTGGAAAATATGGCATTTTATTTATTTTTCAAATAGATTTTTATTGATTTCAGAGAGGAAGGGAGAGGGAGAGAGAGATAGAAACATCAATGATGAGAGAGAATCATTGATTAGCTGCCTCCTGCACGCCCCCTACTGGGGATTGAGCCCGAAACCCCGGGCATGTGTCCTTGACCAGAATCGAACCTGGGACCCTTTGGTCTGCAGGCCAACGCTCTATCCACTGAGCCAAACCAGCTAGGGTGAAAAAATGGCATTTTACAACATTGAATCTTCTCATTCATAGTGTGCTTTTCATGTGATCCAAGGTTAAAAAAAAAAATCAATGGAGATTCATGATTATTTCCCTATTTATTTTTTACATTTGTTTGTGAAAGTTAATCTGGTATTAATTCCTTATTGTTCTTATTGTTTTATTCTTTATACATTCTTTTAAAGATTTCTTTTAAATTTATTCTTAATTTTATTATTTATATTTTAATCTTAAGTTTTAAACTATATAATAAATAATTAAAACACATTTATTATACAAACCAATATCTTGTGTTTTCCAATAATTTGCTATTATAGGGAATTTTAAAATTCAGGCTGTAGTTGAGTAGCTTTTTACTGTTGGCTATTAAGTTGGTTACTTTCATTATGCTGTGGAAGTTTTCTTTAATTTCTAGTTTTCTAGGTTTTTTTAAAAAATTAGAATGGATGTGGTGTGTGGTCAAATGCCTAATTAACATTTATTGGAGTGTTTAATATAACATAATGTAAATAAATATCTATTTTGAGCTGCCCCTGAAGTAAACCCTAGATATATACTTTAAAAAAATGTTGGATTTGATTTGTTTGTATTTTCTATAAAATTTTTGCTTTTATATTCATGGCAGATATTAGCATGACACTAACTTTACAAAACAAATTGATGATTTACATGCTCTTCTGTGTTCTGGAATGTTTTATGAAGCATGGTAATGACCTGTAACTTTAAAATTCAAAAGAACACTTACAGTTCTTCTTGGCCTGTATTCTTGCAGCTAATTTTGGACAAACTTTTCAATATCTTCCATTGAATATCTTTTCTGTTTAGGTAATTTGTTTTCCCAGGGAAATGCCAATTTCATTAAGGTTTTTTAAATGAACAAAAATACGCATTGCATTTTAAAATTTTAACTTGTTCTATAATTGTGATTCTGTAACATTTTTCTCATTAATAACTTAGTTGTTTCTCTTATTTTCTGGATGAAATTTGACTGTATTTTTAATTTAATTTTATTATTTACCAGTTTTGCTCTTCTCCCTATTTCCTGAGTCATCAATTATAGCTTTAACTAGAAGCCCGGTGCACGAAATTCGTACACTCAGGAAGGGGGGGTCCCTCAACCCGACCTGCACCCTCTCGGAGTTCAGGAGCCCTCAGGGGATGTCTGACCCAGGGAGCGGGCCTGAGACATCAGTCAGACATCCTTAGCACTGCCACAGAGGTGGGAGAGGCTCCCGCCACTGCTGCTGCACTCACCAGCCATGAGCCCAGCTTCTGGCTGAGCAGTGCTCCCCCTGTGGGAGTGCACTGACCATCAGGGGGCAGCTCGTGCATTGAGCGTTTGCCCTCTGGTGGTCAGTGCGTGTCATGACTACCGGTCATTCAGCTGTTTGGTCTATTTGCATATTAGCCTTTTATTATATAGGGTAGTTTTTTTTCCAAAATCATCTCTAATTACTTTGTTTTCTTTTCTAATATCTTTACTTAAGTGCTTTACATATGTGTATATATATTTTAATAGAGTTTTTAAAAATATATTTTCATTTATTTCAGAGAGGAAGTGAGAGGGAGAGAGAGAAACATTAATGATGAGAGAGAATCATTGATTGGCTGCCTCCTGCACACCCCCTACTAGAGATCAAGCCTACAACCCAAGCATGTGCCCTGACTGGAAATGAGCTGTGACCCCCTTGTTCATAGGTCTATACTTAACCACTGAGCCACACCGGCTGGGCTATATATTTTTGTTCTTTCTTGCTAATGATGCATGTGCCTTTAAGAGCCACTTTAGACTCTCCTTATAAGTTTTACGATGTCATGTAATCATTATTGTATTTTTCTAATAGTCTTGTAATTGTAGGTTTATATTTTCTGTGCAAATAATTATTTAGGAGAGTGATTTTTTAATTCCTAACTTGTCAGGTTGCTTTTATGTGTATATTTGGAAATACCATTTCTAATTTTCTTTCATTTTGTGCAGAAAATAATACTTTGATTGTGTTTTTATTATGTTGATAACTATTTATTCTCCCTGTTCATTATATAATTGTTTTAAGCATTTCCTCTTCATATGTTTTATTTTACTTATTTTATTTTTAATTAAATTTATTGGGGTGACATTGGTCAATACACTATATAGGATTTAGGTGTGGGTTTCTATTTTACCAGATCTGTACATTGCACTGTGAGCTTACCACCCAAAGTCAAATCTTCTTCTGTCACCATATATTAGGACCCCCTTCCCCACCTACCACCTTCCCTCTGGCAACCACCACACTGCTGTTTATATTTATGAATTTCAGTTTTATATCCCACATATGAGTGAAATCATATGGTTCTTAGCTTTTTCTGACTGACTTATTTCACTGAGCATATAATATTCTCAATATGCCTCACACCTGTTAGAGTGGCCATTATCAACAACACAAGCAATAAATGTTGGAGAGGTTGTGGAAAAAAGGGAACCCTCATTCACTGCTGGTGGGAATGTAGACTGGTTTAACCACTATGGAAAGCAGTCTGGAGATTCTTCAAAAAATTAAGAATAGAGTTGCCATATGACCTAACAATCCCTCTCCTGGGTATATCCCTGAAAAACTTGAAATGATGTATTCGCAAAGATGTGCACCTCTAAGTTCATTGCAGCATTATTCACAGTGGCCAAGACATGGAAACAACCAAAGTGTCCATAGAGGACTGGATAAAGAAGATGTGTACATATACACAATGGAATACTACTCAGCCATAAGAAAGGATGAAATACTGCCATTTGCAACAACATTGATGGACCTTGAGAATATTATGTTTTTGCATTTGTTTTGATTGTTTTTCGTGGAACATGAACCGTTTGTAATTTCGATAGCCATTTGTATGTCTTCCATGTCTATCACCTCTTTCATCATTTCCCTTTTTGACATTTCCCCTTCATTCTATAAGAGTCTCTAATTTTTTTTTCTCCTCAGTGATTTGATTTTCAGTACTTGGATCTGCTCTACTGCCTTATTTTCCATTTAGGTTTTGTTCATGCATTTCTTTTTTTTTTTTTAACCATTTCATATCTGGTCTACTTCCTTAGCTTCGTCTTAGCCTATCTGTCCATTTAAAATTTTTCTTCATATGGTTCATGTTTTCTTGTATCATTGAGATTGCAAGATAGATTCTTTCTAAAATTCTACTTTCTGTACTAAATTATTTATGGAAGTATAAGGTTTTTCGTGTTTATGCTGCAGAGAATTAAAAAATTTTTTTTGAGTTATCCACCTTTGAGAGAAAAGATCCAGATTGTGGGGGTGCCTGTTGTGGGGTGGGGGTGGGGGCAACTTTCCTCTATCCCTCTGGGTTCTTGAGGCTGAGACACTGCATACATGAGAGGTTTGAGAACAGAAAGTTAAAATGAGATTCATATGACATTCTGAGCTAGAGATGAGGTAAGGTGCCTTGGGGCTTCAGAGGGAAGGAAGGTCATTGTAGGATGACAAGAAGAGCAGATGTTCAGTAATTAGTAGTTTTCCCTGCCCTATAGATAAGTCATAAGAAGTTATTTCTGGTGACAACTCTTATTATGGGCAAGGCCCCTAATTTGAGTTAAGGAAAAGGTAAAAGCTTTTCTCATGAGTGTGCAGGGTCTTTATTGCCTTCAGCTCAAAATAACTCCCATGCCAGGCGGCACATTTTGGGAGGCCTCTTCTGAACCCCTTCACTGTGAACAGACTGTCCGGTCCCTGCAGAGCACTCACCTTGCCACATCCTTTCAGGTTACTGTTAGCATATCTTTAGTTCAAGGTGTGGTTGTTGGTCATGGTCCTTGGCTAAATTCTGTTTGTGTGGTGTTTTCTGGGGTGCCTTAGCTTGCCTAAGAGGGGATCTCCTGCTTCTGCTCTCTGGTGGTTTGAATATTTAGATGGGGCTTTATTCATATAATTTCAATCATTTCATAGTTCTTCCTAAACTTCGATCTAAAGACAGTACATTAAACTGTACTACCCCAGTTTGTATCCTTCCCATGGTTCTTTCCATCTCTCTTCTTTTCTGTTATTCTCCAAAAGGCAGTGTACCCCCATCTATTCACCCTTTTTCCTTGGTTGAGATGCATTTCCAGGAATTGGGGTCTCTGAATGGATGGATATAGAAAGATGTATTCACAGGGTGGGAGTGCCCTTGAAAGCAGTTCCTTTCAGCAGCGAATTTCTGAGATAGGGGTTCACACCCGGGGATCAGTGTGCTCTCCCACAGTCCACATCCCATTCTTGTGTTTCAGCGGCTCATCCACACTCAGCCTCTTTTTATGCATTTCTACGTTTCTTTCAATGGGAACGCAGGAAAGGGTGAATCACATGCCATCGGGTAATTACCACAGTGTCCCACGGAGCCTGCTCAGATGTTAGCTTGAAATTTTAGTTCGTTACAAAGAAGAAAACATTGAATTCATGGTTAAAGAAATTCAGGAACAGCTAAATCTATCTAATATTAACTAACTGGTCGTTGTGGTTTCCAGGTTCACACCTCTTCCATGCATTTTTACCTCAATTATCTCCATAGAACCATGGATCAGGTATTATTATCCTCCGAAAGTGACTTTCCCAGAGTCTCACAGGTAGACAGTGGTACCCTCCACTGTGCTAAAACATCTCTGAGGAAAGAGATTACTGAATGTTTCCTATCAGGGAGTTTAAGAGGAAGCCCCCCCCCCCCCCCGGGTGGTTGCAGAACCCAGACACCTTTGAAGCTCCCCTCAACAGTATCCAGGTCCTAATTCCTGCAGCCTGGAAATGTTGTTACATGACATGTGGGAATTAAGGCTGCAGATGGAATTAAGGTTGCTAATCAGTTGACTTTGAGCTGGGGAGATTACCCTGGGCTACCCAGGTGGGTCTCTTGTAATCACAGGGATCTCAATAAGAGAAGGGAGAAGGCAGGAGGGCCAGAGTCGGGGAAAGTGATGTGATGACAGAAGCAGAGTGATAGGGTTGCTGGCTTTGAATACAGAAGGGAGCCATGGGCCCAGGAATGTGGGGAGCCTCTTGGATCTGGAAAAGGCAAGGAAATGGATTTTCCCTCTGGAGCTTCTAGAAAGAATAGAGTCCTACTGACACTTTGAATTTATCCCAGTGAGAATCCAGTTGGCCTTCTGACTCCTAGAACTGTAAGATTTGAGGCTGTTTTAAGATGAGTTGGTGAGAATTTATTACAGTAACAATAGGAAACTCATACACTCAGTGTATCAGATAGTGGCCATGATCTGACTCTGGAAAGCAGAAACGAGCAGGCAGGCATTTCTGTGAGGAGTTACTGGGTTAGAGTTTGATGTGCTTTATATTCATTTTCTCCCTGTGTTGCTGTTACCCTGTCTCAGTGAGAGTGCCAGCTCCCGGGAGCAGGAACTTCATCTGTTGTGTTCACTGCCTTATGCCCAGTGCCTGGAATGGAGGAGAAACTCCATAAATATTTGTTGGATTATTGCTTTCTGCCCAAATGACATTGTACCAAGTAAATGGAACCTAATTTGCATCCTAGATGGAATACTGCCAACTATATTAGTTACAGAAATAAAAAGAAAGAAGAAAAGGAGTTAAAGTTATGCCACCCTCCAAGATATGTTGGGTCATATGCAAAATATTTTTATATAGGTAGTTCATATTCCTCAAACACTGAATGATCCTTTCATAAAATAAATAGGTGATCTTCATAAAAGAAATATGATGTTGTATGTTGCATTTTGACTTACAATATGATGTTCCATGTTGCATGTTTATGACTGAAACACATTTTAAATACATGTTTAACTGTCAGGTTCTTATAAATACCATTTCACAAGCTGGTTGGCATTCCTGACTACGTAGAACACAGATATGTTCAATGTATAATTAATTATTTGTTGTTGGTTATTTAAAATACTATAAGTTACTTAAAATATTTGATGGCCACTAAGTCAACTCCTTTGTGCTCCGAGTCTGTTACAAGTCACTGTGACTCTCTGGTGATCACTGTGTTTGCAGTGATCCCGCAGGCCCAGACTAACTGGCAGAGATGCTGAGCATGTTTGTGGAGTTATGGGGCTGGTGATGGCTGTTTAATCTGTGCTTAACCTATCCATAAGGCATGCCCTGCCTGGCATCTGTCCCCACTTTATTTCTTCAACCTCAGATTGCACTCCCCCCTAAAGTACTCCTCCTCAGAAATCTCTAGAAGCCCTGCAGCAAAGGGAGGCAGAAGCGGAGAAGCACCAACTTGGAAAGCAGACCAAGAGGGTGATGCGTATCAGATGAAGGCAGCTCCTTAAAATATCGCACGTGGTGACCTACACTTTTTTTAAATAGCCGTTTTGTTTTTCTTCTCTTCTTGACAGTTGTTTCAGTTTTCCTTCACGCTGACTGCTCCTCTGATAACAGGATAAGAAGGAGAAAACAATTTAAACCGTTGACTCAGTTTCTCAGGAGCAATGAGATGTGGAGCAGTGGGGGCGGGATCTGCCCGGGCTCCCTCTGGTTGTACTGGCCAGCCGTGTTAACTGATTGCAAACAACAGCTCTAAGCCCGGGAGAAGGATGTCCACCCCGAGGCAGATCTGGACAGTTGTTTTGCCTAAGATGGCAAGAACATCATCATCTTTCAGTCCAGAGCCAAGAAAACCATAAATGGACACAGCTTGTCCTGCCTGGGAAGAGATGCATCTGGAAGCTTCTGGGGTGCATAGTGTGTCTTGATCGCTCTTTCACCCGGGTGTTTGCCTTTTCAGTGTTTTTTAGTCCATTGGGAAGTAGGGTAGGAAGGGAAGCAGAGAATGGGGAGGTGAGAAGGATGCTCGCCTGGGAGTGCTCTCTTCTGATGAACTTTCCGTGTCAGCACGGAATGAGGGTTTATTTTAGGAGACACCAGGAATGAAATCTTTTATGTTGATACTATGCAGGACTGCTCCGTGTTGTTCCGCCACAGAGGACAGTAAAACTTCACGAGCCTCCTGCATCTTTATACTTTCTGCCATGAAAATATTCATGGATTCCTGGAAACTTGGCTCACACTGCTCGTAATAGGCGTATTGGACAGTGAATCTCGAGGCAGGGGTTCTAGTTCCATTCTTGCTGGTAACCTGCATGTCTGCTTTTGTTCTCAGTTCTCATCTGTAAACATGTGAGCATTTACGCTTCAATTGTCTTTACCTTGGCAGCACTGGCACTTTTTAATTTTATCATTCATTTTAACTCGCTAGCCCCCTGGAAGATGTTGGAAACATGCTTCCCGCTCATTTACAGCCAGGCCAATATAGTTTTGCCTCAGAGCATGCCCTGAATCATTATTCATTTTTGTTTTACGAGAATTGCTCTTACAAATGTGATTTTCTGTTGGTTTCAGAGAGCCATTGAAATTGTACAGCTCGATGGACTGCCTCTGCATGTCATAAATTTCTGCTGGTAGTAGAAGCCAGGGATTTTCAAAGTGAGATCTTTCGATTAGTTATATCAGTATCACCTGGCACCGCCCGCCGGTGAGCTTGCTAGACATGCATTGTCATGGCCCTACCCCAACCTGCTGAAACGGAGTCGTTGGGGACGGAGCCAGGAAGCCTTGTTCTAACAAGGTCTCTTACTGCATGTGGAAGAAGTTTGAGAAGCAGTGCCCTGAGCACAGCAGCAGGCAGGTGCTATGATGTTGCCCTCTGCATGTGATGAAACCCCAAGCATATTGTTTGCTCCTTGAGTGACTCCTTCCAACAGACCTAATGGGCTTCATTTGAGATGCTAAGATAGAGACCCTTCGATGTGCAGGGAGCTACTGCTGCTCTGTTGAGAGGGGATGTCAGGGTAGGAAGGAGGATGGGATTCCTTTCCTTGGGGGATGGTATCTGTCCTTTCTCCCCCAGGCTTGTTCCCCTCAGGCTCCCGGGGATGGTACCTTTGCTGATTTCCAAAGGAGCAGCAAGAGGTCCAGTGGTTCTCATTATTAGTCATTGATGCAAGAATTAACCACAGAACTGTAATTATAGCCATTTCTTAGTGTAGGTGAAGACACATGCGCACGCATGCGCTTGCGTATTGTGATCATCCCTCCCGGTAGAAGGTGTCCTGAGGTTTTCTCTGTTCAGCCTTAGCTGAAGTCCAAGATTGAGGCACCAGCAAATTTGGGGTCTGGTGAGAGCCCTCTTCCTTCTTCTCATTGTGTCCTTACCTGGTGGAAGGGGTGAGGGAGCTCTCTGAGGTTTTTTCTTTAAAAAAATATTTTTATTGATTTCGGAGAGGAAGGGAGAAAGAGAGAGAGATAGAAACATCAATGATGAGAGAGAATCACGCCCCACACTGGGGATTGAGCATGAGCCCTGACCAGGAATCAAACCGTAGCCTCCTGGTCCATAGGTCAATGCTTAACCACTTAGCCACACTGGCTGGGCCTGAGGTGTTTTTTTTTTTTTTAAATAAAGCACTAATCCCAATAATGAGGGCTCTACTCTCCTGACCTGTGCACCTCTCAAAGGCTCCATCCCCTTATACCATTACCTTGGGGGTTGGGACTTAACACCTGAATTTTGGGAGGAACACAAACCTTCAGTCTATAACATAAAGTTAGATGAACCCTGAAGCCGGCACTTTCAAGGTTCCAAACTTTGGCTGCAGCCTGCCTCAGAGATGGAGAGCCAGTTCCACAGTCCATAGGGTCAAGGGTGCATATGAATTATAAGTGAATTTAACACGATGGACCACTGGGTGACAAACCCTGTGAAGTGACAGCTCTGCTTATTCTTTCAGCAACAGTTGAGTGCTAATAGTATGACAGGCTCTCAAACATCTAATTACACCTTTTTTTTAAGGCCTGGCTCAACTTCCACATCCTTGACCCCTTTACTCTACCTAATGGTGAACTTTTCTTTTTTGAATTTATCTGTAATTTAATTTGCTGTAATTCAACCGACATTTTCGGTGGAGATTTTATGTTGGTGTCATATGGAGCTAAATAAGAAACAGTCCCTCCTCCCCCGGAGGCACCTAGAGTCTATTAGGGAAGAAAGGCATGTGTAAACAATAGATTTAGTTTCTGATGCCTCCTGCAAAGTGCCCTTACAAAGAGCAAGGGTACTCCTCAGGAAGGAGACACCAGTTCTGGCCGGCAGTATTGGGATGAAACACATACCAGACCTGGCTCGGGCATTTACCTTTTAAAATTAATTGTTATTAGCAAAGTAATTCCAGAGTTACTTCCTGCTGGTGAAATTTAAGACATCCCAGATACTGCCAAAGTTCTCTTTGAGTACCCATGGCTTATCTGCATTATCTATGGCCCTGTCCAGAAGCCACACCATAACCAGTTGGGCATGTCCCCATTTATGTACATTTTATATTAAATATGTGGTATTTCATTGTGGTGAGATGGTATCAATCTGTGCACTTAATTCTGTATTTTTCTCATTCAACAAAGTATGTTAGAGATTAATCTACCTTCTTCTTTATAATGCTGGGGTACTATCCCAGGAAGTCTTGTGCACCCTCAGGATATTCCCTGTTCTCTTCTTACCACAGGGAGCTACCTTTCCCAGTTCCCCTGCCCTCTGGCTTCCAGGCAGTTCAGCCAATAGGAGGTACAAGAGGGGGAGAAAAAAAAAAGGCATCTCCTTTCCCTCCCCACTCACTTTCCCTCCCACCTCATTTCATGCAGCCTCCTGGCTGTGACTCCATTCCTGCTGGAAGTGCCTCCCTTCATGGCCTGCTAACAACATCTTCTCCCTTTGCCCTCCCCACCCGAGGGATGCTAACAGCTGCCTGCTGTAGCTATTCTCTGGGTTGCCCCACCAGCCCATTTGGCTCCTAAGCTATTTATTCTATCTGTACAGCCAATCCCGGCATTAAATTCCCTCCATTGGAAATACCTGGTGTGGCTTGTTTTCCTCACTGGTCTCTGACTCGTTCATATGGACATACCAGAGATGACTTTGCTTTTTAGCTTGCTCCTTGTGGTGGGCAATTGAGGTGTTTGCATTCTCCCACCCTGTCATCACAAATAGTGCTGGAGTTGAGCCTTCTTGCACACAGCTCCTGTGCCCAAGTGTGACAGGAGTTTCTTTAGGTGACACCAAGCAGTGGGGTCACCATATTAGTTATTCACCTTGAAATCTCTTCAGGTAGATTCTGAATCTCAAATGCCTCCACTTCTCTGCAGTACGTAGTGAGTTGCTCTGCAGAGAGAAGGCTTGTTAAGTAGCTTTGAGTGAGTGAGTGAGTGAATGAATGAATGAATTTCTGTTAGGGCCAGAAATACAATATTGGGGACTAACTATTAGAAATAAAATAAGAAATAATAATCATGCTCTGTCAACCATGATTGTTTTGTTCTGATTAGAGAAAGCACATTCTAACCTGCCTGGGAGTTGTATGCCCTGAGACGTGGGAGCTAACGTTGGAATGCAGTCCATCCTCCTGTCCCAAGAACTGCTTATCATTATGGAAAGATTTACAATCTCTGGCTGAAATAATCTAGTCCTGGAGGCACCCACTCTTTACAACCCCCAGCCCCTATTGCCTGTAATCTGGTCCCAGGGTGCCTGGAGGCGCCCGCCCTCTATGACCCTCACCCCCAGCCCGCATGACTTGTAACCTGTAGTGATTATCTCATGCCTACTTGCCCATGCCTGTCATTCCTACTTCCCCATGTAATCTTTGTCCTTCTGCCCAATATAAGCAGCTGGCTTATGGGGAGAGGCAGAGCAGTTTTTTGTGGATGACCTGCTACTCTCCCATACTGCCGGCATTTATTGGAATAAATACACATATATGATTCAACCCTGTCTCTGCTTCAATGGCTGAAGTAGTGACAGGCATCCCGGACCCATTGGTTGTCTGGTTACATTTCCACTTCCCGATAGAGAAAACCATGCCTAGTTCACCTCAGATAAAATGCTTTCAGGCCTTTTGACTCTGTTCCATGCCCTGCTCACCTTGAACAGAAACAAGTTATTTAGGTGGCCCCCTGCCTTAGATAAGTTGATGTAGAATCTCGGGTCTCTGGTTTTTTGTTGTTGCTTTTGCTTTCTTAAACAAAAGACATTTATTTTCTCTCAGTTCTGAAGGCTGGTAGTCCAAGACGAAGGTTTTGGCAGGGTTATTTTCTTCTGAGGCCTCTTTCCTTAGCTCGTGGATGACTGTCTTCTCCCTGTGTCCTCACATGGTCTTCTCTGGGCATGTCTGTCTCTGGGTTCACATTTCTCCTTTTTATAAGGTTACCAGTTGTATTAGATTAGGGGTAATCCCATCCTACTCCCCTGTGATCCCATCTTAATTAATGACTTCTACTATGACCAACCTTATTTCTAAATAAGGCCACATTCTGTGGTACTGGGGGTTGGAACTTTGACATGCAAATATTGGGGGACACAACTCAGTTCTTAACAATGTACAAACATCTGGAGAAGCTTGGGGTCTCCAGTTCTTCCTTGAGAGGCAATAGGCTGGTTCATATTTCATTATATGCTTCTATACTCTCCTTCCCAATGCCTTTAGATTTAAAAAGATCTTAAAATGATCATCAAGGGCATACAGAACGTCCATAGACAGGAATGGGTGTGTGGAGAAGGAGGAGGGAGGGTCTCTTGGGGAAAGTGAACATTTATAGCTCAGTGTCTGCAGGTTTCTAAACCTTACGTTTTTGGTTAATAGTTGAGCTGGTAGAGTTTTCCTCTTCTTCCCTAGGCTTTCATTCCCCAGGGAACTGCCCAGGCTCCTGATACTTCCCAATCCAGCAATTAACTTTAAAAAGCAATATTAGTTATACTGTATAGCACTTGGCCTAACATGATGATATGAGAAGTTAGGGCAATGCCAGGAACATTTGAGGGGTGAAGCCCTCAGAAACACACATGGCAGGGGTCCCATTGTGTCCCCTTACAGGAGGATTCCTTAAACTTTGAGTCCGGAGATGCCCCAGGTTTCTCTAGTAGCAGATGTTCATTCATTTTCCTTTCTCTCTCAAAGCGAAGTTCTCTCTGGGGTGGAAGGAGATGATCAGCACTAGGAATTATAGAGCCTGCTGTTGCTGCCCAGGCAGGCGCAGGTCGGGGTTCGACAGTGGATGGAATGGTCAGGATTTGGTGAGCCAGCAGCACCGTCTGCTCTTCTCCTGCCCCAGCTGCCTGCCTTTGCCCCACTTCACCATCTGTAAGTCATCCTGAAAAAGGATTTCATGAGAATTACCGTACACAGAGGCCTGGCCTGGGGTCCCTTCAAAGTCACAGCAATCTGTACTTTCTAGGGTTCAATGTCTGTTTGTGTCACATGCAAGCTCAGCTTGGCTCCAGTCTCTGAGGCACTCAGACACTGGCAGGGCCAGGCTGGAATTGGGGGTGCGAATTTGATCCCTCACACATTCCTTTTGTGTGGTACCCAGGTTTCTGTTCTGTCAGTACACATGCATCAGCATGCGAATAAGATGTCGACAGCATGAGCTTCAGTGTATGGCTGAATTCAGTTGGATTGAGAATGGCCCCAGTGAGAGAAAAGTTGGGCGGAGTGGAGAGATGCGAATCAGAGAGCTCTCACTGGGTTTCCATTCAGTCTTCTAACCAAGTCCCTCCCCCCACCGCAAATTTCCCTCCCACCGGGCTTGAATCTTGCTTCCCTTGATTTCACTTAAGGAGCCTAAGCCCCTCTCGCATTTTCCTGCTGCCTTTTTTATTTTCAACCCAAGTAGGAAATGACAAGGATGGTTTTAGTACAAAGAGAATGTGATTCATTTTGTCACTTTTCAACACCTTTTTTGAGGTTTAATATATAGAAATAAAAGTGCCTCTATCAGAAGTGTATAGAGCTTGGTGATTTTTCATAAACTAAACAGTAGCTCCAGGTCAAGAAGTAGAGCAGGACTTGCACCCCTGAAGCCCCTCATGGTCCTTTCTAGTCCCTCCCCCCCTTGAGAGTGATCACTGTCCCAGCTTCTAATAATGTAAGTCAGCTTTGTCTGTCTGTATGTTGTTTCAGTGTAACCCATACATATATTCGCTCGCTGAATAATACTATGCTTGTGAGAACCACCTTCATCACTTTGACTGGTTGTAGACTATTTATTATTATCACCGAGTGTTTTATTGTGAGAATTGATGGACATTTGAGTCATTTCCAGGGTTTGATGTTATGAGTCGTGCTGCTCAGAACATTCTCATATGTGCCTTTCCATGGCCACATGTGAATTTCAGTTAGGTCTGTACCCCAGCGTGGATGTCTTAGGATGTGCCTGTGGTTCGGCTTTAGTAGATCCTAGTACACAGTTTTCCAAAGTAGATGTACGTATTTGAACTGTAACTTGGATTTTAAATCAAAGTGGATAATTGAGTTTGAACTTCGTAGTCACATCTGTTGGATTGAAAGGCTTCATGGGCAAACAAACCACAGTGAAGAGAACCCAAGCCTTTGAGATGGAGAAGTCGCCTCCCCATAGTGTCTCCACCCTCGTTGGGTGTCGGGTCCATGCAGCAGGCAGGGGTTGTCCAGACAGGAGACACTCCAGAGGCACACACCCTGCCCTCTCCAGGCTGAAACAACAACAACAACCATTACTTCTGTTATTCATCCTCCTCTACTCCTCTTTCTGCCTCTCCTCCTAGAGTTCTTTGAGTTTTTTTTTTTTTTTTCCCCAAAAAAACCTTCGGCCCCGCCCCCCCCCCCCCCCCCCCACACACACACGCACACAGCCTTGTGTGTGGGAGGACCAGCTCCTGAGGTAGTAATGCAGTCCTGGAATCACTGCGTGCAGAGAAGTGTTAGTTATACGGGAGAAAGTGTGATCACAATAACTGGAGTTCCGTAGAGGAAAGTGTATTTAAGGAAAAGAAATGCAGTAAGAATAAGTCTTTCCAGAATCCCTGTATCTGTGGCCAGGCCCAAGAGGCAGCCCTCCCACACTCAGGTTCCTGCGTGGTGTCCACAGTCAGCCAAGCCTGCAGACTGAAGGGCAGAAACAACCCAGAGACCCTCGGAGAGTGTTGGGGTCCAACCCCAGCAAGTCCAGGGGTTCCCAAAGGTGTGGACGGAGTTGGCCAAGAAGGAATGACACGGAGACAGCGTTCAGTTGATCAGCATAGCGAGGTTCTTCCTTTATTTTCCTGTTACATCTGTATTTATAACAGTTGATTTTAATCCTATCCATTCTATTCCAAAGGTTAGGGCGTTTGTTATCTCCATTCCAAGGTCACTACTCTATTGTTCTAAACTACAAGGAAGTAACTGAAGGAGATTATCCTAAGTAAAGATTATGTAGTTTAAGCGTGATTGTTCATAGTTAAAGTGATTAACTACCCGCCTGGCACTTAGTTAAGGGGTTTTACTGATTCCCTTCCTTAGTCCTGTTAATCCCTAACTCCAGGGAAAAATCCCCACCTGGGGAAACAACCTTTCCTGGAGAGGTGACCTTGGTTAAAACACATAGCACTAAGAAGGGGAGCAAACATATTAAGAACAGTATGCCATATACCCCAGGTCCTTTGAAACATATGCTGTGCAGATGTTTCTTCCCTGCAGTGACTGTGTCAAGCAGCAAGGATGGACCGGCTTCCAGCAGGCAAGAACGAAGTCACGACACCTTTTCCAAGTAGCAGACTGCCTTCCTAGCCAGCACCCCTTTGAGTGGGGTTCACTCTGCCAATTCCTACAGCTCAGGGCTCCACTCAAGGCCAAGATCCCACTGCTTGAAGTGGAAGGCCAGGATCTGCCCATTTGGCTGCCATCCCCATCCTCCATGAGGTACCATTTGGGGATACTTTCTCTGGGAGTGAAGGCGGCATCTCAAGTGACTGCTCATGTGGGGTCCCATGCCCAGATCCCATTCTCATATGTGCCTTTCCATGGCCACATGTGAATTTCAGTTAGGTCTGTACCCCAGCGTGGATGTTGAGACCCAGTTCTTGGCCAGACCCTGAGGCTCCTGCTGCCACCCCGGGACCCCTAAGAGTCCTATCATGGTGGCTGTGTCTCCTGGGAGCCTATGAGTGAAAGCATCTGTGGGGAAGTTGACTGGACACCACCCTGGAGTCCTGCAGGCAGCCTTGCCACTAGTCCAGGGTCCTGAACACAAGGGGGTATCCCGGAGAGATGCCAGCCTATTGGGAGTGAATGCACAAAGCAAAGGCAAGTGGCCGCGGTGGCGTGGCCATCACCTCCCCTTTCTACCCTGTGGCCAAGTGAAGTCCTTGCTCTTCTAACACTGCTATCCCCGGGGCTGGGAAGCTGCCCCTCAGTTCTGTGGCCCGAGCCCTGGATCCTGTGGGGCACTCTAGGCCCTGGTCCGGGAGACAAAAAATTTGGGATCATCTTTCATCTCTTAACTGCCCCCACCCCAAGGACCTAATGGACACAATAAGTTTAACGAGGTGTGAAAATGGTGGTTTCCAGTCCCCGCCATGCTATTTACTTCCATCCATCTAGTGTCTTAGAGGATTCTGTTGACCATAAAGCCATATTAGTAAAGCATTAATCAGTTTATTTCCCCCTGAAAATCATCAAAGATCCATGTAACTGCTGTTTTGGGCTTTCAGTCACCTGCAATGACTGGAGCTGCCACCTGAGTTTATTCATTGCAGCTGAAAGCAGAGGCTGGTGGCATTTCCATTAGCCGTAGCTGCCTTAATTCAAGTAGATCTGAGGGTTCTGTGATTTGGAAATAGCATGCAGATCCTCAGTACCACATTGTCTGTCCTACCGCTAGACATGCGGTGGCTCTGAAAGGTGCCTTTGCATTATAAAAGCGGATTCTTTCAGGCACTTTCCCAATTCTAGGTTGCTCCGGGGACAGTAACACTGTCTGTGGTGGGCTGAACTGCATGTGTGCCAACATGCAGACAGGATCCGGGAGGCCAGGGAAGCCGGCATAGGCGCTGCCTGCAGCAAATCCTCCTCCTTGGGAAGGTGTAAATGAATAAGGAAGCATAAACCTCTTTCTGCAGGGTGTCCGCTATCTCTGCTTGGCAGAGCCTCATTCCTAGGCAAGTGAATTATTGAGGGAGGGAGGCTAGATAAAGCAGGATATGCGGAATGAAAGCTAAGCTAGGATGTCAGCCCATCCCACAGGGAGCTCCACAGCACAGCTACATCCCAGAGTTGATTCTGTCTGGGGAAAATGGGCTTCCTTTTGTAGCCCCAGTCAGCCACTCACTGGCCACTTGCTGCCCATGGCATGGGAGGCAAGTGGCCTGCCAGATGGGCAGCTTCTCTGGAGAAGAGGCAGGTGAGACCATTAGCAGCCAACACTCGCAGCACTGGGGTGGTGTCCTTGAGATGAGGGGATCTGGGCAGGCACCGGTAGTGATCACCGCCCTGCCCACCTGTGGGCCTGGCTGGTGACTGGCCACTGCCTCTCCCAGCTCCTGTCTCTATAAACAGGGCCCTTCTGGACCCACCAGTTTGGATCATGCCACTTGAACAGATGTGTGTGGCCCTGCTAGGGCCTTGCAGTAGGTTTTGGGATTTCATACTAATTGGATCCAAGAAGATCATGCAAGTGGGCAAAACTGGGCTTCAGAGCTGTGGCTGTGAGATCGGATAGGTTTGAGGGATTTCAGACGTTTAGGGAGGTATTCCTATTTGCAAGGATGACTTGGTGTTTCTACTCAGATGGGCTTAGTCCGTGTGCTCTGAGGCAGCAGGATCTGTGCACATGCCAAGCCCTGTCAGGTACCACCAGAACCACAGCCCCATGCTGTCAGTACCTCCCTCCCCCACTTCTATGCTGTCCTCTCTCTCATGATGGTCTGGCTCCTCTTTGTGCCACTCCATTTCTCCATTGTTGTGGTGAGGCTGTTAGGCAGGGAAATCTCACCTGGTCTCACTCAGGTGGAGGAAGGCATACCAGGTCCGAATTCCACAAAATGGAAAAGGTGCTTGAGAGTAGTTTTACAGATCATGCCCAGGGTTTCCCAGGGCCGGCGCTGATGAGTGAGTAACAATGATTTATACCTCCCACTTCCTTTGGTCTTGTGTCAGTCCTGCTTGTGTTTTTGGCTCTATCCCTTCTTCGCCAAGGTGCTCCTTCCAGACGCCGTGATGGCTCTGCATTCAGAGCTTTGGCACACTTCGCTCTCATCGAGAGCAATTGTGATGAATAGTGAATTACCGTCCCCAGACAATGGGGGTCATTTTACTTCAGGATGGCAAAAGGGTGCTGAGAAATGAATGTTAAGGGCTGTGGAAATGCTGAATAATAAGTGAACTTGATCCCACCAGGTAGCAAGGTCTGAAAGGCTCTCTCTGATTGACCCAGTTATACCTTCGAGGTCCCTAGACTGGCGCTTTGGAAAAAGTGATTGTCTTAAGCATCGCTCTCTGTGCCTCAACACTATCAGATCCCCTGCATAGCCTGCCATCTCAATAGTGAGTTTTAGGTTTTTAGAATAATAACTGAAAGGATTTCCCGGTAAAGGCAGAAGAGGGGAGGTGACCTGTGGGATTGTGAACGAGTGTACTGGACACCCAGATCCAAGAGGAAGATTAATTTACAACTCAGAAGGGAGGGGCGATCACTTAATCTGAAACCAGTCTGCATGGGCCCTGATGGGAGTAAATAAAAACCCCAGGTTTTGTAGGTGTTTCAGCTCCATTCATTCATTTACTCATTCATTGAGTCAACAGACAGGTGTGGGATGAGGTCAGTGTTACTGGTGTTGGGTTTGAGATGTCCCATATAGATTGGGGTTTGGACCACAGCAGTCTGCACTGTGGGAAGGGACAGCTCCTCACTCTTAACCCAGGACTGTCCTGCAGACAGCAGGGATTGCAGCTGGCATTTCCCACATTTCAGTGTTTGGAAAGTATGGGCCTGTTTTTTATTTCCTCTCTTATTCCTCATGGGGACAAGTTTCTTCACTCCTGGTTAAACAATAATTTTCAGAGATGGTACACTTTAACTTCCATACAGATATAGAAAGAACACATTAAAGATTTTATTTAATTCATGATGGATGAGGAAACTGGTAAGATGTTACAAACATTTAAAGGATAATCCAAAAAACAGACATGTTTATAGATCAGGAATATTGCAATGAATGTGCAAATTTGTTTTTTTTCCACAGTTTTGGAGAGAAGTCCATTGAGCCTGCTGAACAAAATTTGCGTGTATAGAGAACAAGTATCAATGTAAAGAACTATAAAATAGCTCAAGGGCAATGAAAAGTCAGACAACCTGGAAAGGGGTGTCCTAGAAAATGCTTAGTTTTTTTTATTGTAGTGCAGATTTTACCCTCTACTCTTCTTTAAAAAATCCAGTATGGTCTAAGCATTAAACTTGCTCAAAAATGGCATTTTCTCTCCTTTTTAATATACAATTAGCAATGATAAAATGTGTCTTTTTGGGTCATTTTGGGATACTTTGTATCTGTTTTTATGATATTAAAGCAAGGTTATTACTTTCCAAATAGCTTGTGGAACTATTTTGGAAGAGAATTCTACCCTATGTAGTTTCCCAGGACATACATTAATGTGTAGATAGAAAGTATGATTTATAGGGTTTATGTATATGATTTATAAGATCCCTGATATGTGAATAACATTGGAATAGTGAATATGTGGACCAGAAATGAATTGGCTCAAACAACACATTGTGGAGTGGGGATGGGAGGTAGGGGAAAAGGATGCTTGCAGATAATTCCAGAACACAATTCCCCCCAAAATAATTGGGAGTTTCTTCATGCATTAATTTTTAACCTCTGAAAGTTTTGAATAGTTAATTTTAGCTGACGTTTTTCACAGTTCAAAAGAATCTGAAATCCTACAAGCCTCTATCTTACCTGCCATTCTGAAGTTTATCCTGAAAAGGTGTGTAGTTGCTATGAACAATGGGAGGACTGGGGAATTTAGGGCAGGATTTAACTTACAGAGCCACTTCTGGTTTATTGTGAAAACGTTTCTTTTAGATCAGCGGTTCTCAACCTGTGGGTCGTGACCCCTTTGGGGTCGAACGACCCTTTCACAGGGGTCGCCTAAGACCATCGGAAAACACATATATAATTACATATTGTTTTTGTGATTAATACATACATAGTGATGTTTTAATTATGTTCAATTTGTAACAATGAAAATACATCCTGCATATCAGATATTTACATTATGATTCATAACAGTAGCAAAATTACAGTTATGAAGTAGCAACGAAAATAATTTTATGGTTGGGGGGGTCACCACAACATGAGGAACTGTATTAAAGGGTCGCGGCATTTGGAAGGTTGAGAACCAGTGTTCTAGATCCTTCTGTAGCCCTTGACGTTGCTGACCCATCTCTCCTGTAGGAGAAGCATCCCTTCTTTCCTTGACCATCTGTAGTACTTGGTTTTCATCCCTGGGGCTGTTTTCTGTCTCTTCACTGGACCCCTTCTACTCTCTTAGTTTTTTCCTAGGCTGCTGCTCCCCTGTTTCTTTCTCCCACCACTGCTTTCCCCTGGACACAACATCCTCGTCCAGAGAATCAGCTCCCACCTCGGTTCAGATGATCACGGTCTTTATTCTGCTTCTGAACACCTTGCCGACATCTCCAACTGCCCCTGGACGTTTCCAGCTGAATGATCTTACACATCATGCTCAGTATGTCTAACATGCAAACAATAAAATTTCTCCTAATAAAATGTAGCTCATTTTTGAACTTTCATCTCATCCATTTACCCTGTCAGTTCTTCTCAATAGTTCTTCTCTCTGATCTTTCCTGTCATTTAGCTGTTCCACCATAATCCTGGCCTTCATCTCTTTATCCTCTCATCAGGGAGCCTTTGCCATAACTTCTGCATCAGTCCTAATCCAGTCAGTATTCCTTTAGTGCCCTGTGAGTGGATACCATGAGCCAGGCCTGGACCCAGCTGTTAGGGTTCCAATGAGGAGAGTCTGCTGAGAAAACAGATATCAATTAGTTACTCACACTGGTAAGGGTATAATCATAAACGGAAATAAGTGCTAGAAGGAAAGTGCTGCGAGAGCATGTAATGGGAAACCCTAATTAGTCTGGAGGGCAGGCAAGACTTATCTCAGCAAGTGATCACTGAGGGAGCATCAGAGGAATGAGTAGGCACTAAATACGTGAAGGTGAGGTGGAGGGGGCGAGTTCGTCAAGTGAGGAACCTAGTGTTTACCAAGTCCTGGAGATGGTTGGAGGCATTAGAGAGACTGAGCATGAAAGACCAATGTGTACGGGGATGTGAGTGAGGGGCACAGTGATGTGGGATGAGCTGGGGGTGGGAGAAGGCTAGGCAAGCTGATGCTAAGTTGCAATAAGAGTTCAGGTGTCTACCTGGATGGACCTTGAGGGTGGAGAAAAAGAGATAAAGTCAGACAGAGAAAGACAAATATGGTATGACCTCACTTATATCTAAGAAAGCTGAGCTCATAGAAACAGAGAGTAGAATGGTGGTTGCCAAGGCCTTGGGGGAAGGGGAAATAGGAAGATCTTCATCAAAGGGTATAAGCTTCCAGTTAGAGGACAAGTAAGTTCTGGGCATCTAATGTACAGCAGTGTGACTATAGTTAACAATTCTGTATTGTTTACTTGAAAGTTGATGTGAGAGTAGATCTCAAATGTTCTCATCATACACATAAAAAATAATTATGGGAATCATTTTGTGTATCAAATCATCACATTGTATATTTTAAGCTTATACAGTGTAATATGTCAATTATATCTCAGTAAAGCAGGGGGGAAGGGGGGAATAATGTAGGTGTGTGTCCTCAGAGCAGAGGAGAGTGCTTGAAGGCTTTTAAGCAGAAGGGAATGACATGACCAGATAATCCTTTTCAAAAGCTGTGACTCTGGTGTGAAGTCCACAAGGCAACCTGAAAATCCTGATCAAAGGAACAGGAAACGCTGGGAAATATAGCCTGCTGAACTTATTAGGAAGTAAGAGGTTTCCTTGGAGCTGTGAACAAAGAGAAAGCTGCATGCCCAAAGAGCTTGGTCGCTCTGGCTGCTTCCCCTTCCCTGGTGGCCAATGCCCATCTCAGTCAACAAGGGATGAGTCTTGAAGGACCACACAAGGGCAGAGGGCAAGGCTGGAGGTGTAAGTGGATTGGGGAAGTGATTTGAGACCTTAACATGAAAGAGGAACCCTTCAGTCAGACCATATAATAAATCTACTCTCCACAAAAGAAAATTCTAGGAAGTTTGTCTCTTTTGACCTGGGCTGTGGTTGGGGCTAGGACCGTTTCCTTTAAAAATATCTTACTATGGATGTGCCTCAAGTGGGTTTAAGAATCTTCTTTTTACCACTTTCCTGGTTCTGGAAGCACAGACCAAGAAATTAACATAATAATGAGTCCCACCCTGGGAATCACCCTGGTTTCCTAGAAGAAGCATCAATTCTCTCTGTAATACTAAGTAGAATTAAACCCTAAAGAATTTCACATAATAGTATTCCATATATATATGTACATGTATATATAAGTTTGAAAATCATTTAGATTGTATAAAGCAATATTAGTTGTGTAAATATAGTTATTTTGGGCAGGTGTTCAGAAAAACATTTCCTCTTCACTTTTGCCAAAAGAGAATGAATATAAGGTGGTGCAAAAGTAGGTTTACAGTTGTGAGTATGTGAAACAGAGTTTATTCTTGTATTATTATTAATTAATTACTAGAGGCCCAGTGCATAACATTCATGCACTCGGGGGGTGGGCATTCCCTCACCCCGGCCTGCGCCCTCTCGCAGTCCGGGAGCCCTCAGGGGATGTCTGACTGATGGCTTAGGCCCACTTGGACATCCTTAGCACTGTCGCAGAGTCAGGAGAGGCTCCCGCCACCGCCATTGTACTCACCAGCCATGAGCCCGGCTTGTGGCTGAGCAGAGTTCCCCCTGTGGGAGTGCACTGACCACCAGGGGGCAGCTCCTGCATTGAGCGTATGCCCCCTGGTGGTCAGTGCGCGTCATAGCAACCGGTCATTCCACCATTGGGTCGATTTGCATATTAGCCTTTTATTATATAAGATTGTATTATTTTCCATATGAACAACTGTAAACCATCTTTGGCCCCAACCTGAATATTGATTACAACTTAATTTTATTAAGTTAAATGTACATGTTAAAAGTTATAGGGAATTGATGAAATAATACGAATAGGATATATGCTTTCCAAATTGATAGAAGGAAAATTAGTATTCAAAAGCCAATCCAAAAAATTGAGAAGAGAAAAAGAAAGATAAATAAAAGATACAAAATGAGAAGGTAAAAATAAATTCAGATATATGAATAATAATAAATATAGATAGACCAAAGTCATGTCAAGATTTTGAGGTTAGATTTAAAAAATTCATTATATGCCATTTGCAAGGGATACATCTACAACATAAAGACACAAATGGTTGAAATTAAAAGGATGGGAAAAGATGTAGAATAATACTACTCAAAAGACACTTTTCGGTTAGATAAGATTGCATAGCCTATAAAGTAGATTTAAACACAGAAATTATTATCTTAATATGTAAAAGCCCAGGGTTGTAACGACCGATCACGACCGAAGGCTGACCAACCTGGAAGTCCTTCAGTCAGTGCTGGGTTGCTGTGGCCACCCAACACTGACTGCCCAGGGGTGTGAGACCTAGAGAGGCAGGGTCTGATCTGCAGCTTCAGTGGCAGCTGTTGATCAGTACTTGCCTCTCTCTTTCTCTCCCTCATTCTTTCTGGGCTTTGCCAGCAGCCAGGCCTTTCTTTTTCTCCTGGGCGGGGGCTGCTGTTCAGCCCTGCCTCTCTGATCAGGCCCGGAGATAGGCCCGGAGATGCTGACTGGCATAGGAATGACCAATCAGAACCAAATGTGGCCAGCAGAGGAGGTCAGTTGGGGGCGAGGCCAGGCCAGCAGGGGAGGGCAGTTGGGGGCAAGATCAGGCCTGTAGGGGAGGGCAGTTGGGGGCAACCAGGCCAGCAGGGGAGGGCAGTTAGGGGCGATCAGGCATACAGAGGCAGTTAGGGGTAATCAGGCAGGCAGGCAGGCAGGTGAGCAGTTAGGAGCCAGTGGTCCCAGATTTTGAGAGGGATGTCCAACAGTGGATGTCCCTGTGGATCAGGCCTAAACAGGCAGTTGGACATCCCCCAAGGAATCCCCAATTGGAGAGGGTGCATGCTGGGCCGAGGGTACACACCCTCCATGCACGAATTTCATGCACCAGGCCTCCAGTTTGGGATAAAAAGTCAGTATTTAATAGTAAGTGATACAGTTAACTGGGAATATATAACAATTCTACTAAGCACTTCGTAAGGTGCTTAATCTCAAAATAACATAAGACAAACTGGTTTTTCAAGAAGAAACCAAAACAAACATACATGTTAAACCATATTAAGATATAATGATACAATTTTCTTAGTAACTCACAGATCAAAGAATAAAAAGTCATTAAAGATATAGAGGATTTGAACAAGTTTGAACTTACGGACATATAGAACATTACTCAACAATATGTAATATACATTTCCAAAATATATAAAATAGAACCCATATAAAAATTCATCTTGACCATGCCTTTGTATTCTGCTACTTTACTGATTTCATTTATCAGTTTTAGTAGTTTTTCTTTGTGTGTGTGTGTGTGTGTGTGTGTGTGTGTAGTCTTTATGATTCTCTATATATAGTTTTATGTCATCTGCGAATAATGACAATTTTGCTTTTCCTTTCTAATTTGGATGACTTTTTTTGTCTGATTGCTTTGGCTAGGACTTACAGTACTATCCTATATAATAAAACCCTCATATGCAAATCGACTGAATGGCGGAATGACCAGAAGAATGACTGGGTGCTATGATACGCACTGACCACCAGGGGGCAGATGCTCAATGCAGGAGCTGCCCCTTGGTGGTCAGTGCGCTCCCACAGGGGTAGCGCTGCTCAGCCAGAAGCCGGGCTCAGGGCTGGTGAGTGTTGTGGTGGTGGCGGGAGCCTCTCCTGCTTCTGCGGAAGCGCTAAGGAGCAGTGAGCCAAGTGGTAAGGAGCAGCGAGCAGGTGGGAGGTAAGGAGCAAGGGGTCCCAGACTGTGAGAGGGTGCAGGCCGGGCTGAGGGACCCCCCCACCCCCTGCATGATTTTTTTGCACTGGATCTCTAGTTTTAAAATAAGAGTGGTGCAAGTGGACATCCCTGCTTTGTTCCTAATCTTAAGGAAAATGCTTTTAGTTTTCCCGCATTGAG
>NW_005871253.1:172119-248480 GCF_000147115.1 Myotis lucifugus
CTAAGAAGGCCGGTGCACGAAATTCGTGCAGGGGGTTTGTGTGTGTCCCTTAGCCCAGCCTGCACCCTCTCCAATCTGGGACCCCTCGAGGGATGTCCGACTGTCTGTTAGGCCCAATCCCACCAATAGGATTGGGCCTAAACAGGCAGTCGGACATCCCTGTCACAATCCAGGACTGCTGGCTCCCAACCGCTTGCCTGCTTGCCTGCTTGATTGCCCCTAACCCCTTCTGCCTGCCAGCCTGATCACTCCCTAACCACTCCCCTGCCAGCCTGATCAGTGCCTAACTGCTCCCCTGCTGGCCCAATTGCCCCTAACTGCCCTCCCCTGCAGACCTCCCCATGTAGGCCTGGTCACCCCCAACTGCCCTCCTCTGCTGGCCTGGTCCCCCCTAATTGTCCTCCCCTGCAGGCCTGGTTCCCCCCACCTGCTCTCCCCTGCAGGCCCGGTTGCCCCTAACTGCCCTCCCCTGCAGGCCTGGTCCCTGCCAACTGCTCTTCCCTGCAGACTTGAGTGCCCTCAACTGCCCTCCCCTGCTGGCTATCTTGTGACAGCCATCTTGTGTCCACATGGGGGCGGCCATCTTGTGTGTTGGAGTGATGGTCAATTTGCATATTACCTCTTTATTATATAGGATTGGTGCTGTATTCTGCATCTATTGGTTTGATCATATGGTTTTTATTCTTCATTTTGTTTATGTGGTGTATCACATTGATTTGAGGATATTGAACCATTCTTGCACCCTAGGAATAAGTCCCAGTTGATCATGGTGTATGATCTTCTTAATGTTTTGTGTCTCTGCCCCTCCTTCCAGTCTTGACCTGGTTTTCTTCTGTATGTCCTTAGTTGTAAGACTTATATTCAGCTAGTCTTTCAGTTATTCACGTTGATTGTTCTATAATTTAGTTGTAGTTTTGATGTAGTCATAGGAGGAGCTAAGTGTAACCTCCACCTACTCTCCCAGCTTGGCTCTCCCCATAAGTCAGACAGTTCACAGTTCTGTCCAACATGGTAAGTAGGGCCACATGCTGTCAACTGAGCGCTTGAAATGTAGAATTGAGGTGTGTTGTCAATGTAAAACACCAAACTTTGAAGACTTCATTAAAGAAATGTAAATATCTCACTAATAATATTATGTTAATGTGTTGTAATCATAATAATTTTCATATACAATTGACCCTTGAACCATATGGGGGGTACTAATACCTTTGCAATTTAAAATCTGTATTTAACTTTGGATTTTCCAAAAATTTCAGTTGTCCCCTGGTATCAATGGATGACTGGTTCCAGGACTCCTGCAGATATCAAAATACTTGGATGCTCAATTCCCTTACATAAAACTAGAGGCCCAGTGCACGAGAATCATGCACTTAGCAGGGGGTCCCTTAGCCCAGCTTGCACCCTCTCCCAGTCTGGGACCCGTTGCAGGATGTCCGCCTGCCGGCTTAGGCCCAATCCCCTTGAGGGTCACAGGCAGATATCCCTCTTGCAGTCCAGGGTTCTCACAGTCTGGGATCCCTCACTCCTTACCACCCACATGCTGTGCTCGCCAGCTGTGAGCCTGGCTTCTGCTGAGTGGTGCTCCCCCTGTGAGAGCTCACTGACCACCGGGGGGGGGAGCAGCTCCTGCATTGAGCATCTGGCCCCTGTGGTCAGTGCATGTCATAGTGACCGGTCGTTCTGCTGTTCCGTCGATTTGCACATTAGGGTTTTATTATACAGGATAGTGTAGAATAGTGCGCACTGTCGGTTTTCCACATCTATGGATTCCCAACCATGAGTTGAAACTACTGTTGGGAATCTGTGGATGCAAAACTGGGGGATATGGAGTGCCAAATGTATATTTATTGAAAAAAAAAATCCATATCTGAGTAGACCTCTGCAGTTCAAACCCATGTTGTTCAAGGGTCAACTGTATTGGATTTATTAAAATTAATTTTCCTTTCCCTTTTTACTTTCTTAATGTGAATACTAGAAAATTTGTTACATGTGTGGCTTGCAGTTACAGGCATTTTATTTCTGTTGTTCAGCACTGTTATAGGTTTTTAATTCTAATTGTGTGGTTTGGAATTAGTGCTTCATTTTCTCATAAGCTCAGTTTTTTCCTTTATAAAAAGGGGTACTAAATGTTTTGAGTACCTTAGATAGTTGAGAGCATTCAAGGGAGAAACCCATTCCCCAAATTAGTATTTGATAAATGGTAAAACTTTATACTTACACGGTTGATTTTATTTCTTACTAGAGGCCTGGTGCACGAATTCGTGCATGGGTGGGGTCCAGCTGGCCCTTCCCAGTGGGGGCCTATTGGGCCCAGCCAACAGGGGGGTGGGGCCGTGGGCAGTTGGCTAGCTGGCCCTGCCCCCAATTGGGGTGTTGGGGTCCGATTGGGGGCTGGGCTGGCGGCAGGGGGCAGGGGGCCCAATCAGGGTCCAGATCAGGCTGGTTGGCTGCCGTGGTGCACATCATAGCCACTGGTCGTTCTGGTCATTCTGGTCATTCCACCATTCTGGTTGCTGGGCTTTTATATATATAGATTTGTTCATTCATTTTTGTTTTGAGCACAGCACAGTTCCCGAAATGGAAAAAAAGCACTTGGCAAAATTGACCACATTACTGGCATCTTGCCTATTTTTTGGAGCCAGAGAGCAGGACCAACCTCTAGGCAAAGTCTTATTGGTCTTCTTTACAGGTTCTCCCTTTAGAATTCTGTGTGCCTGGCATCCTTTTAATCTCACCATGGCTGTACAGAATGATAAAAATGACCATGCAAGGCCGAAAATCTAAAACAATCTTAATATTCAATGAGAAAAAGTGTGATGGTTTTGTGAACTTTGAAATTTTCTGTCACATCATTAAATACAATTTTATCATTGGTTATAAATGTATGATGAAATGAAAAGTAGTAAAACTAATATTTGTTTAGTACACTTAATTAGAAACATTAGAGATATCAAAAACTAAAGTGTTTCATTTATTTTCTTTTTCTTTTTTTTTTGTTCTCACCTGAGGATATTTTTCCCCCATTGATTTTTTTTCTTTCTTTAGAGTGGAGGGGAGGGGGAGAGACACACAAAGAGAAACATTGATGTGAGAGAAATATGACTGGTGCCTCCCACATGCATCCCTACTGGGGTCATGATCAAGCCTGCAGCCAAGGTACATGCCCTTGACTGGAATCTTACCCATGACCCTTCAGTCCATAGGCCAACACTCTAAGCACAAACTGGCTAGGGCAAGTGTTTCATTTCTTTGTAAATAAAATAAACTTACCTAGGGTACTTTAGTACTTACAGTATGGACTGAGCATATTTTCTTGGCCCTGGCTAGTTGTACTGTTACTTTCTGAGATTGGATCAGCTTCCAATACTTTATCTTTTACACTTTCAGTGTGGTGAAGTAGCTCCATGGGTTCCTTTAATGCAGTGATTCTCAACCTTCTGACCCTTTAAATACAGTTCCTCATGTTGTGACCCAACCATAAAATTATTTTCGTTGCTACTTCATAACTGTAATGTTGCTACTGTTATGAATCGTAATGTAAATATCTGATATGCAGGATGGTCTTAGGCGACCCCTGTGAAAGGGTCGTTCGACCGCCAAAGGGGTCGCGACCCACAGGTTGAGAACCGCTGCTTTAATGTGAAGTTTTTTGCAGGGGTCACTTCTTCTGGGACATCTTCATCTTTTTTTTTTTTTTTGTCACAAACACTTTTTTTATTTGTGCCCATAAGTTTGTCTTCACTGAGTTCATCTGGCTGCACATCCAAGAGTCTCAGGACCGCAGCAGCATCAGGCAGTGTCTTCTCTAACTCCATTTATGCTCTACTTACGTTTCCCTTCCAGGGTCACTGCTTTCCATTTCTTTCTTTCACTTTTATCTGGTTGGCCAGTTCCTTATTCATCGCGTAGAATGTCACATGGGTCTATGAGTGGGCAACACAGCCACATGACTGCAGTCTGTTGTTCACTGAGTGCCTGATGCAGTGACCAGTCGTGGCCGACTTTGAAAACATGGATGTGTTGGTCACCGATCGTGGTGTGCACATTATTTACATAGTGATTGTGGACTGAGGAGCTATCAGTGAGGTTTGTTCTTTAGCAGTTTGTCCCAGTGAATGCATCATGGTAACGGAAACTTGAACCCTGTTTTGGGGGCCCTAGTGGCACCTGAAATGAGTGCCTCTCAGACACTGCAAAGTGAGGACTGCCTGTTTTCGGCAAGCTTGGCACAGACACAGCACCCCCTGGATCTTTAACATTTGTCCCTTGTCTGATCTGAAAGGCAACCTTTCCTATTTCTGGTTCTCAGACATTATCTTGTGGGCATGCCAAGTGTCCTGGGGAAATGCATGGGGGCCAGCGTTCATTAAGTCATTCGACAGTTATGTGCTCCGTATCCATCTGTGCTGGGCATGTGCTAGGCTCTGGCATGTTTGCTGGCAACTGAAAGTATCTTAAATTGCTCTCATTTTTGTTTTTTGGCAGCTAACTTTCCAGCATATTTTCCAAACCACCACTTATATCATTTGCACAAGGCTTTAAAGTGACTTCTCACTTGCACAAGTTTCCACTGTGTCAATTGCTGGGATACACATGCTTTCAGAAGCATCAAGTTCCTGGGATTGGGATGAGGTCCGAGTCTAGGCATGCCATATGGGACAGTCCCTTTTCTAAACAAAACAATCAACTAATGGACACAGTCTAAACTTGCATAGTTGCCGGTTAATTATTTAAAGCATGTGTCATCAAAGCCAGTCACATTTCTCACTTTTCCTCCCTTCAGTGTTTTGAATAAACCTGGGAATTATGGCCACCATACTCTAAAGGGTGTGTTATGGTTTATGTAGGATCCAATGTCTTTGCCTGGAGGGTTAAATTTTATTGAAAAACCACTTCAACCAAAAGAGAGGTGTGGCGGGAGAGGGTAATGATCATAAAGTTTTAATAATTTTTTTTAATCCACTGGAGATTATTTGCCATTAAATACATTAATTAGTTTTGGCAAATAATGTATTTCGCTTAAGAGATCCAAAACACTTTTGATAAAAAAACTCTCTGGCTTCCAGTGGTAAAGGGAACCAAATGCCTATTAAATTAGAAGTGTGCCAAGAGCTGTCACATATCATCATACACAACCTCATACTAGCCTTACAGGTTAGGAACCAGGATCTGCATTTATAAGGTTGAGGAACCTGAGGCCTAGACAGGTAAATTAAGATGCCCAAGTTCTTCAGTGTTAGAGATGAGTTTTGAGTTTGTCTGATTCCAAAGTCCTTATCCTTTCCCATATAGCAATGATTATAAATGCCTGGCATACTGGCTACCACTCTTTATTCCTGGTACCATTACAGACATTACTAATCAGTAACCTATTTATTCTCTTGCCTTATACCATGTTGCTGCCCATGAAGAAGCTGAATGGTGCTCACAATGGAAAACCCATTTAAGCCCCTAAATGAAAGGTAATTTGAACAAAGAGATCTTAGGGATGTCTGGATGAGGGAACACTGGTACAGCTGTTGATGGGCAGCTTTTAGGCCAGTTTGGCCACTCACTACTGTTGGTCAGAGGCGTCCCTCCCTCCTTCTGCATTTTCCTATATTTGGGTTACTAAGAGAAAGCAAATGTGCTCCCTGTGGAATATGCCACAGACAGGAAGAAAAACAATTGTGAATTTAAATCCTGTCTGTTTAGCCTCCGTCTTGGTTTGGTTTTCCCAGAAAGCAGACCCTTAGACATGGACTTGGTTGCAGGCGGTGATCCAGGACTTGCTCCAAGAGAGGGAATGAGCAAAGTGAGACAAAGTTGGGGGCGGGGAAAGACTGATAAAAAGGTGCCTCTTAAGCAGAATACTGCCATGGGCAACTGGGGTCAACCCTAGATCTCTGAGACACCATGTGGAATATGCCTCAGAGACAGGAAGCTTGGGTATTCATCCACCATATCCAGTTCCCTACTGGTGCAGGGCTGTTCACATTCTTCCCCTTCTCCAGAATTAAATCTTCTGTATCTCTCAGTTGCTTCTGTGCTGGTCAAACCCCATACCCAGACCCCCGGTGCTGGAGAAAGCCCTCAGGAGGAGAAGCTGGGAGATGCAGGCACTGGGGTGGGGAAGCTGTGAGCAGGACCCTGCACCAGGGGCGCCCACTAGGGGTCCTAGAGTGGGGCTTCTCCAGTATCTGGCCTAGCTGGCTTCTCTTGGGTGATTTTCCCAGGTGGTGGGCAGAAAGTGAAGCTGATCCCACTTACCTCACTTTAGAAAGTCACCCAGATTCTTTCTATTTTGAACGCCTAGTGCTATGGGATGTACAGACTTCAAATAGCCTTTCTCTGTGGCCAGGCTACATTATTAGTGGTCACAGCCCAATAGTGTGGATTTGAAATTTATGGCGGTGGTTGATTCCATCAAAGACAACACAGAACGCTGTGCATAGCTTCTAATAAATTCCTTGTTATCTTTTATAACCATCTCGGGCAAGCATTGTTTCTCTCGGCTCAGCAGGCTGTGTCAGTCAGAGCAAATGTTCCCCCAGACAGCCATGGCTTGAAGACTGAAGAATGTTGAGGCCAAAATTACTAGCTTTGAAATGGAGCCAAACAGTTTTCAACAGCAGAAGGGGCAGCGTGAAGTCAGATGACCTTTGCAATGAAGAGATCCTGAGCTTTGGGAGGTCCCTGAAGTTGTGGGCAGCAAGATCTTTGCCACCAAAGCTTGGAGCAAGAAGAAAAAGCAGTGGTGGTGACAGGGGAACAATATATTTGCAGTAATAGGCGCTAATTAACCCTGATGGCTGATTTTAATTATTGCTGTCATCTGTTGAAATCAGCAAGCTGACAGAGTGGGTCAGTTTCATCTTTTCCAATAGGCGGATACTCAAAACTGTTCTCTTTCCCCTTCCTACCTCTCCTTTTAGCTTAAAAAGAAGCCTAAAATTAGAGTGGGGGGCACATTTTTTGAGAACCTCCTTACAGTTTCCCTTGATACATTTTTTTTTTTTATTTGTATGTGGCTTTGTCTCCCTGGATTATGTGAACTTGGCAGAAAACAACTACACGTTTCTTATTCAACCTCCCATGATAAACTTCTTTGGGTCTTCTAGTAGAGTTCCTATTATGAGGGAGGGGTCACCATATATTTAGAATAAATGTGTTGATAGCTCTGTGTTAAATTCTAAAGAGATAAACAGAAAAGGTGGTACTTGATTTCACATTCTCATGGTAGGAGCTGTGTGTGCATTTAGATTTATAGAATTATGCAAGAGGTACTCTGCCTCTTGGAGTTAAGCAAGGTCATGTGGAAACATCTGGAGCAATTTCTAGATGCTTGGTCTCCCACGGAATTAAGCAATAGTGCTGGTCCTAATATGCCCCCGGGCAGCAGACAGAATGGTAGTATCACTTATAGAAGGCATCCCGGCGTTTGCCCCAGCGGTGCAAGGGCTCATCTGCCCTTTCCTATAGGAGTAGGTGGAGGAGGGGAACAGACCTGAAGCTTCACATCCCCTGGGGGTCTGTCCGGATGTCCCAGGGCCCAGGTCATGTCCTGGAAATTTCAGTCAGTGACCCAACATGTTGAGTGTAAATGACCTGCCGTTGTTGGTTTTAGTCATCACTCACTTTTAAGGTGTTTTCACTACAGGAAAATCATGAAATTGTTTCAGATTCCAGGATCTAATGCAGGTGTGCATGGCACATACTAATGGATCCCTTGCCACATGTCATCCTGGCACAGACCCACTACTGCCCCTGGGCCTGCAGTCTTCCAAGCAGTCAAGTTGAAATCCTCCGGACCTCCACCTAGACCAGTGATGGCGAACCTTTTGAGCTCGGCGTGTCAGCATTTTGAAAAACCCTAACTTAACTCTGGTGCCGTGTCACATATAGAAATTTTTTGATATTTGCAACCATAGTAAAACAAAGACTTATATTTTTGATATTTATTTTATATATTTTAATGCCATTTAACAAAGAAAAATCAACCAAAAAAATGAGTTCACTTGTACCTCTGACATGTGTGTCATAGGTTCGCCATCACTGACCTAGACCCTTAAGCTATAGAGTCTGGCATTCACTTCTCTGGTTGTTTCCTGGTGGTTGAGTCATCAGAGTCTTTAAAGGAATGACGTCTATACATCATCCTCTGGGTCCTTCCAAGGTCTTGGCACGGGTTTGACCAGCAAGGAGCTGTGGGAGGTCATGCCTCTGTGCCCTTCATTCTCCCCATCTTTCCCTCCAGGCTCTCATCCTCATGCCACATCACCCTTGTTGAGTACCTACTGTGTGCCCAACCCAGTTTGTCAAGAAAAGGAGCCAAGAGAAGTGTATGAAATGTTTCTTTCCTCAAAGAGCTTCTGGAATAGATGGAGAAACGAGGCATTCACATGTGAGAGAAACACAAGATCAGACATTCCAGAGTTAAATGTGAACAAGAACAGCCCAGAAGCAGGAAGGCAAAGAAGAAAAGGGACTTGATTATAGAGAGGGAAGGTGTCACAGAACAGGAGGATGCAGGCCAACCACAGCTCCAAGTGTGGTTTGAATGTGGCTTAACGGGAAACAGTATGTTGCTTGATAAGCCAGGGGCCTCACCGTCCTCCTCCCACAGCCAGGTCCAGTGCATGTGCTCTGTGTCTATGCCAGAGGGCCTGGTGAGACAGTAGGGAGTGGTGGGGACTGTGGTGAGGACAAGGGAGCTTTCCTAGTCCAAAGGATAGTAGATCCTCTCCTAAGTGTCCACCCGGCAGGAACTCCAGCCCATTTTGCCAGGTCTTCTGGTTTTTCAAGAGAAGCTAGCTCTTTACATGAAAGTGGGGGGACTTTTACAACACTAAACCAAACTAAACATGTCTGCACCAATCTCTAGCCTGATTGTGACCTCTCTGGCCTTTGCCATGCCAAAGTGCTCCCCCTCCAGAATGACATTGACCAGGCAGCCTGATATCCATCCACTCCTGACTGGACACCAGAGCTAGTCTGCCTTTGTGGAGTCACCACTGATGGCTCAGGGGCTCCCAAATAGGTCATAGGAACCCCACCTCATCTCCAGTGAGTAAAGCCTGGGGGAGAGAGCTCACCTGTGGGGAAACTATCTTTCCCATACTCACTGGCTGCTTGCTGTCTTGGGCTAGGATTTCTGAGAAAGCATTTGAGGCAGCTGGGTGGGGGTGGGGAACATGGTTTGGGGGACAAAGCAGTGAATCTAAGCACCATGGCGCCTGTTATTCCTCAACAGCAAACTCAGCAGCTTTCCTTCCAATTTCATAAATCCAGACCCTTGTGGCTCGTGCAACAAGCGTGACGACAAGTAATAATAACTCATAAGAAAAAGGAAGACTTTTTTTGTCTTCCTGACTCATGCCTTGAGCATGGGAAATCTGGCATGGGTGGCCACAGATGTTCTCTGGAGCCAGAAGACATGATTTTGGAGGTCATGATGCATGGGCTAGGAGGGCCAAGGGGGTCTGTCAAGGAGGAGGAGACCCCATGGGGTGGTGGACCCTGGCTTTCCTGGATGTCCCAGGCTTCTCAAGGGTGATCAGGAGCCTGGGCTCTGGAGCCAACCTGCCTGGGTTCAAATGATTGTTGTGCTGCTTACTAGCTCTGTGACCTTGAATAAGTTACTCAACCTCATTGTGCCAAACTCTTGTTTTAAATGCAGATAATAATAAAAATGATGATACTTTCCATACAGAATAGTGAGAAATACTAGTACTAGTAAAACTACTGCATATAAAGCACTTAGAAGACTTTTTGGTGCACAGTAGCTGTCACAGAAGTGTTTGCTATTATTATTATTGCTCTCCTGCATCTGCTCTTTCCCATATGTAGTCAGTGCATTTGGTTCCCTGGGTTGCGATCCACATGACAACATTATTTCCAACAGATGGATGCTCACTAATTCTTATTAGCTCAACAGGCCTCTCTTTCCCAGGTGAGTCTGCATCTCCTCTCTTGAGCACCCCATGAAGTCAGGGATGTATGTATCATCCCATCAAGGGGTCTCAGGGAAGTTGAGTGGCTTACTCATGGTGACCCGTCAGTTAAATTTTTGTTGCCTTTCAGCAGCTGCTGTTGTCAGGAGTCAGCTGGTCCGGAGGGAGGAAAGGTGCTTTCTCTCGGTTGATTGTGGCTGGGTGCCTCACCTCTTGTCCCACTAAGTCTGTGCCCTGATTAAAAGCAGAATGATGGCCAACCAGATTTGGAATGTTGTTGAGGGAGAAGAGAGGACTTCCATGTCTGAGTAGCCTGATGGTTTTTCATCTTTGTCCTCCTTTCTATGTGGCCCAGAACATGGGTGAGGAGGAAGTGTGGTGCTATTAGATGGGCCCAGGAACACTTAGGTTCAAGCTCAGATGTAACCACTGACTGGCATGGGACTTTGGTCCAGTAATTGTTTGTCCAGGGCTTTATTTAGTTTCCTAAAGAGCTGTGACTAGATCTGCCCTATTACCGAGCCATGAGCCACATATGACCACTGAGCTCAATTGAGATGTGTAAAATACAATGGCCTTTGAAGGCTTAGTACAAAAAATGTAAAATAGTTAATTAATAATTGTATCCACACAATAGAATATTATTCAGCAATGAAAAGGAATGAAGTACTGATGTGTGCTACAACATGGATGAACCTTGAAAACATCATGCTAAGTCAGAGAAGCCAGTCACCAAAGACTAGATGGGCTTTTCTTTCTCTCCTGGCCTCTGAGGGGGCTGCTGTTCAGCCCCGTATCTCTGATCAGGCCCAGAGGTAGGCCCGGAGATGCTGACTGGCATAGGAACCGACCAGTCAGAACCAAATGTGGGTGCTCTGAAGAACCAATGGATGTCTAGGAGGTGGAGCTTTTGACACTGACTGGCATAGCAACTGACCAATCAGAACCAAATCTGGGTGCTGTGAAGAACTAATGGCTGTCTAGGAGGCAGAACTTTTGACGCTGACTGGCATAGAAACCGACCAATCAGAACCAAATTGGCCATCAGAGGAGAGCAGTTGGGGTGAGGTCAGACCAGCAAGGGAGGGCAGTTGGGGGTGAGATCAGGCTGGCAGGGGAGGCAGTTGGGGGCAACCAGGCCGGCAGGCAGAGGCAGTTAGGGGCTATCAGGCCAGGAGGGGAGGGCAGTTAGGGGTGATCAGGCTGGCAGGCAGAGGAAGTTAGGGGTGATCAGGCAGGCAGCAGGTGAGCAGTTAGGAGCTAGCAGTCCCAGATTGCAAGAGGGATGTCCAACTGCCTGTGGGATTGGGCCTAAACCGGCAGTTGGACATCCCCCAAGGGGTTTCCAATTGGAGAGGGTGCAGGCTGGGCTGAGGGAACACCCCCTCCATGCATGAATTTCGTGCACCAGGCTTCTAGTATATATATAAAAGCCTAAGCGACCGGAACAACCAAAATGACCAGAACGACTGTTCGCTATGACACGCCCTGACCACCAGGGGCAGATGCTCAATGCAGGAGCTGCCCCCTAGTGGTCATTGTGCTCCCACAGCCAACCTCCCCCGGCCAGCCAACCTCCTGCAGTCCTCCCCCCTGGCCGGCCAATCTTCCGTGGTCCCTCTCCCTGGCCCCCAGGCTGGGATGAGGAACCGGAGGTGGGTGGTGGCAGATGCAGCCCCTCTCCCAGAGGGGCCAAGGGCTGGCTCCCTTCTTGGGGCCAGCGACCAACCTCCCGTGCCTTGTCCCCCCACCCCCCTGGCCAGCTAGCCCTGATCGGCTCACTGCCTGCTCCCCGCAGTGGCGACGAGGGAAGGAGGAGCGGGGGAGGCGGGGAACTGCACGGTGGTGACGATGGCGGCATTGGCGTCTGGCATCTGGTCTTTCTGCTCCTGGCCTGGCAACCGTCGCCTCCTCTCTGGCCTGGCCCTGATTGGCTCTGATCGCCAGCCAGGACTAGGGACCCTACCCATGCACAAATTTTGTGCACGGGGACTCTAGTATTTCAATAAAGGTGAAATGATAATATTTTGGATATATCAGGTTAAGTAAAATATATGATCAAAATTAATTTCACCTGTTGCGTTTTACTTTTTTAATATGTCTATGGGAAAATGTGACCTTGCCTGTGTGGCTTGCAGCATATTTCTTTTGGACCGCCCTGTGCTGTATACTCTCGAAGGACCTTCCTAGTTCCAAAATTATATTCTTCCACAAAATGATTCCTAGGTTTGGACTTCTGATGACTCATTTGGTAACATGGCTAAAACCCAACTTGAAAAAAAGTTCATTTGCAAAAATAGGATTCTAAAGAGAAATCCTGAAAGGAAGCACAGAGTCATATAAGGTGAGCCTGAGAGCCGGGCCCGTTACTTTCTCCTGCCCCATGAGCCACCCACATCCATCTGTAATTGTGGACAGGGCAGTTTTAAAAAATTTATAGTCTGAGCCTGAACATTGGTTTTCTCAATCGATCCTCCTCTTGGAAGGTTGACTCTGAGACTGCTGCTGCCCCGAGGAACAGGCTGTAAATCCCTGGTTGGCAAAAGTGCTTAACAGGAGCCTGGCTGAGCCCTGGCCTGGATTCCTCACGTCCTCGTGGCCCAGCTGGAGGCCACCAGAGCGTCTTTTATTTCCCAAAAGGCTCTGTGTCAAAATGCAAACCCCGTGGCCCCCAATCTCACCTCCCGGGAGGGCTGAAGATGATCCTGGGAAGTGCCATTTCAACTTAGTCCTCCAGGAATTATCCACTGAATATCGTTCTGTTTCCTGCTTTTTGTGGGGTGCTGTGTCGGGTAATTCAGAAGTCCAAGTTCTATGGCTTTGCAGAGAGACTTGCCTCCTGCAGGAACTGGGCAGTATCAGTGTCCATTAAAAACAAACACACACACACACACACACACACACACACACACAACACCCCAGCTGGCATGAATCAGTCCTTGAACGTTTAACTATGAACTAGGAGGTCGAGGTTTGATTCCTGGTCAGGGCACATTCCAGGTTGCGGGCTCGATCCCCAGTAGGGGGCGTGCAGGAGGCAGTCGATCAATGATTCTCTCATCATTGATGTTTCTATCTCTCTCTCCCTCTCCCTTCCTCTCTGAAATCAATAAAAACATATTTTAATAATAACACACACACACACACAAACCCCTGGCTATGGCTTGCATTTCCACTGTGAGGCGGACCTTCCTCCTTTGCTGAGGGGTCTCCGAGCCCTGGGGCCAGGAGCTCTTGTCAGCCTCTGCACTCCTCAGCACCTGAACTTGGGTAGTTTCCTGCTAGGAATGTTGTCCCTAAATAATCATCTCTCTCTTTTTACCTGTTTTCATTTAAACAACTGGTGCGAGTGTTCACCAGTTGGGGAGGCCCAGCTGCAGGCTCCTGGAGGCTGGCACCACAGCCCACCTGCTCCACCACCTGTCACCCCACATCTCTAAATGGGCTGCTTCCTGTGTTGTGAGCTCTCCTCCCCCAGTTCAAGGGTTGGGCAAGGGCACGGGGAAGTGAGGGCTTTCGGTAAAAGCCACTGTTAACATTCCTGCAAAGAACAAGGCAAAAGCAAACTCCAGTAGTTCTCGGGCTTCTTTTTAACTAATAATTATATTCACAGAGAAAGAGTAATGGAAACAGTAATGATAAGGAAGATGTGAGAGTGAACACTTTCCTATCGCTTATCCACTAAATGCGAGCTTTCCGGAGAACAGTGAGCAGGCACAGAGCTTGCATGGAGTGAAAAAGCACAAAGGATGGAACACTCGACAGAGGCCAGGTCTGCAGAAATCAGAGTGGTTTGCGGGGACACTAAGCGAATCACATTGAGGTCCTGTCTCATCCCAGCAATAATTCATCCAAGATGTGGGCCATTTCACCGGAAGATTCCCATTTTTAACATTAGTGCAAGGATTGGGCCTGTTTCACAATGAAATGAGAGTCAGGTGCATTTTCCGGGAGCAGCGATATCTGGAGGAGGGACTGAGAATAGACCTGCGCATGGATACTTTGTCTCTGAGCCAAGTTATTTCATACATTTCCCAGGAGAAGGTGGCTTGCTGATAGGCTTTGCTTCTGAGGGGAAGCCCTCCAAGCCCTCCCATGAGAACTTAAGTCGCACTGTGGTTCTGCAAGAGGAAGTGAATGTGTGGCCTGAGAGACCATGAGGCGCTGGGGTGTCCTGCCTTCCAAACGTGACGTCTCAGGAGCGAAGGTTCCGGCGTTCACGAGTGTTGCCTCTGGAAGGGCTGCTTCCACCCGCTGGACACCACCAGGAGATTCTCCTCTCCAGGACTGGTGTGTGCAGTGCACTTGGCTGCTGTGTGGGTACCACGCCGCTGAGGGTCTTGGAAGCAGAGCCCTGCTGAGCGGCAGCCCCAACATGTTTTGGAACCAGCGGAGTTGTGGTGACCACACGGTGGGCATGGAGCCAGCCCTATCCGGAAGGCTTCCTGCACACAGGGACCTGGGCCACAATGCAGTTTCTTCTCCTTTCTTTTTTTTTTAAAAAATATATTTTATTGATTTTTTTACAGAGAGGAAGGGAGAAGGATAGAGAGTTAGAAACATCGATGAGAGAGAAACATTGATCAGCTGCCTCCTGCACACCTCCTACTGGGGATGAGCCTGCAACCAAGGTACATGCCCTTAACCTGAATCGTACCTGGGACCCTTCAGTCCGCAGGCCGACGCTCTATCCACTGAGCCAAACCGGTTAGAGCTGCAGTTTCTTTATATCACTCTCAGATACTTTAGGGGGGTTATTTTTAAAAAATACATTTTTATTGATTTAGACGCAGCGGTTCTCAACCTGTGAGTCGCGACCCCTTTGGCAGTCGAACGACCCTTTCACAGGGGTTGCCTAAGACCATCTTGCATATCAGATATTTACATTACGATTCATAACAGTAGCAGCATTACAGTTATGAAGTAGCAACAAAAATAATTTTATGGTTGGGTCACAACATGAGGAACTGTGTTTAAAGGGCCAGAAGGTTGAGAAGCACTAAGAGAGAGGGAGGGAGAGGGATAGATAGAAACATCAATGAGAGAGAAATGTTGATTGGCTGCCTCCTGCACGCGCCCTACTGAGGATCAAGCCCGCAACCTTGACCGGGAGGGAATCCAACCATGGCCTTCTGGTTCATGGGTAGAAGCTCAACCACTGAGCCACACCGGCCAGGCAAGGGGGATGTTATTAATATTCATGTATTGCTGGGACCTTCTGCAACATTATTCCCCCTTACCATTTATATGAAAATGCTCAGCCAGACGGAAATATGGAAAGAATTATACAGTGATCACTGATACCCACTACATAGGTTCTATCATTAATGTTTTGCTAGATTTACAACTTTTTTTTTTAATTTGGCCAAGGTAAACTCTCTTCATGATTCTCCCGTCATATTTTCCTTTTGAAAACCAGCCCTATCCCTCCTGCGCCTCAGATGGAAACATGGAGGAAAGATTAGGCAAAACAGCTTCTTCCTGCAGCTGAGGGGAGAATTCAGGTGAGCTTAAGGCAGATAAAAGTAAAGGGAATATTTCTGGAGTGGGAACTAGAAGTTGGGGTGCCAGGCCAGACTCTGTTGCTACAAAGCCTGTGTCCCTGAAGGGGAGCACCTTCATTTTGCCAGGACAGTCCTATGCCTGCAGTCTAGCCCAAGGCGGCGGCTGGACACATAGCTGGGGGCCAGTGGCTGGCCTAGATTCTGAGCTCCTGGTTTCTCGTCCGGGAAGTGGGGACAACACCCACCTCACAAGGCTACTGTAAGATTAAATGAGGGATTGAGATACAATGCAAGTGCCCCAAGCGATGTCTGGCCTGAGGTGGGCATACACAGGGTGGAAAATAAGTGCACCTATACCTCTGTAGGGTGTCCAGCTGAAGATGCATGTCTTGTATTTAGGAATAAGAATAGGAGCAAAAGCAGTCATTATTGGAAAATTTAGACCTGAACCGAAGACAGAAAGAACCAGAGATAAAATTTCTCACTTCCCAACCTGAGTATCCTCTGTGTGTGTTTGTGGAGAGAACTGCTATATTTGCCTCTGCGGATGAAACATTTCTGGTTTATTGCTTCCCATAAAAGACTGAAGCGATGAGAGCGCTGTGCTCTGCAGCCCTTTGGAGAAGGCGTGCGGGGCAGTGTAGCCATAGGCTCACTTGTCTTGCAGGAGACGGTCACTGGAGCTCTGGCCTCTGGTTCAGGGACGGCCTCTGACATGCACGGATGGACAATATGCTCCTCTTACTCAGTGACTTCCTGTTTGTCATCTGGCAGTAGTGACAGCTCACGCCTGTCATTGGAGAGCATGGGGTCAGATCAAGTCACAGGTGCAGAGTGTTTCCAGTTGGAACCAAATCAGGCGGCCCTGGACGCAGGAGCGGTGAGGCAAGGCTTTCCACAGCACATCGGAAGCCTCCAGCCCCTCATGAGGCTCATCACAGGCTTCAGGCTCCTTGTAAATCAGCATCATTTCCAGCACCTTTCATGGCTTCACTGAACTTCTCTCTGGCTAGGAATCTTCTCAAAGAGATGGCAGTTTGTCCCAGCGACTCCTCATCTTTTCCTGTGCTTGTCTATTGCTGTGTGAGCGGAGGGCCACTAGAACTAGCTGCTAGGCTGCCAGGATGGGGAACACGGGGACCAGTGAGAACGTGTCGGGTGTCATCGCTCCCACTACAGAGTGAAGGAGATTTGACCTGATGGATAGTGGATCCCTGGGAAGGGGGATGGGACATCGTGATGAGCTTTCACTGCCTGTATTAAAAAGCTTTGTGTCCTGGTAGGGCTAATATGTGAAACCGTGTGCAACCCTAAGGCAGTTGTAGGAAGGAGTTATGCAGTAGTAAGGCCCCATAGGTTAGAAAGTTGCAGACTCTGAACAAAAATCTGATGTTTCTCATTACAATACTTATATCTTCGTAACAAAAGGTTTAATCTCATCAGTCATGGCACTTCATGCCATCAAATAAAACAAAACAAAACAAAACAAAACAAAACAAAACAAAAAACACAAGTCAAAGTGCCTAAGGTCTGCCGTGGTCAGCAAACTGCGGCTCGTGAGCCACATGCGGCTCTTTGGCCCCTTGAGTGTGGCTCTTTCTAAGTCTTAGGAGTACCCTAATTAATTAAGTTAATAACAATGTACCTACCTATATAGTTAAGGTTAAAAAATTTGGCTCTCAAAAGAAATTTCAATCGTTGTACTGTTGATATTTGGCTCTGTTGACTAATGAGTTTGCCGACCACTGGCTTAGGGGGATTTAGTGGAGGGTATTTCTGCAGGTGGGCTAGTGTGATCCATGGGCCAGCCATGTAATCAGGATCCAACTTCCTTCTCTCCTTTTCCTCCCTTCCATATGTGAGCTTCGTCCCAAGGCCACGTCCCCCATGGTGGCAAAATGGCTGCAGAGGCTCCAGGCATCCCCTCTTCACACAGCAGGAGAGAGACATCTGACATCAGCAGCTTTCTCTGGAGAGTGAGAGGCCTTCCCTCCCAGAAAGTGGGAGCAAACCTCCGCTCACATCTCACCGATCTGAATGGGACCACCTGCCCTTCTGAACCACTCCTTCTTGCCATGTTGAAATGATGCGGGCCCAACACTTTTTGCACAACGTCCTGCTGTCACACAGTGGGCAAGAGACGAAGGGATCTTGTGAAAAGGACCACAGTGTCCCTGCTATCTACCATGAGGGACATTTACTCACCCCATTTTCGGTGTCTGTGACCCATCTACCATTTCACTGTCTGCTCATCTTTCTCCCGTGTTCATGATTTTGGAAGAGGGGCAGGCTCCTTGTTCCCAGAACCCCTTACTCCACTACCCCTTCTCGGCCTGTGTGTGTGTGTGTGTGTGTGTGTGTGTGTACATGAACTTCTCTTCCTTGTTTCTTACCTCTTTAGAAACAATGGAAGAGGCCTTTCACTCTTCTTTCTTCTTCCTGGTTCCTGTCAAAGGACTTATGACCTAGGCTGGCGGAGACTGTGAGGGACAGGGTCTCTCTCAGTATTCGGCACGAATGGCCTCGTGGCTTTGGGAGAGAGAGTGAGGCCTGAAGGGAAGGGAGCAGACAGGCATGTGAGGAGCCCTCTGCTAGAGGCACACAGCAGGTCCTAAACACTGAGTATTGATTATGGTTTTCAGCAAGTCTTTTCAAGCGGGGAGTTACTGGCAGTCTGCTCTTGCCAGGACTCTAGAAAAGAAAGCCCGATTCCTTAGGCAAATCCCAAATCTGTAGAAATGTACCTGGAGGGCTTCACTGGGGATTGGAGCAGGGAGGTGTTCTCTCTGGACGAAAGGTGAGAAATGAAGCTGCCATGACCCAGGCAGCCGCCTGAAAGGTCCTTCGTGCATCAGCCTATCCCCGATGGCCCTTCCTGTACTTGCTTCCCCTCTTCCCTTTCCTGTTGATGGATCTGTGACTCAGGACTGAAACCTGAGAGGACATGGATCCTATCTTTCTTCCCACTCAACCTGGTGACTCTCCTGTGGCTAGCTTCGGTTTCCAACTTGGAAAGGTAGGAGCAGTGGGCCACAGAGTAGGAACAAGTGAAAAGGAAGTGGCTTTGTGTGTAAATGGACACCGCACTGCAGTCCTCATTCCTGTTCTTCTCATTGTGAAGCATCCAGAGGATACTTTAGTTCTGGTGAGAAGTTCAGTGGTGAGAGACGAGAGGAGAAAAGGAAAACATGGCTAGAGACTCTGCATGCCCATGGTATCTTCCTACCTGCTTCAGGAGACCTTGTTTCCAAGGTGAGGCCAAGGTTACTTTCAGTGGCTGACATCGTTTGGCCCCTCAGCCCTCTTTGGGCTCCAGCTCCAGCCACAGTGGGCGGTTCAGTGTGAGTGCAGACTCTGTTGCCCTGATGGTGCCACCTCAAGCACCCTTCTACTTCCTGGCCCAGGGTCTTCCCCAGTAGGTGGGAGCTGGCTTGGCCCATTCAAAAATGCAGCCTGGAATTTGGGGAAGCTCCTGCTCCTGGGGCAGACAGATCTCAGCCAGTGGGGAAGGGAGCCACCGCCCGTATCTTTCAGGTGGACTATTTTGCATCCCTGTGCTTCCATGGGATCTGTGTCCCAGTTGCCAGCAGCAGCCTCCGTAATGCACCCTCATTGTTCCTCTTTCTCTTTCCCTGTCTTGCTTCCCAGTCTTCCTCACTCCTTCTTCCAGGCATCCCTTTCAGGATAAACTACTTGCATGCAAGTCTTTTTCTCAGACTATGCGTTTGGGAAACCCAAACCAGGATAGTTCCCAACATTGCAGACTGCCATTGTGAAAAGCATTACTGCAATTTCACAGTGGCATTGAGGTTTTTGTTTGTGTGATTGGGCCAGCCTCTGGCTGCTGTCCTATGGCCCAGGATGGCAGGGTATTTAGGGACCTGAGCATAGATTGTCTCTCTCCACCATCAGGGAACAACCATCACCCCTTGCAGACTGTACTGGAGCTCCTTATGCCTCATAGCCATCTTAATTCCGACACAGTGTTCCCAGTCCTCTTGCAGCTTATTACTTTGATTGATAGAAGGGATTTGGGAACCTGTATTTTCATGGCGGGGTGGGGGACATTTATGCGGAGAAAATGAAGAGCTCTCTGCTCAGCAGTGTGCCTGAAGGACGCAGTGAGGATGAAGGCAGCTTGGTTTGGGGAAGAGCTTTACCAGGCTGCCACATTTTACATGGGGTGGGATAAAAAGTGGGAGCATGTATCAGCGAGGACTCTGTCAGTTTCTGTTAGATAAAAGCCAGCCCCATCTGGCTCAGGCTAAAAAGGGAATACACTGAGATGTGTAATGGAAAGGCCATGGTTAGCCTGGCTTCAGGTACCCAGGGGCTGAAATGTGAGGTCCTTAGGACCTGAGCTCTCTTTGCTTCTTGGTTTGGCTCTGCTCACCTTGGTGTGTTACTGCATTCTTGGACTCAGCCTCCAGGCCCTCCTCCTACTTTTAAGCCCACTGAGAGAGAGGGGGCGAGTCTCCTGGGATCTCTGCTTTGATTGGCTTGGCTCAGTTATGAGCACATCTCAGAACCAATCATCTGTAGGATGTGGGGCTTTGTTTGGCCTGGCTTTTAGTGAGCCAATGGACCCCACCCTGAAGAGGTAGATTGGGTATGGAGAGGGGTCATTTCCCAAATGAAAATCTGAGGTTGATTCAAATGAAAGAAGAGATGCTGGGAGGGAGGAGTGTGGGCACCAAATTCCAGTGTAGTTAAAAAAAATTAATTTCCCAATGGAGATTTAATGAATTCCTCCTCTATGTAAATACTGGGGGCCACTAAGAGAAAATTGCTGTTAGGTAGCTACAGTCTAATGGAGGAAATGAGAAAGGTATGTGTGTAGCTGGAATAGAATGTGCCATCTGAAGCAGTAATCTCTACACTGTCCTTATGAATGTAAATTTATTTAGCAATTATGTATAATAAGTACTATAATATATTTTGTATTCACATATACTTCATGTGAATATAAAAATATTGCTTGTATCTAATTTTGTATTTATACTATACTTTTCTGTTTAAAAGAGGGACCCCAACATTACATAAGCTTCAATCCCCACCAAACTTGAATTCACCCCTGATTTTTAAATACCAAGAAACATAACCTGGCTGAGTAGCTCAATTGGTTAGAGTGTCATCCTGATACGCCAAGGTTGTGGGTTTGATCCCTGGTCAGGGCACATACAAGAAGCAACCAATGAATGCATAAATAAATGGAACAGCAAAATCGATGTCTCTCTCTGCTTTCTCTCTCTTTTTCTCCCCTTCCTCTCTCTCAAATTAATTAAAAAAATATAAATTTAGGAGGAAGAAAATAAACATAAAACAAACCATTTAAACATTATTTGTTAATAGAACAGAACAGGGCATTTTAGTTTTACTAAAGTATTATAATTATTAATATTATTGTGTTCTATGAGTACCATTTTATTGAGGAAAATGTGATTGAATATACTTAAATCATTTTTTAAAATATTCTATATTTTGACATACAGCTAATTGAAGGTCTGTTTATTTTAATTTAAAGTTCAGTTTAATATTAAAGTTTAAAGGCGGTTCTCTCCGAAATAGAGAATTCACCAAGTTACATAGATCCAATGAAAGAAAAACATCAGAGGCTATGTTAAATCAAGATGTTAATTTTTCCATTTTATCTACCAGTTATGCAAAGACTTTTGCTAACACCTTCCCATTGTTCCTGGTTTCATTTGATTAATCTTGCAACTTTTGAAAGGTGTTATGTTTACATATTTTTAATAAATAGGTCAAAGTTAGTGAAACTCTATTTGAAATGTTTTTATTCAGATTAGATAATTCTGCTTCCAAGTTTTAAGGTGGAAAATATGAATGTTTTATATGCTGCTGGTTTTTGTCATTCGGGGAAGGGAACAACACACTTTTTAAAATATGTTTTTTCAAAATGCTCTCTTCATAGAACAATTTTCTGTAGGAAAGTAGCACTTTTTTACCTTGTTGATAAAATATTACTTTAGAGGGTGTGTGTGTGTGTGTGTGTGTGTACACACACGCATGTGTTCTCTGAATATATCTGTTAGGTGCATACTTAGCTGGTGGCCACGTCTTCTCAGAAAAGGTTAGCATATTTATAGCTGTTGTCTTTTTATAAAAGAGAAATGCATAATTCCTCTTTAAGTTCAACAATTTAAAAAATACTCTTGCCAAAATATAATCAGTGGACATCTGTATAGTATAAAAAGATTTTATGATTATGTCCCCATCTCATTTAAAAATAGTGTAAAGATTTCATTGTTTCAAAATAATATCTGCAAATCTGCTTAACTGAGCCCATATAAAGTGCACTATGTTGCAACCTCTGAAAGCAAGTGAACTCGGAAGGGCTCCTGTTCATCCTGCACTCTTCCTTCAGGCCTCTTACCTGCCATGAATGTAAGTGCCTTTCTATTACATTAATTATGGGATATGCTGGACTCAGGGTGGGTGCTACTGTCAACCCATATTGTAAATATTAAATGAATATGTACTTTTCTTATTTTTGGATTGGCATGTGATACAGATATGAAGGTTCTAATATTTTTCCCCTGCTCTCTAATATGGCCTTTAGCTCACCCACCCACAGGACCATGTCAGCCTTTGCTTAGATGACTCTACTGTAGATTTTTTTTTAAGGACTTAAAATCTAAGTTCAAGGGACTTTAGAGATCAATCGTGCATTTAACTTGCACATACAGCATCTGAGATAAAGTGATTAAACTTCAACAGCCCAAAGCCAGTGACAGATCTGGCACTAGAATCCCATCACCAAATGCTAAGATGGTGATCACCCATGACCATACGCTCAGCTGCCTTCCCATGTGGATCTCACAGATTTTTTGAGCAACTTGAGTTGTTTTTCTTTAAATTCTACTTGGGGGGCCTGGCTGGTGTAGCTCAGTGGTTGAATGTTGACATAGGAACCAAGAGGTCGTTGGTTCAATTCCAGGTCAGGGCACATGCTCTGGTTGTGGGCTCAATCTCTAGTAGGGACTGTGCAGGAGGCAGCCAATCAAAGATGCTCCTCTCTTATCGATGTTTCTATCTCTCTATCCCCCTCCCTTTCTCTCTCTCTAAAAATCAATAAAAAACACATTTTAAAAGTAAAAAGAGCAAAGAGTAAATTCTGTCTGGGAGGATTTCTATGCCAACAGAGCAAGGTCACTTTTCCTCTTTAAGAGGGCTTGGGGCTGGTTTTTAGTATTGATGGTTCTTCCTAATTTCTTCTACCAGAACTACTGACTGTCTTCCTTCTTCCCCAAGAAGGAAGCCAAAAGAGAACAAAAATCAGACCAGCCCACCTTCTTCTGTGTCTCATTAAAATGCGTGATCACCTCTCTCTCAAGGCCATTGCCTTTTCCTCTGTTTCCCTTGACCCTGCCATGTTTTGACAGAATTTGGTTTCTACCTGGGTTCTTGGCCTTGGAACAGGGATATTCTACTTATGTGATTAAGCCTATTCTTAGTCTAGTCACAGCCACATGTGGCTATTTCAATTTACATTAATTAACATGACAACAGAAATTAGATTTCTTTTCTGGACTAGCCACATTTAAAGTAGCCACATGAGGCTGGTGGCTACCGTATTGGGCAGAGACCATGTTGGGCACCTCCATCACTGCGGAAAGTGCTTTTCCATGGCACAGATCTAAACGGACCACTGAGGTACTGGGGGGGTTTCCTGCTTTTTAAAATGTGGGAAAATATCTTGGGGAGCATTTTAGGAGTTCCTGTGTCTCCAATTAATTTCCCAAAGTTTCTTGACAGGTTGGATATTGGGCCAGATGGCTGAAGAGAAAGCCTCACAGAGCATAACAAGTAGCATTGAAAAAGCCACCACTGTCTGAAAGGTGATTTCAGTTTTGGAGCCAGGCGTCCACATCACACCCATTGGGTTGTAGGTGCACATAGTGACATCTGTTCCTGTTTTTCTCCCTACTTCCCCCTCTGTCCACTCTACCACCCCTTGAAAGCCGTTTTTGTTGTGAGGCCCATTGCACAGCCACCAACACAGATTTCGGTGCGGAATTGGCTTCCTGTCTTTGAATGTGCAGGTGGGATAATAAGAGCAGGTAGGATGTTGGTTGATACGATGTCCCTGCTGCCTGAGAAATGTGGCTTATTTCCTCCCCATCTTCAGGTGCAGTGGGCACATGACTTCAGTATTTGCTCCTGAGTGCTGGGTAACAGTGAGACGCACTTATGATGGGGGTTAACTGTAGGTCTGAAGAGTTTAGCCTCTCTGACCTTCATTCTCTTTTTCCTGCCAGAAGGTACCCACAACGGGTCAGATCACCATCCTCTTTACTCCCGGAGGCATCTAGTCCATTGAGGCTACTCTGGATTTGCTTGGAGCTCCTGCAGAGTGCACTGCCTGGAACTCCGGCAGTTTCCTTTCTGAAACACAGCCCAGTTGGGATGCTCATTGGCATATGGTGACTCAGACCCTTTCATTCATGTGCGTCTTCATTGAAAAATGTGTAATGAAGATCCTTAGAGTGTTGTTTGGACCAGCAGCACTGGCATCCACTGGGAACTTGTTAAAAATACTGAATCTCATAGACCTACTTCTCAGAGTCTGCATTTTAATAAGGTCCCTGGGTGATAGGCGTGCACATTAAAGTTGAGAAGAAATCCCATGTTGAATATTGTGTGTGTGTGTGTGTGTGTGTGTGTGTGTATGTGTGTGTGTGTGTGTGTGTGAGAGAGAGAGAGAGAGAGAGAGAGAGAGAGAGAGAGAGAGAGGTGGACATTGATTGATTGATGGAGAGAGATCTAGAGGAGAGGAGAGGTGTCCTCTTGCTTTCTTTCTGATGAGGCCAGTGAGGAGAGACCTCCAGGAGAAGGTGGAGCTCCAAGTTACTAGGGATTGTGAAATCTGGAAAGGGACGAGGCAGAGAGGTTGAAGGATAGCCTTTCTGGTGCAGTCAAGGGCAGGGGAAACACTGCCAAGAACTAGGGCTGACTCCTGCCCCTGATGTGTGTTTAGATCAGGAGGGGAGCACTCCTGGGGGTCAGCCCCTGGGGTCCTTGGAACAAACCCCTTTTGCTTTATTTAGTGGAGCAATGAAGAAAGGTGGAGCTGTTTTGAAAAGAGCGAGCTCTGAAACAGGCTGCAAGCCGTAGAAAGGTATCTGAAAGGGTGCCGGTGAGGCAGGCGCAGGAGGACGTGTCTCAGGCGGCCAGGCAGCACTATGCATGCGGAAGTCCCACCTCTGAGAGGGCTGGAGGGCTGTGTGGAGCTCAGCGAGGGGTCTTTCTGGTCCCTGAGACGTTGAAGGGTTCTTGCATTTCAGACTTCAGAGACGGAGAGGACAAGCTGAGCACTGTGCTGGGAACTTTGAAGGCGCACATGTCTGTGGACACATGAAGACGAGGTCGTTAGTGTGGGGTAGCAGAGTTGCTCAGACTTTGGTGGGCACTTGAGCACCTATCAAAATGCAGTCCCACGCAGTTGGTCTGAGGTTCATTTCCAACAAGCTCCCAGGTGATGCTGATGTGGTTGGTCCAGGGACCACCCCTTGAGTAGTAAGCTGTAATGCAAACAGTTTGGTCCAGGAACCCAGAAAACTTGGATTCTGGTTCAGGTTTGCCACTAAAATTCCTAGGCCTATTATTTAAACTTAACCCCTTCGTCAAGGTTGCATCACCTGGGGATCTTCCCTGCAGAGTCAGCTCTTCCCTTGCGGATCCCGTGGTTACTTCCCAGTCATGCCCAGGTCACGGCTCGAGTGAAACACTATGACACCTTAGCTGTAGAGCATGCACTACATTTTAGGCCAGGGAAGCACAGTGAAGAGAAAAACACAGGCTGGGCCCTCCTGGAGCTTATGACCTGGTAGGGGGTGGGGAGGATATCATAATGAGAGGCGGTCTGTTATTCTGTCTGTGATATGTGCTCCTTCTCTGGGAGTTTGTCATCTGGAGGCTTCTGGAGGGCCTGGGAAGGCTGCCTGGAGGAAGGGCTTCCCTCTGGAAGCAGCCAAGGGCTGGGTGGACTCCCTCACCTTTGCCTCTGAGTCACAACCAGACCTGTCTTGTTTTGCCCAACAACCATGGCAAAATCTGCACTTGGTGCCAGATGGGACTCTTGGCTCACGCTTGTAGGTTGGGTGCTTTGGGCAGTCCCTTGTTCCCAAGGACGGTCTTGTAGGGGCTTGCCCAGCCTCTGGGGGCTGTGCAGGGGTCGGTGTCAGGATCAAGGGAAAGGCAGCAACAGCAGCAGGGATTTGAGGGTGGGGGAGTAAGGAGGTGGTTGGGCCTTTCCTTTCCCCTCCATAGGTGGGTTTGCATGGGGACTGGTAATGGGGCCAGTCTCTCCGGATGCGGGACACATGAACATCACAGGTCACACAGCGAGCCTGGAGCCCCAGCGGCCTCACAATCCCTCCCTCCCTTTTTCTACAGAGGCCCCTACTTCCCCCCACAACCGCTCCCCCCACCCCGCCCCCGCAGCAACGGCAGGCCGGGCTCATCTCTCTGGGCCCTGGAGTCTCCCTTTGCAAGTCCTTCCAGCAGGACTGCCCCAGGGGTCTGGAGACTCCAGTGTGCCCCATGCAGATTCGGGCTCCACCAGCCCTGAGATCTGCATTTCTAACTGGCCCCCAGGACTTACCCCTGCTGCTGCTGGAAGCAACACAGAGCAGGGGACAGGGCAGCAGAGGCTCTGCCGGCTTCAGTGGGGCTGGGGTACTTGTCCCTCTCCCCTCTGAGTAAAAGAGAGGCCCATCTGAGGGACTGAAAAACCTCAACTTTCAACAGGCTTTTCCTCTTGACACTGAGATGTGTGCTTTGTTACGGGGATAATGTTTAAATCTGGCATGAAGCTGCTGCCTGTGGTGCCATCGCTGAGCTGGAGAGCATGACAGGGACACTTGGGCTCAGTCCACTGGGGTCTTAGAGTCGCCCCCACTGGGCAGGGTGTGTGAACAGCTAGAGAGGTGGGGACATTAAATGGGGTCTGTGGCCTCTGCAGCTCCGAGCTCCCTGGATCTGCCCTTGTCCGTCTTCCTGAAGCTCTGAGTCAGCGGAGGGACCCATGCACAGCCCATCTAACCTCTGGCTTCCTCCAGTCCCTGTGGGTGTGGAGAGCTCGCAGCCTCTACAGTTTGTGCTCCTTGTCAAGGACCAAGAGCAATGCAGAGGGACATGCCTGTTTCAACTGGAAAATCCGTGTGTAATGCACATGCAGAAAGCCAGCGCCTCCCGTGCCCCCCCTCTTCACCCACCCAGAGGGAGAACCATCAGGCACCCCTTCCTCAGACTCTAGGGGTGGGTTCAGGAAGGGGGCTGATGACAGAATGGTGTGGGGGAGGCAGATTCGCCCCTGCTCACTGGGTTGCAAGAAGGCAATCTGCTGGCTTCAGGCTTATGCAAAACGGACCGCCGACCCCAGGGTGAAGCCCAGGGTGCACGGAGTGGAGACAGCTGTGTAAACCACAGGGCGGGGTATTTATAGCCTCGGTGGCTGAGCCTGCCTCAGAGCCAAAGTTACTTACTGCTTTCACTGGCTCCGGCTTTTGTGGTGTTAACTGTGTTGCATTAGGCATTGCGAGACTTAGTTTCCTCATCTGCAAAGGGGGCCTGTTGCCCTGGTCCTCTGAGTGTTTTAGAGGGGTGGTGCCCACCACCCCAGGTTTCAAGAAGAAATGCAGAATTCCAGTTCTCAGGGAGGGGACAGTTAATAGGACCTCTCACAGTGAGCCTGCTGACCCCACGAGGCCACTTTCCTAGGCTCCCAGAGATCTGGGACAAGGTGGGACATGCATACCTGGGCTTTAGTGTCAGATCTGGGCTTGAGTCCCAGCTCAGCCACTTAACCCTGTCAATAGTGGCAGTCAGATGGCCCAAACACCCTGTGAGAGCAGGGAGTGGACGGACGGTGCAGGCAGGCTGCTTGACACAGAGGTGAGGGGCATGCAAGGTAATTAGGATGACACTGCAGCAAATCCGCCCATCGGCTGCCTGTCCACCTGTGTGAAGGAGTTAATTCCTCCTCAGAGAGCAGGCAGCCCCACTTCTCCACTGGTTCTGGGGCTGGTATTTGGGAAGGATGGACGCCTGTGGGACAGGGTGCACAGAGGATAGTCTTAGGGTGAAGGCTGGGACCTTGGGCACTCAAGGAAATCTATTCTTGGTGTCAGAAATCCTTGGGTTTTCCAAGCCCCAGTTATAAGGAGAATTGGGGGGTGAGGGGGTGGGGCAGAGAATGAGGGAGGAGGGGGAGAGAGAGAGAGAGCAAGAGAGGGTGAGCACACAGCTCTGTAATGGAAACTTGGCTCCCAGCCTCCACTTTCTTTCCTTCCTTAGCATGTGGCTCAAGTCTCGGGTTGAGAACTTCTTCCCCTTCTAGCAGGCACCCCGTGCTAGCTCCACGGCATACTCCTGCCCCACCCTGCCCCCTCAGAGACTGCAGTCCTACAGGCTGCCTCTGCTCACCAGTGTGGGGCATGGAACATGTGAGCCTGCTGCCTCCCTCTTTATGCCACCCCCCCTCCCCCGGGCTAATTAGGCCAACATGCACTTCCAGGGCCTGGCAGATGAGGAGCCAAGAATGCAGTGGACAGGGGCCAAGTGTTTTTGTTGACATTGCTCAAGTGTAGCTTTGTGGAGCAGTCTCTGCCATAGCAGAGAAAGTCCGAGGAAGCTGGAGATGATGAGGGGAGCGCAGTGGAAAAACCAAGTGTGGCCACCTCTCCACATCTTTTCTGCCTTCCTCACTGCCCACCCTCTGCCCCACTTCCCTAAATCCAAGAATATAACCCTCATGTCATGACCAATGGGACTAGCTTAGTCTCTAGGAAATCCACACTCAGAGGAGCATTATGTGTCCAGTGGTGTTTTAGAACCATTTCCTTTGTTCGTTGAGATGCTTTCATGGGGAAGTGTCATGCTTGACTGTGTTCATAATAGTTTCTGAGGAAACAGCCTTCTTGAAAATAAGTCCAGTAAGACTGTCCTCACCCTAACCTGTATAAGGTGCAGTCTGCATTGCTCTGTCTTACTGTGGCTGAATGACGCAACCCACTGAATTCCGTCCTTTTCAGGACCTACCAGACCTGGGTTCAAATCCCATTCTGCCCCTTTGTGCTCCCTGTGTGACCTTGGTCGAGTTCTTTTAACCTCTCTGTGCTTCAGTTTGGAGCTAATAGCTCACAATAATACTGTTGTAAGATGAAACATGGTGAAGAAAGGAAAATTCTTTGCACATAAATAGACACTCAGTAAGTGGAAGCCATGATAACTATTAAATGGCAGTTGATGTGACCATGGATTGGCTCCGATTGACTTATTTACTCTAAAAAAGGCAAGTTGATCCCAGAACTGCCTCTTCCTACCTCACCAGGAATTTTGTGAGAACAAATGAAATGGGATATAATATTGTCCCACTTGGCTCAGTGGGAAGCGAATGCAGTGCTTAGTTTTCATCATTCTCATTTTCTCATACTCTGATCTCTGCATTAGTGGTCAATGGTAAAATATATTTTTGTTGAGATAAAAGTTTGTAGGTTTTGGAATCCAGAGGTACTGCTTTAATAGTCTCTAATTCCTGAAGATATTGAATCATTCTGTAAAAAAAAAAATCCTCTAATTTTCTGCTACAATAGCTGGCTTTATTTATACATCTCTTAATTGGTATCAGCTTTTCTCTCACAATTACAGAACCATGGAAACTTGGCCTAGGAAAGAACTTTGGGAGTCATTGGAAGGGACACTCTTGCTTCTTTGCAAATCTTTGCATTGCTGTGTCACAAAGCACTTTTCTTTGACCCAGATTACGAGCACAGCAGAATGGCCAGTCTGTTGGTCCCTCGCACAGCTCTGCCTCTGAATCTCCTGCAGGCTGGCAGATGCCTTTGGTGCCCTGCCCACATCACTTTGTTCTTACCTCTTCAGTGCACACTGGTGCTGTTCAACTGTTAGCACCTGTATCTCATTGTCCAGGGCCTTTTTCCGGGCACCAGAGCCTCCCTTGGACATGTGGCAGGTTGGAAGTGCCAGGGAATTAGTGTCCCTGGGAACAGCCTGCAGCCAACAGCAGACCAGGAGTAGGTAGATAAATACGTAAGCTCCCTCACCCCTTGGGTGTCTGAGATACATGTCTACCTTGGCACCCAGAGCTTTCCAGAGGGTTCCAACTCTAGTTGATTCATTTTAGCAATGCACATGAGATGCACCCTCTGTTGGCTGGCTCCCTTTCCCTGTCCAATTTCCCTATTCCTAGACCACCCCTCCCCCGCACCCTATATAAACCACCTTGACTTGAATCTTTGCCTCAAGGGCTGCCTCTGCGGACACCTGGCCTGAGACAAACGGGATATCTTTCTCCACACTTTCAGATTATTTATGATATTATGGTATTAAATTCACATTTTAGGGCTGCTTGTTGGATTTTAAGGTTACTGACCTTATTGTTTCTTCGTGAAATTTTGAAAAATTTTTCTGTGCTTGTCAACAGTCTTAATCATAAGAATTAACCGTTCAGGTTAACCAGACTACACAAATGCCTGCTTTATCCTTGAATTATCTTTGGTATCATTCTCACATTTTTTGATGAAACTGATCTATGTGGCTACCCTGTAGCTTTTATATTTCTGAGTCCAAAGTTATCGTTTATTGTAGTGAAGTTAGTTAAGTTCCACAGTCTACTTTTTTTTTTAAGAACATACCTCAGGGCTGGCCAACATGCATAAGGTTTAATTAGATATCTTGATAATTTTACTTCTGGGAACAGTTTCCCTTTGACTGTGGAAAACCTCAATGCATGAGAGGCTGACATTTTTGTGTCTTGTTGGTTTAGGTGAGATGTCCACAAACTGTGATTTTTCAGAAACTTTTGTGAGCCTCACTTTATCCATCCACAAAATGGGAATAATTATTTTGATATGTGCTTACTGAGCATATACTCTGAGCCAGCAGCCATTAAGTAAAATATGTTGTTGGAGGAACAACAGTGGACAAAGTAGACAATGTTTGCACTCCCCCTTTCGTTCCCACATGATGTCATGAAGTACAAATTCAATAATGAAGGTGATATTGTTTAGGAAACTGAACCACCATGGAAATAGAGAAATGCGTATGATGACCTTCAGCTTTTCATTGACAGTTTCAGAACACCACAGTGATGTGGCTGGATGGGGTGTACCCTCCAGTCTTTTGTGAAGGCCATTGCACATTAGGCCCTTGTCTTATATTTAAATCCATTTTCTGACCACCGCAACTCTGGAACTCAAGAGGTTGCCATTGTGTCATGTCATATCTTTACTTAGTGCCAAGCCACTGGAAGGAGTCACCTTGGCTTGCTGTTTCCACCTTCCAGTGACCCCTGATGTCCAGCTTTGTGGTTTCTTTGCCTCTGTCCTCCTTGATCTGTCCATAGTTGTCAAGGCTATTGGCCACTCTTTCTGTTTTGGAATTCTCTGTCTGCTCACCTTCTGTGGCACCATTTTCCTTGCTCCTTTTCTTCCATTCATGATTCTTTGATGACTTCTTTTCCTATACTTGCTCTCTGAAAGAATCTTGAGTTCTCCATAATTTCTTGTTCCATTCCCTTCTCTTTAGTTCCCTCCCCTCCTCGTCAGGGAGACCCCATTCATACATGTCTCATACTGTGCCCTGTTTGCTTATGACTCTGTCCCCAGGGGCTTTTGCACCCATGTTCACATAGACAGCACGCCTCCCTTGCAAAGCTCCACATGCAATTTAGGCTCAACGTGTCTTTAACAGAGAACACACTGCATTCTCCCTCTCATGTACTTTTCAGTCTCTGTTCTGTTTCCTGGCACCTCCATCCCCTGAGTCATCTCAGCACTGTTCAGTGCATATCCCTTTCACATATTCAGTGGTCTGCTTTTCCTCATTCCTGCCTTCATCTCTTGCTTATGGAACTCTTGCTATGTGGTATTCAAGGCTTTTCCTCATTCCTGCCTTCATCTCTTGCTTATGGAACTCTTGCTATGTGGTATTCAAGGCCTGATCAAGTGTTCAATTACAGGTAGTCTTTTTTGGGAGGTAGTTCAAGGAAATGCTGGTAGGAGAGTAGGTGCTAGTGGGCTGGAGCCAGTTATACTGACTTAGTGGACTTTACTGTGCCCATCTCTTCCTAAATTCATGTTCAGCGAGGCCATGTTGGTAGCTTGAAATAGGCCATAATGGGACTATTTACACCACAAAAATTGGCCCATGGCCACAAATGAAGATTCCCCATCCCTCATCCCAAGAATTGATTGTTAAGCATTTCTCAGCATTGTTTTGGGAGCAAGGAATTAAAACAGGGAAGGGCAGAGTCGGTAAAGTGGCATTATCATGAGAGTTATACTGTAATGTAAACAACTAGAGTGGGATTCCAGTGAAGAAAACTATGGAATTCAGGTTAGAATATACACCTCAAATTCATCCCACTGGAGCAGTTCCTACCAGTTACTGGCTGAGGGCTACCCTTGGGGCCCAGTAGGATCCAGTAGCCAGAGGAAGTACAACAGTAAGGCCTAAGCGGGTGCAGGTGGGGCTGAGCACCTGATGGCTGATTAAGACACTGAGCACCCAGATTAGTAAAGGCTAATTAGTGATGTGTGGTTATTATCTTTTTCTCCCCAGACCTTGACTTCATGGATCTCATAGGGGAAGACCGACAGTGGACGTTGGGGAGGAAGTTAATGCAGGTGAATGACACTGTGACTTCAGAAGACACAGACCTTCGGAGCAGCAAGAACTGCACTGAACCAGGTAAGTGACAGCTGCACTCTGGGTAGTGGCTGCTGTTTTCTCTGCTTTGGGCTAAGGAAGAGCTGGATGCCATGTTTTTTCTTTGAATTCTAACCCAGAGAGACTTTCAGGACATTTAGGGCAAATGTCTAAGAAACTCAAAGGTAAGACCCCAGGGGATTATGCAGGTGTGTTTGTACCTCTGCATTCTTTTCTTAGGGCATCTGTAGAAAAGGTAAGTCAATGTCATGGGAAATACAGTGATAGAGAGCCCCGTCATCGCCTTTGTTATGGGAAAGAATGGAGTCGAAAATGATAGGGTGACGAGCTCTGGGATGTTGGGTTCAGCTATGCCTGGGCCAGTGTGATGGAGGGCTTGCTTCTGTTCGCTGGTGTTGGAACTGTGGCTTATGGAGGTGAAGTGGTCTCTCTGTGAGTATCATTGCTCACTGTATCAAGAAATGCCTTTCTCAAGGTGACAGATATAGAAGAATAAAGCACATTAAAAGCCACTGCGAGAGAGGAAATGACTCAGTTTACAGGTAGAAAGGAAGATGTCCAGGTTTTTATAAAGAGCATGAGCCTAGCACCTGCTGGTGTTGGCAGGAGTGGGGGCTGGGAGGACAGGGAAAGGGAGGAGAGGAAAGGCTTTATGAGGGCAATGGGAGGAGTAAATGAAAACTCACCATGTTGTGTAGAGCTGGTCCATGAAGAACAAGGACCCAGCAGGCACATTCTTGAGGTCCTCATCTGTGGACTATGGGGACTGGACTTGATTTCTGGGGCCCTTGACTCAACCAGATCTTGTAGGGAAGGCGATCATGCTTGAACCAGGAAGGGTCTTGTTCAATTCCTAACATATCCAGGGCCTGCCTGGAGCCTCTCTCCTTCACTAAGCTGCTTGGACCAATCCAGATGGCTGTGGCCATTCTGCTTTTGAATTTTTTTTTTAATATAAAATGTCTCTCATTGCACTGTTTAACATGGGCATTAAATGGTGACTTAATTAAAATGAATTCAAATTAAATACAATAAAAAATCCAGATTCTCAGTTGCACTAGCCACACATCAAATATTCAAGAGCTGTTTGGGGCTCATGGCTACCATTTGAACAGCACCGATCATAGAGCGTTTCCATCGCCTATTGGATAAACTGGTCTAGAAGGTCCATTTGTCTCCTCTCTTTCTAGCTCAAGGATATAGTGTGGATGTGTAAATCTCAGAGCCCCATCTCCAATCTGGGTCTTGGGATCACACTCACCTGGGCTTAGAACCTTGGAAGTTGTGGGCTTTGGGCAAAATAGTCAGGTTCTCTAAGCCTCTGTTTGCTTCTCCGTGAAACTAAAGTAATTATTCTATCCTTTCACATTTGCTGTGAGAATTGGCAATGAAGTAATAAAGTATTACCAGCTTAGTGCTCTGCGTATGGTCGCTCCATAGGAGGAGCTCACTCAGGAATTCCCACTGTCGGCTTGGGGCACCCCTCCCTCCATTGCAGGCAGGTCATGAAGTTACATTCTCCAGCCCCTCCTCATGGGAATGGGCAGATACTGCACGTCTGTTCAGTCAACAGGTCACTTCCTCAGGTGGCCCAGGTCTGGGCAGTCAGCTAGGTGTGCAGAGAGGCTCAGGCACCACCTTCAAACACAGACAGGTTGGAAGATCTCACTCAAGGTGCCTCTGAGGAATCCCCTGTTTCTATAAGGATGTGATCAAAACATTGCCGCAGACTCACATCACCACCAATTGTCTTGGTCTTCTTTCCAGAATACTGTCGCAAGACTCCTTCTCGGTGTTCACGGAATGGATATTTTATGAAAAAAGTTGAGAATCAAAGCACTCGTGAGATCTTGATTTAGAATCAAAATTTAATAGTATTCCTCCTCTTTACCTCTAACTGACGATAGGGTGAGAGGAGTTGGAATGAGCCAGTGGCAGGCCCATTCTCAGCATGCTGCCCAGTTTCCCTGGAGAGGCCAAAGCGGCCCTGTGTGCAATGAATATTACTTCTACTGGTTGAATGTGGTGGTGTCTGCTCTCAGATGTCTTAAATGTAGGGACTAGGAAGTGAGTCAGGTGGATTTTGGATGACCTTCTTCCTCTTTGTGATGATGTCAGCTGAGCAGTCATGATGGTGATGCATCAGGGTGCCCTGTGTGCTTGAAGGGTGGCTATTTACTCAGGACCTGAGCACTTGGGGTGCCAGCATTTGCCGTGACCAGGTGAGTAATGGTGCCAGGTCACAGGAGTTAATTAGGCTCTTGTCATAAAGTGCACCTAGTGCTACTTGGGATGTCACAGGGCTTCTCAGACTATTCTTAGAACCCCTGGCTTTAGATGCCATTAGAGTAGGTAAAGTGGATTCTCTGGGGGATGGGGCTGGTTTGCTCCCTAGATGTCAATTTCCTCACCTATGAAATAGACCTGCAACTAGTTTATCTCTCTGATTCCTTCCATTGCACAAATTTAGTTATGCAAGAAATTTCCAGAACAGAATCACCAAAACTTCCACCCCAAGATGCCCCCACTCCACTTGCCTTAATAACCTCTTTGTGTTTCCATGTCATACCACAGTCCTCCTTTTATTCCCTCTACTCCTCACCCTCCTTCTCTTTCCCTCTCCACCTCCACCTTCGCCTCCTCATTTCCATCTCCTTCTTTCCTTCTCTCTCCCTCTTCTTCTTTCTGAACACTGGGAGTCCCAGTATCCGGCCAGGGAACGGCCAGGATGCAGGATGCAGGGTTCCCTCTATAAAGTGTCAGTGTCACCTTGTCCCGGTGGCTCAGTTGGTTGGAGAATCTTCCCGTACACCCAAACAATTGCAGGCTCAATTCCAGGTCAGGTCAGATACCTAGGTTGTGGGTTCAATCGCCAGTTGGGACATGTACGGGAGGCAACTGATCGATATTTCTCTCTCTCACTTCCTGCCTTTCTAAAATCAATTACAAAGTATATCCTCGGGTGAGGATTTAAAATAGATAAGGTGGCAGTGCTGTCTGCAGTTGGTGTGGCAGCACTGAGATGGCACACTCTCCATGGATAGCTGCCACTTTAAAGACATGTTGCTTTGTACAGTTTGAATTTTTATTTTAAATGGCATTCTTCCCTTGCTGCTAAGGCATGGTTTTGGTGGAAATTTGTAATTTTTGCCTCCAGAACTGCATGAAAAAGGCTGACCTCTGGGCTCCAATCTTTCTGCAATTTTTCTTGCCCTCTGTGAAATTTTAAGGCTGTTTTCTTAGCCTCATTGCCAATTCCATCTGAAGCCTGGAAACATTGTTTTTTGGTAAATAACACTTGAAACTGTTTACTCAGATGACCTATTATGAGAAATTTAACTGGATACATTTGAGTCACGGAAAATTAAGTTAGCTAAATGTAGTACTGAGAGTGGTGGGTAAGTGTAGCAAAAATGAATATTTTGTACTATTTATTTGTACACTTTGCAGAATTTTATTTATGCACTTTGCCGTCTGTCTCCAGAAAAATCTATCATCTTTTGGTTTTTAGTTATTTGATATTTTAAGGAAATGAGCTTTTCCTTAGAGTGCCTCTTGCAAATAAACTTTGGAAGGAAAGAAGCTGTTTAAAATGATAGCCTTTGGCATGGGCTTCGCTCTGAGATTACTGGAGTCTCCTGATAAAGAGCTCGGCTTCCTGTACATGCCTGGCTTAGTTGGATCTAAGGTCTTTGAAGATGGAAAGACACGCTGGGTCTGAGCAGCAGGACCAAGCAGATGCTGCCAGGGCACTGACCCGAAGGGTCCGTGCCAGGAATGTTCACTGGATCAGGTGTATACTGGAATGGCCATAAACCACATAATCTGTTGAATGTGCATAGAGGAGAGAAGCCAGAGGTCCCTCCAGAGCAGCAATATGGGGCAAGTAAAAAAGATGAATGTGGCCCATGAACAAGAACTGGAGGCCAGGCACAGATTGGCAAGCAGAGCAGACTGGTCTAGGGTGCAAGTCATGAGCAAAGTAAGTGTTGGGATCCTACTGTTTTTGAATGTAAACCATAACATCAGCATGCATACAAAGCATGATGGGTCCAACTCTCTCATCTTTTACATGAAAAAAGAGGGGTCCAGAGGGGATAAATGATCTCCCATGGTCACGGGGCTTGTCAGAAGCAGAGTAGGGTCCCCAACTACCACACGTAGAAATTCAATGTATATTGATAATTAGATAGAAAAAGGTGAGCTTTGACTGATCTAGAGTAGTACTGTCCTGTGGAAACATAATGCAAACTACAAATATAATTTTAAATGTTCTAGTAGCTTTATTTAAAAAGTAAAAAGCAGGTAAAATTAATTTTAATAATATGTTTTATTTAACCAAACATATCCACAATAGGAAGAATCACACATATCCATCACCCCAGTGTTTTATCCCTAGGTTTGAACTCAGAAAGAACTAAGGTTTGTAAAAAAAAAAGTTGTAAAAATCTCTGCTTTATTATACTAGCTCATATCACTTTTACAAACTTCCCTCTGCACTTGTAATTTTCATAATGATTCAAATAATAGCTGCTGACATTAGGTGGAACGAGTTAGAAACTCACTGTGATCTGCTCTTCAATTTCTATCTAATTTTTTACTGAATTAGTTAGACAAGGTAATAGTAGCTGCTGTAACAGATAAGTCCTTCAGATTTTGGAGTTTAACACATACTAGTAAGAAGTTTACTTTTTTCTTAGGTCAAGTTCTGATTGGTAAGGTGGCTATGTTGCAAGAAGTGGTCCACTGACTCAGGAGCCTCCCATTTCGAGGTTTTTCTCATCCTCACACCGGGTTTCCAAGGTTGCTGTGTTTCTCTGCTTTAAGAGGAAAGAGCTTGGAGGATTTTGAGTAGCTGGATTTTATGGACTGGGCTCTCACTCCTGCTCAAAGTCACATGACAACTTCTAATTGCAAGGGAGGCTGGGACATTTCCATTAGCAGAATGCCCTGGAAGAAGAGAAGGCAGGTTTGGTACCACAGCTACATTATTTCCTCCCAAACTTGTTCCTTTAAAAAACACACACAAATAGTTCCATTTTCCTTTATACTTATTACAAAAGCAATCTACTCCCTCTATAGAAAAATTATAACCCAAATTTACATCTTCTGAGACTGGCTTAGCTCTTGGCTTAACCTTCATGATTTTCACTTGGTCAAAGCGACACAATTCATTTTTTCTTTGCACTTGGGGAAGGTCACAAGTGAGGTAGAAATTGTCCCAGGTGTGTCTGTTTGCAGATTGCATCTTTTCTTTGTATACACAAGAAGTCCAGGAAAATAATGAATGAGTCTAGGTGAAGTCATTGGCAATAAGGTGGAAAGAGCTTAGGCCCAGATTAAATCCTAAATCTCAGTTCCATCTCTTTCTGCCTGTGTGATGCCGGGTGAGGTTCCTAAATTCTTTGAACCTCATTTCCACTGTCTCTGAAGTGCAGATTGAAGATGCCTACTTCACAGAGTTGTGGTACTCATGAAGCGAAGTTAGCTTTGTGAGAGAGCTGGAACCTCAATTATAGTCTGAATTTAATAAATGATAGCTATATTATCTTTGTGATCAGAAATATAATGGAGGGTAGACCAATGGCGATCATTTACAGGGACTTGCCTGCTCTGAGGCACACTGAGGGATTATGAAGAGTGTCTTAAGGATGGACAGGTTACGTAGTTCAGCACCCATGCAACATTCTTACAGCTGTGAGAAGGTCACATACCCAGGGATTAACTAGGCGGCGTCTGACAATGCCGTTTCCTGGCCTCAGAGGCCACTATATAGACAAGCAGAATGAAGTAGGGAGTGCAGGACTTTGCACTTTACACTGAGAAGAGTTTTAAAGCCTCAAGATTCAGAAGAAAGGTCCAAACACTATTTAATTTCTTCCGGCTTCAACATCCCTTTAGGACTTTTTTTTTTAATTGAAGCATTCTTTAAAGCCCTGTTCTTTTAAAGCAGCTTAGGTAGCCTAACCCAGTGAACAGTGCCTGGAATCTTCCTGAAATGCAGGTAAAGGATCGTAAGCTCTGCTCTCCTCTGCTCTTAGATGCGTCGGTGGGCCTGCCTGTTTGCAAAGCACTTGAGACTTTTTAGAGCAGTTTCATAGTCATTAACTCACTGGAACATATGTGGCCCTTGGGATAAAAATATCTGTAGGTCAGGAATGACCATATTATTGACAGAAAGTTAGACTGAGACCACAGCAAGTTGAGAATTCATAGTCATAAATGTGGAAAGAAGTTTAGGAATTATTCCTCTACGAAGGCGGAGCTGAGTAGTTGCAACACAGACCACAGGGCCTGCAAAGCCTAAAATATTTACTCTGTTGCCCTTTACAGTTTGCTGCTGGTCCCTGTTTGAGGTCCCAGGACTGGTGCCTCATGTAGCCTGGAGGGAGGTTGAGGCAAGGATGACATTTCCACCCCCCTCTCTGCCCTCCCTGACCCTCCCCCCAGACGCTGCCTGGGCCATATGAAAACTACGGTTCTGTGTGACTCAGGTACTCCACTTTCCTCACTCCCACCCCCACACGCAGACACACAATAAAAAAAACCTTCAACATGTGTCTGTCCATGTGTTAGGGTTTGTTTAAAAGAAGAGTAAATACTCATCCCCTAAAACTGCTTGAAAACCAGTGGTCTGGACTGACTTCTTATTCCAGACCAGTGGTCCAAGCCTCCATATACCTTGGAGTTGCTTCCCTTTTGGGTTAGAGGGTGAAGCATCTGCATCGAGTTGACTGCAGGTGAGCACTGTCAGCCCATGTCACTCATGGGTGGTTTCTCCAGGGCTTGTCCGTCATGCAGGCACTGAAGCAGTGAGCAGTAAGCTTGCTGTGTGTGGAGGCCACGGGCATTGGAACAGCTGCCACGGGTCAGCTCATGGGGAAACCCCCTCCTGGCCCCACTGCACCCTGTGGCTGATCTGTGTGGCCTATGACAGTGACGACTGCTTCTTCACTGAGCAGGTGTGGCCTTGGCTGTATCTCTAGCCCTGCGGGGGTTCCCTCTTGCCTGTCCCCCAACTTCTCAGTCATTCCTGGAGCAGCAGTGTGCATGGAGTGACTAGGCACTCGTTCTTGAGTTGCACACGCAGAAATTGTCCTGTTCCACAGATAATCTTATTTCACTGATGAAACCAGGAGGAGACCTAGAGGTATGAATGGGCCTCTGTCCCCAGGGACCAGCACTTGCATTTCCAGACTCTGCAGCCTCTGGACCCAGGCTGGGCTGTGTCCCCTCAGTTTGTGTGTGGTGTCAGCCTCAAGTCACAAGTATGAGGGTCGCACATGTGGGCACCTCTGCCCTCATCTGCGTGCTCTCAGGTAGAGGCAGGCAGCAGTTCTCGGAGTGGGACAAGCCAGCAGCAGCAGCCCTGGGAGCTTGTCAGAAATGCACATTCCTGGGCCTGCTGAGAGCCTCGGGGTCAGAACCTCTGGGAAGCGGGCCCAGTCACGTGGGTTCTCACAAGCCGTCCAGGGGCTTGTCAGAAGCACTCAAGTGTGTCACTCTTTTGAGTCACCTGGCCAGATTTTCAACCCAGGTCCCACCCCACTCAGTCAAGAGACCTGAGTCTCTGGAACTGGGAACTGGGCACCAGTGGTTTGAAAGTCCCCCGGTGATACCAGGGCTGGGACCACCGCTTGAGACCCCCTCCAGGCGCTGGCTGGCTCTGCAGAGCTGGTCCTGGGAGTCTGGTGGAGAGGAAGGTAGCTGGGACCACAAGCCAGTCAAAACCCATCTCCTCCTGCCACTTAACAAACAGTGTCAGTGCGGTGAGTCACCAAACCTATCAAGCTGTCGGTTCCTCATTCATTCAGCTCCTCATGAGCCTCACCATAGTCATTTAATTTTAAACTCCATCTTGGGGGTCTCTGGGTTTTTTTCCTAAAATTTTCCCCCTGAGAAACACTAGGATAGAGTTTTACCCCGGCTGCATTTTAATATGCATGTGAGTAGATGAGAGTCCGCAGGGACGTTTCTGCTTCTTCCTACCAGTGGAGCTAAGCTTGCCTTCCAGAACTTGATGGTTGCCCAGCACTCACCTCTCCCACTTACACCCTCCCTCCTTCCCAGAAGCCTGGGCCGGCCAAGGTCCAGGGCTGACACTGGGCCTGAAGGCAGGGCCCTGGGGAGCTGACCGCCTCTCCCTGCAGCACTCTGGCCCTGACTATGACTCTCCCAGGCCTGAGGTGGACTCTGGGGACTTCAGAGTAGGTTGAGGGCCTGGCCTCTCTCCCTAGAGGCACGTGGCAGCCTCTCCAGGCCTCAAGCCTTTTAAAAAAGCCTCCGCGGACAGTGTGTCTGAGGGAAGGGGAGGGCTTGTCTGAATTGACTCACTGAGTATGTTTTCTACAGACCACACACTTTGACATCAGTCACCAAGCCTACTGCTTCCTTTTACCTGTAGGATCCCCATGGCCTGGGCCGCTGAGGGCCACTCCTCCGTTAGCATACCCTGGGGCAGGCTCCATTTAAGCCCATGACAGGGTTCGCATTCCACTTGGAGAGTAAGTTTAAATAAGTGCATCTCTAGGTGATCATATTGGTGCTACTCAGGTCCCCAATATAGTATTACACCATTAATTTGGCGGAAATTTCTCTAACAGAACAAATAAAGCCCCTGAATTAAAGATTAGCATCTTTTTTTTTTTACGAGCCAACTCAGAACAAAAGGGACATCAGGCCAGCCCTGCCGCTTGTCCATCCCTGCCAAGGCCTGTGTGCACAGAGCCCAGTCTGGGCTTCCCAGCCCTGAGCTTGTGATGGGACCTCAGGCTCACCCAGCATCTGTGCCACCAGGATCAGGGACACTGGGCTGAGAAAGGGAAGAGAACAGACGACAGACTACGGGGACAGGCCACTTTGGAAGGAGCAAAGGACTGGGGTCCAAGGAGTCAGGGTGGACTCATTTAAGCCTTTGGTACCTCAGTTGCTAAGTGGGTGCCCTTCCTTGGGGTCGTTGGGAGGACCAGAACATGAGGAGTACCCACGTTTTATAACTGCAAAGTGCTTCTGGGTGTAGTTAAGGATGCAGACCACGGTCTCACATACCTGGAGAGGAGTCCTGACTTTAACATCCATGGGTTGTGGGTACCTGGACCAGTCATCTAACATCTCAAGGCCTTGGTTTCCTCCCCTGTGAAGTGGGGATAATTCTTAGTACAAGCAGAAAACGTTGCCATAAAGACTCGGCAGAACAAATTGTGTAAAGTTCTTAGGGCACAGCAAATGCGCAGCAACCCGTGACTGGATGCTCACTTCACGAGCTCCCACTATGTGCTCCTCCTGAGGGATCTCACAAACAGGGCCCCAATTACTCATGCATAGGAGAGTGTGATTATTAATCATGCATGGATTAGGGTGTGGGGATTTTACTGTGGGAGAAGAATAAAACAAATCTGACATGTACTAATACATAAGTAGAAAGTACGAATATTTTAATTGTCAAATCATACGTGCAGATCACAGGAACAGCTCGTCAGCATCACGTAAGCCTCCTGGTGGATCTTTCTTTGAGAATGGGAATTCCACTTCTGCTGAAATCTTGTTTATCTGTCCTGGGAAAATCCATAGGAAAATCACTGAGAATGGGAATTTTGTTCATTTAGACGGAGTATGCAAGGTTGAGTGTACAGAATGGATCTCAGCAGAAGCAGGAAGAGGAAGTGGAAGGGCAAGGAAAAGGGTGGAAAAGAAGTGGGGCTTGTTCTGGGCTCAGTCCTGCCCCCTTTCACCATCTAAGTCTGCCTTTTGGATCCCCTCAAGTCAATTTTTGGCAAAAAGATGACCTGTGTTCCATGGGCAACTGTCCTTCCATATTCCAGAAACAGGAGGTTTTCCCACTGCCTGCTCCATTGTAACCACAAATACAAAGGAAATTATATTTTAAAACAGAGGAAGTAAAGTTGTAGCACAGCTATGCCCACCCCTCCGTGAGGTGTTTTTATCCAGTGACCTTAGTTTTAAGGGCCCCTTTGCAGGAGTCATTTGTATGCATGGCTCACAAAAGGATGTTTCCTTTAATGGGGCCCAGGCCAAAGAACTTGGTGCCCGGTAGCTCTGCTTAGTGGTCCCCAGGGGTACCGAATCTCTCAGTACTTGCCATTATGAACCTAGAATTATTGTCCTGTCAATGCCACAATTTCATGGGCTGTTACTTTAAAATTTTGCATCACCTCGCTCCCCATCCAGTCCCAATCTTGTCTTTATGTGCCTTGTATATTTTTTTGCTCTGCATTTTATGAACATTTGCAAATTCACAGAAAAACTTGAAGAAGTATACAGTGAACAGCCACAGACTCAGTATCTAGGTTCTGTAATTTCCATTTTATTATATTGGTATTACCACATGTTTACTTATCTGTTCAACCCTATACCCATCCATCAATTTATCCTATTTTATTTTAGTGATGGATTTCAAGGTAATTTGCAGAAATAAATACACCCCCTCTAACATACTTTAACACGCATATCTTTAACTAGTTTATTGGGGTTCTTTGGGGGGGGGTAGCATTTATAGGCAATGAAGTGCATAGGTCTTATATGTACCATCAATGAGGTGTGACATATGCATACACCAGTGCTCCCAACCCTTGTCAAGATAGAAGGTATATTATCACCTCAGGAAGTATCCTCATGCCCCTTCTCAGGAAATCCCCAGCCCAGTCCACTCTCCACACAACCACTCCTCTGATTTTTATCACCATAGATTAGTTTATGCCTGATCTAGAACTTTAAATACACGAATCATACAATATATACTCTTTATGTAAGCCTTTTATTCTCAGCATGCTGCTTTTGAGATTCATTCAGGTTTTTGTGTGTAGATACATTCTTGACTATACACGTACACACACATATAGACATCTGTGCATACAGTTTACATATACAAGTATGTCAAATGTTAACATGTTGGGTGTATTTTTAGTTGGGATTTTGGTCACTTATCTTGGATACTTATTTTGGTCAGCATTCAAATAGACCTTCCTGCTGTCTGGAAAAGTAGTTTGAGCTTTATTTGACCAGACAAAGCAGTCATCCTTAACTCCTCTCTCACTTCCCTCCAGCGCAGAAGCATGAACTGGACTCAGGAACCTTGTGGTTGGTTGTGGGAAAGGGAGGGGAGGGAAGAATGAGAAGGGGAGGGAGGGGAAGAGAAGGGGCGATCTCCTTCATCTTTCCATCAGGCCACTCCAGATGCAACACTGCCCATTCAGTTTTTCAGTTATAACAAGGAATGGGAGAAGAACTAAGCAGGTGCAGAAAATAACTGAGTCACTGAGGAAACAGTTGGCTGCGTTCTGCTGGGGGAGCTGCTCCCAGGGCTCAGGAGGACCCTGCGACACTTCCCTGCTGGAGCTGGGCATACTCCTCGTCACAAACACAGCGTCGGAGAGAGCAAGGCATTGTCTCTCCAAGCACCTGCATTGGGAACCAGAGGGAGGCCTGGTTAGGGAAGGGGACCAGCCCCACACTAAAGTGGGAACTGTATGTGGGTTAGGGTCTTGGAAAGGGTGAGACCCTAGTTTTCCCAAAGAAGCTCTGTCCAGGCAGGACTCTTTGTTGGCACGGGGTCTTCATTTGTTTCCCTGTGTTCCTTGTTTACCTGTCAGTTTCCGACACACAGATCAATTGAGAGTAGTTAATTGTGATGCACAAACAATTTGTACAGTGAAGGCACACCCTTGGCAACCATTCATTTCTTGCTGTGATCACCAAGTCCCTTGACTCACTTTTGGTTCTCTTAGAAGCAAATGCTGAGATAAGAATCTGGGTACATGTAGTTTATTTGGGAGGTAAGCCCAGGGCATACCAGTAGGGCCTGGAGAAGTGAGGCAGAGAGGGAGGGCAAGGCAGCCAATGCAAGGTGTGTCATCAGCCAGTTACCACTGGGGGTAATGGGGCTTACCCTCCTGGGGCCCCTGGGATCGAGTATAGAAGAAACCTCAGAGTTCTTTCACCCACAGGTGAGGGAGCTGGACTCTGTATACATCAGCATCCCTCAGTCACTGGGAGGGCTGACCCCAGGGGTGGCAATGCCCTGGCACATCCAGCTTGTTCCTCCTGCAGGTAGAGTAGCACCCATGACTAGAGACAGCCAGCAGGTGAAGGAGTACAGGTGCTGGCAGCTGGAAGTCGGGCCAGTGTGCGCTGGAGAGTTAGGATGGGGCCGGGGGGTGGTCAGTGAGGCGTGGACTGTTTGCTAAACACCTACTTCCCCTTTCCTAACTAAGTGATTTCTGTGTCATCTCAAATAGGTTGGAAAGTGCATCCTAACCCAGGAAGATGGGTAACAGCGCTCTGCACTTCATCTGTGTGTGCTCATGGGTTTGTCTTGCTAGGCAAAGGCATTTGGACTCACCCCACTAGTTTTCACTGCCTCGTCATGTGTGCTTTTACAAGTGCTGGTGGCTCACTAAGCCGCTGTGCTGCAAGCAGAGGGCTTAGGCTGGGTGAGCTGAGGAAGCCTTTCAGGCCAGAGTCTGGGAAACATTCCTTCCCTCCTCATTCATCTTTGACTGCCTCCATGCATGTGGGGGACTTCTGGGGACCCCAGGGAAGCTCAGAACCTGTCATTGAAAATTGAAAAAAAAGGGGGGGGAACACTAACAAATTCCTGTCTAAGCTCCTTCTGCTCACCAGGCAGGGTTCACTAGGCAAGTGTTGCTGGGGCCAGGGGCTTGGAACTTATTTAAGCTCAGGAAGAAAACCCAATTTGAGTCCTGAATAGAAATTGGGAAGTGGGGTGTCACTATAGACGTGGGGCGCATCCTTTAGCCTCTGACATACGTGTTATTTTAGGAGCACACACTGGCTTTTCTGGCTCTGGTGTCAAAAGCAAATGTGTCCATATTTTTTCCCTCACTGGGCTCTGTCTTGTGTGAAATGGAATCTGTATCTCACATAAATCATCTTTCAGAGTGACTAGCTATGTTTAAATTAGAGAACCCTTTAGCCCTGGGATTTAGATCCTACATGCTTTCATATTTCCAGAGCCCCCCAAATGTGGGACTTCCAAAAGCTTCCAGAAAAGACACATCCAACTTCCTGATGTTCTTCAGCCCAAAGCCTGGCACAATAGGAGGTAATTCCACACTGAAACTCCAGGCATCTAGACCTCTTGAAGGCTATGGAATACAATTTGTAGCCCTAGAGGAAGGATTGTATCCTAGGGCCGTGGTTGGCAAACTGCGGCTCGCGAGCCACATGCGGCTTTTTGGCCCCTTGAGTGTGGCTCTTCCTAAGCCTTAGGAGTACCCTAATTAAGTTAATAACAATGTACCTACCTATATAGTTTAAGTTTAAAAAATTTGGCTCTCAAAAGAAATTTCAATTGTTGTACTGTTGATATTTGGCTCTGTTGACTAATGAGTTTGCCGACCACTGTCCTAGGGTGTTCTAAAACACCCCCACAAGCACATTGATCTTTCTCTCAACATGAAATGGCTCTCATTCTCTTCCTCTTGACTATGGCTGGCCTTCGTGACTCATTTCTAACCGATAGACTGTAGACATAGATGTGTGATTTCCAAAGCTGGGTCATGAATGGCCATACAGCTTCCACCCAGCTCTTTCTCTCTCTCGGGATGGTTGTTCTTGGAACCCAACCACCATGCAGGAGAAAGCCCAGATGTCATGGAAGGCTACTTGTAGGTGTTCTAGTCGACAGCCCCTTCTCCCCCCAAGGTCCTAGCTGATAGCTGACAGCCAGCATTGACAACCAGACATGTGAATGAAGACCCCTTCTAGATGACCCTAGCCCCGTAGTCGGCAAACCGCGGCTCTTTGGCCCGTTGAGTGTGACCACGAAGTTTCAATCGCACTGTACATGCATGCCCGTACGTGGTATTTTGTGGAAGAGCCACACTCAAGGGGCCGCAGTTTGCTGACCACTACCCTAGCCCTAGCCACCATCAGACTGTCACCACATGAGCCCAAATGAGAAATGCCTAACAGAGCCCACTCACTCCCAGAGCCAGGAGAGAGAACAACAAAAACGGTGGGTGCTGTTCTTGCATTGCCAGTTTGTGTTGCTTTGTTCCGCAGCCATACTGACTGGTACGTGCATACACTCACAGTCATACTGCTGAAGAACTTCTGGGCCAGTTAAGGATCTCCACTGCTTATCGCTCACTCTTTTTGTCTGGGGCAGTGACTCACTTCTTGCTTCCCAGGACATCGGTATGTGGGGAGAAGAGACAAGGGCAGGCATGTTTGTCGGATTCCCGGAGTCTCCAGCTGGCTTGCCAACTTGGCGCCCTAGAAGCAGTATGAGGTTTCCAGCTGTTTTGACTTGAACAGGTTGGGGATTGAGGGCCTGTTTCAGGTCTGGCTGCAAGCAGTGGGGACAGCAGCTGCCGCCTTTCTCCATTCAGAGTTACAGAGGCGGCGGCAGCAGCTGTGGGAAGCAACCCTCCATGTAGTTCCCATGCACTTGGCTTCTGTGGCTGACTCTGCACACCTCGGCCTGAGGAAGTAGCTGGCTGTGGGTTGCAAAGCGGGGTGGCTCTCCTATCCTTTCCAATGCTTCGGTCCCCAGGAGGGCAGGTCCCTGTGCGCCCAGCCAGGGGTCTCCTCTCTCATGTCGTTAACTGCACCTCTCTTCCTTCATCCCAGGAGTGGCTCCACCTCTTCTTCACTGTCTTGGGGAGAAATGTGAAAATGCCTGGGAGAGAACTTTGAAATCTGCAAAGTAGTTGTAAAAATGGAAGGTACTGTTAAGGGATTAGTAAGCAATTACTGGGTCCAGCAGGAACACTACACTTATGTGTCTGTATTATCTTCTCTGAAGACCGTAATTTAGAGTCTCAAACTCTCAACACTCAGAGACTGTACAGAATGACGTGAGACAGCAGCCCATTTAATGCCCGAGTTCCCTTTGCAGCATCCCCTGAAAGTGGTCCTCTGTCATATCCTGGATAGCCTCGGTGACAGGGACTCTCTCCCTGCCTCCTTTTAGAGGCCTTTTATTCCCTAGGCAACTGGGATTATTAAAGTTGTCTTCCTTGTGCTGAACCAAAGTAACCTTCCTTTTAGTCATTCTGAGTTCCATAAACTAAATCTTATTTTTTTTTCCGCATGGCGTACCTTTAAGGTCAGTTATTAAGGTCTTCCTTGGTCAGGCTTCCCTCTCTTCAGTTTCTCAGCTTCCCATGCCCACCCCATATGACATGGTTTGGAGACCCCCTCACCACTTCAACTCTTAAAAACCAGTCTCCTGTTATTGTTTGAACAACACGTGAAATAATTAGACCTGATTCAACCCATGCTCAGCTGTTAGATATACTTATTTCAGATGCAAACCCAAGATTTCTGAGGTAGACTTACACCCATAGGTTTTTTTTTCCTAGGGACGTTATGAAGGGACAGGGCATTTGTCAGATGTCTTCTTGGAGTCGGGGCTGGGCTAAGTGCTCTACCTGTAATGTTGCCTTAATTCTCCTAACATGCTCATGAGTCAGACAGTCCCTGAGCACCCAGGGAGGGCAGCAGAACTGGAGTGAAAACAGCCACACCCAAGTACCCCTTCCCAGCACCTTGCTCCTCCCTAGGCTGAACCATAGGCAAGAATATGAATTTGATGCATGGTTTCCGCAAGGACCGGTCTTTGCCTGTAGGTGATAAACCCTGTGTGGGCAGGCACACACAGGGTTTTGCTCAGTGTCATATCCCTAGGGTCTAGATGTCACTTGGAAAATGGTAGTTGCATCTTAAATAGTTCCTGATTCATTGTTCAATGAATGATTGAATTAAATCCTACCAGGTTTCTTTTTAAAATACAGTTTATTTTGAAATAACCCCAAATACAGAAAACTACATGGGAAAACATAACAAACTCCGGTGATTTACTCTCAGAATTAATCAGCGTTAACTTTTTATTTGCTTCTAATCTTTTTCGCTTTATAAAAAATTAAGCATTGCCATTCAAGTTGACATCTTTTTTATTTGCCTCATCAGGTCGTCTACCTTCAGAAGCAACCAATATCCTTATGTTTGGGTATCTGGCTCCTGTTTTATCTTTTTGCCCCATGCGTTTGTATAAATAATAATGTTAGGTGTGTTTTCAAATTTATAGAAGTGCTATTTTACTATATTAATTTTCTGTAATGTTTTTTTTCCACTCATACTCCTGAGTTGGATGTGAATACACTAGTTCCTTCATCTGAGCTGCTGCCTTGTTATCCATCGTATGACTCTATTGCCATTTATTTATCTATCCCCTCATTATACCTTTGTGAGTTGTTTTCAGTTTTCTGCTGTAGGCAAATCATATTTGTGTCACCCTTAGTATTCAGGCCAGGAAACTTAGAGCCAGCAGTTAAATGACCCATCTAGGTTGTCACAGTTTTCATAGGTAGTAGAACCAGAGAAGGAGCCCATATCTTCTGTCTCGGGCACTGGTCTTTCTCATTGCATCACAGTCCTCTCCTGAAGATGGTAAGTTGGAGGACACATTGGTGAGCTTCATCATTTAAAAGCTTCAGGAGGGAAATGACCACTTTTAGATAAGAGTGCCAAAGGAGGTCAGGGAAAAGACCTTGTATGTGATGGAGGGTTTTTCCTGACACCTGGGCTTGTCTCTGTGGTCACCATGAGGTAGGAATAGCATTGTTACTGAAGCATCTGCGGGGTAGCTGACCACTCGCTCTTGGCTTCCCGGGCAAACAAGACAGGATAAGTGTTATAACCACTGAAAAGCTGGCCTGAAAATCTCCTAACTCAAGGGAGAGTTCTATCTTGGAGGTTATTTTTTTTTTCATTTCAACTCAATATAGTGTCATTGTAAAGCAGGTTTTAAAACCAGTTTCCATAGAAAGAAACTAATCACCCAGCTGCTGTGGCTCAGGAGTTGAGTGTTGACCCATGAACCAAGAGGTCACCAGTTGGATTCCTGGTCAGGGCACAGGCCCAGGTTTCGGACTTGATCCCCAGTAGGGGACATGCAGGAGGCAGCCGTTCAACAATTCTCTCTCATCGATGGATGTTTCTTTCTCTCTGTCCCTCTCCCTTCTTCTCTCTCTAAAATCAATAATAAAAACTTTTTTTTTTAAAGAGAGACTAATCATTCTTTCCTTATTTCTCTTTAAAAGTTTGGGCTTGGAAAACAGTAATCAATTTTTACCAAAAGATGATCAAGTTCCAGAGATAATAACGACCTTCTTTTCCCTTCTCAAGGGATGCCCGCTGGCCTTGAAGCCACCTGGCTCTCTTCCTTGCTGTGGAGAGGCCCCGGGCAATCGACACGACTTCTGAGCCTCAGCTTCCTCATCTCACAGTGGATGGTATTGACTCCAGCCTCACTGCTGGGACAGGTTGAGGGGAGTGTGGCCTCAGGGCTGCACACTGGCAGGGGCCTTCCAAGACCTCTAATTTGTATTTGTATGTGGCCTGCTTTTTCATGAACGGGGTCCCCCCCGTGGATAAGCTTCGGCTCTGTAAGCCTTGGATTCACCTCTTTGCACATGCTTGTCAGGATACCTGCTGTAAAATCCGTGCTCAGTGGTTGTTAGCTGTTGTTAGGATAATTATTTAAATCAGGGATTTTTCAAGCAGTGTGCCGCAAGTATTTTAAAAATATGCAATACCTGACTATTTAGTCAGGGGCACTGACCTCTTTTCCCTTAGGTTGTCAAAGAACAAGGTGACAACAGCCAACACCACCATAGCTGTCCAGTGTGAATGAATCAAAATTGTACTTATTTTTTTTTGTCAGATCGGCAAAATATATAATGTATTTTTTGGTGAGCCACAGAATTTTAGTAGTTTGTATGTGCCATGACATGAAAAAGGTTGACAGTCTCTAACCAATTAACAGCATGCACCATGAGTGTAACCCCGTTCCTGGAACCAAGTGGGGCTTAATGAATGGCAGGTCTGATTATTCTACTGTCAAATTCACCCAAGTTCAGGTCTCTTTGGGTCTTCCTCTTCGGGAAAAAGATGAGGAGGACCAGAAGTACTCACCCCTGCCAGTCTGCTGCCACAGACTTTTTGTGATAGAATAGACAAAAACCCTTTCTTTCATTCCTTTAAAGTTTTCCCTCACATTTTTCCCCTCCTGTTTTCCACCACCTGAATGGTCGGGTTGATCCCATGCCCCATGGTGAGGCTCATGGTGAGGTGAGCAGTCAGCTGGGCAGGGACATCATGAGCCCGGGTGTCATCTTCTCTTTTGCTTTTCTCTCTTCCTCAAAAAGCATGGATATGAAAATCCCTCGACTAAAAGCCATTGGCCAAACCTCTCACAGGAAAAAGTTAGAAAAGCTTAGGGGATAATGCTCATTGCCAACAGAAGCCAGGAATCGTGTTTGTGGAGAGGGTCGGACTGTGAAGGAGGGGGCAGTGGTAATGGAGTTCATTCTTGGGCATCCCCGGTGCCTGGCTTCTTCAGTAATCCCACCCTGAAAACTTGGGCCAGAGTATTTTGGCCCTGTCTCAATTGTAAGACCCGATGAGTTCTTTTTCTGTTTCCTTCTTGAATGCAATGTGACAGTTGTGTTTCTAAATTTAACTCTTCCTGTTGGGCCTGCTCACAGGAGACCTGTGTGGGATGGGAGCTGCTCTCCATAAATGACCCCTCCCGTGGCTGTCATATCCCTGGAATAAACCCCGGAGAGGGAGGCTCTTGGATGTCACCTTTCTTTTCTCTCCAATGAAATACATACAGTCAAACCTCGGTTCTTGAACGTCTCCCATCTCAAACAGTTCGCCTCTCAACCCAAGAACCCTTTCATGCTGATACCTGTATGATTAGTCAGTCACCCGTCTCTCGGGTGACAGACCAAGGAGAGAATGCACGAGTATGAGTCAGTTTACCACTAAACCTCGTGTTAACATCCCAGGAAAGTGTGCTGTGACTATTTTCGTGTTTTATTGCTGCTTATTATTATTATTACGTTTTCATTTTTCACTGTACATTTTATTTTCTTTTATTAAATTTTCATGTCCTTGTTGTTTTTAAAATGTTTACTTATAGATTAAACAATGCATTAGACAGGTGCTGTATATAAGAAAGATTGAAACGGGGGATCATTTGGGAGTCTGGAATGGATTAATTCAATTTACATTGCTTCTAAGGGAAAATAATGATCCGGTTTTCAAACAGCCTTTTGGAATAAGTTAAGTTGGAGAACCGATGTATATATATTTCTCCACCAGGGTAGGTTTCTTTGGCATTCTGTTACTCAGCCTCCCCCGTACACCCCTTTCTCTTAGAAAGTCCCAAGCACTGTCTCTTTCATGAGAAAATGTGAAAGATGGTCATTCTGTGTAATTCTGAAAGCTGTTTCTGCAATCGTATTCCAGTTTCTCACCTTTTTGGTTATTTTCTCAGCATTTTCTACGCCTGGGTAGCCAGAGTATTTATAAATGAGGCACCTGAACCACAGGGAGGGTAAGGATTTACCCAGTTATGCAACGTGCTGAGAGTGGAGGCCAAGCCCTGACTTGTGTGGCTGCTGCTCTTGCTTGGACCTCTATCCTTGGCCTTGCTTGGCTGTTTGCACCCGGTACGTTTACATCAGGATGGCTTGTGGGTTAAAAATGGTCTAATGTCCCACAGCATTTGTGCCAATGGAGGTGTTTCCTGCTGACCCTTTACTGACCTTTCCTTTGAGAGACATCTGGGTCTTCCCAGAACCAGGTCTCCTGAGCCTTCCTCAGGCTCTGGCTGTTCTCTGCTCTGGCGAGGATTTGGTAGTGGTGGGGTAGGGGGAGAGCTGGAGGGTTTGGGACAAGTTGTGGGAAACGATTCAAAAGATAGTTTGGTGTAGAAACAGCATGGAACTGGATTCTGTAAACTAGATTTTAGTCATGGCCTTTCAGTTAATCATTAGAGGGACACTTTAGTCCCTTCATCTCAAAATGGGGACACGAACAACATCACTGGGTTATTAGAAAGAGTAAATGAGATAGTATTTGTAATTGCACCTACTTATATTATTGTTTGTACAATAAATGCTCAGTTCAGTGATCACCTCCTAGTAGACTAGATGGTTTTATTGTTAAAAGGAGATGTAACATCTGCTTTTATGTAGATGAAGGGCTTCCATAGATTAGAAAAGATAGGACCCAGGGGGAAAAAAAGGGCCTCTTATTTGTGAAACACTTTGCAAAGAAATATTCACCCTGGGACCCCATCCCAACCCCAGCCCAGAGGGCAGGTCTTGGTCTGGCCGTTCCCTGCTCTCTCCCAGTACCTAGAACAGCCTTGGTGTGGAGTAGGCCACTTTGCAGCAATCCCACCTGACTTGGAAGACAAAACTGGGTGGAGGGGCTTCCATGACTCACTAAGTTTAGGAAACAGAGTAGCATATGCCTGGAGAGACCTAATACACGTACATCAAAGCCTCTGACACCTGCAGGAAGAAACCTATCTGAATTTGTTTAAGCCCTTGTTTCCCAAGCCAATTGGGTAATGGAACCCCTTCCTGGTAATTCTTGTTGCGTTCCTAGCAATCTAGAATGTGTAAAACACACTTGGGGTCGTGCTCCTCCAGGTGGATATGAATTATGTTGCACTCATGCTTTTCATTGAAGACATACAATTCCAACTGTTTTCAAAATCAGGTTGTGACCTTCTGAAAGGTCTCATTGTGGGCAATCAATTAACATTTCAGAGGTGCATCTTTAGTGCCCTGGGAACCTCTGAACCAATCATACATCCGTGGTGACCAAGCAGGTGCTGGTTTACTTCACCCAATTCAGCACGGAAATACTTGCATTTTTCTTGTGCCCGGTTTTAATGGAAACAATGAAGTCTTGAAAGTGAAATGTCCTCTTTATTTATGATACTTACCCTAATGTCTACATGACACAGAGGTCCCTCCACAGGAGCACAAAGAGAGACCTTGGGGAATAAATAGCTGGAGGTGAGGGTAGATGAGTAACAGGTTATTAATGTTTTTCTTCTGTCAATCTGGCCATTGTTTAAATCGAGGATGCATCATATGAAGCATATTTTACTTCCCTGCCGTGATGTTTTCTAATGTATGAACAAAGAAATGCTTTGAAACAAGTCTCTTCAGAGGCATATTGGCCAACCTTGATGTTACCAACATCTTGACTTTCCGTTTCTTCAGCTCCACTAATTCTTGTAAGAATTTCTCAAATCGCCCTTGCAAAAAGGAGGCTCCTATGTGGATGGGGTGTGGCTTCATTTTGAAATTGCAAAAGACTAAAGACACTTTTATATTCTTACGCATTTTGAGAGTCCAGAAATCAGACTTACCAGTTCACCTTGCGGTCCCCAGACGGCTAGCTCCAGGGAGGTGGCATCTGCAGCATCTTCCAAAGGCAGACGTTGGAGAGCTAGGTCGCGCCAAGTCCCCTGTCCCATCACCACATCGGTTGAGGGCTATCAGGATAGAGTTTGTACTTGATGCATTTTGCAAACCTTTATTGAGCTAGGTTTTTATTAAAATGTCTGAATTCAGCGGTGTCATTTGGAACGTGGGATGGAGAAATACGAAACTGGGTTGCAGCAGGGTTTGTTCTATTGTTAGAGAGAGACTGTATTATGTCCTGAGCAGCTCATTTTTCTGGTATCATCGAGAAATCTTTTCCGCACAAGTGGCTGCTGCTGCTAGCACAGTGCCTTGCACATCTAGGAACTCAGCAGGTGTTTGCTGAATGTGTAGTTGAATGAACTAAATGAAACATCTCTTCAAACGCAGACCATTTTAAAAAGTGATAAGCATTTAAGTGATACCATTCTAGAGCAGTGGTTCCCAACCTTGGCTGCACATTAGAATCACCTGGGAATCTTTTTAAAATCCTGACTTCTGGGCCTCATCCTCCAGAAATTCTGTTTCTTTGTTATGGGGTGGGGCCACAACATTAGTAACAAAGAAACAGAATTTCCGGAGGATGAGGCCCAGAAATCAGGATTTTAAAAAGATTCCCAGGTGATTCTAATGTGCAGCCAAGGTTGAGAACCACTGTTCTAGAGTAAATTCTATAGGTTCCTGCTTTGTGAGGTCCAGTGCACTGAATACAGTGGATCGTTGGCCTTTCTCGTAATAAACTGAGACCATCATATTGTTGAGGAAAGAACATGAGCTTTGGTGCCAGGCTGACCAGACTTAAAATCCGGACACCCCTTTTCTAGCTGCGGAACTGATCACATTTCCTAACTGTGATGAATGGCTTTTTCATTGGTCAGGGGGAGACCCTGTGCCTGGCCCGACGGCATGGCTAGGGCATTTAGTCCACTAGTGCAGATGAAGTGCCTAACCAAGGGGCTTGCACATTCTCTAGCCTGTCCTTACTCAGAGTGAGGCCCGGGGACCAGTGCAGCAGCTTCAACATCTCCTGGGAGCTGGTTAGAAATGCAGAATCGCATACCCCACCACACCTGCTGACTCAGGCGCCCAGGGATTCCCACGCAGGTTCAAATTTGAGAAGCATTGTCCTGGAGCTTCCCTTTTATCTCCTATTTGGGAGAGAAAGCAATAAGCCAACTTTAGTAGCCAAGGCCATCCCATGGGCTTTCTGGAAGGGTGCTGGGCCCTAAGCATCATGGGAAGTGACCTAAAAAAGTGACCCAATTGTTTTTTTCTGTTTTCTTCTCCATTTGGTAGGGTTAATTTGAGATATTGTTTGTTTCTCAGCCATATACAACCGGGTGCAGAGTCATCATTTGGGGGAAGTAAAGACAAGGGAGTCCTTCTTCCTGCCGGGGCTGACCAGCAGACTCTGAGTGATGGATGAACAGATTACTCCAACACAGGTTTCTCTGAAAGAGAGGGCTAAGGGACTCTTTTACTTCAGTAGGAAAAGCAGTCCTGTTCGCCTGCCTCATTGGCTTTTTATTGGAGCAACAGCTTGAACTCAAATTAACCTCTAGATACAATCAGTAGGGTAAGTATCCTTGAGAAAGTATATGCTTCTACAAGGTCAGGTCTTTAAAGACTAAACATAGAAATTCTAGCAAAACACCCCAGGGAATTGGACTTGTTTGGAAAAGTCAAGGTAGGGGCTGCCGCCTTCGGCAAGGTCCCCTCAGAGGCCCCTGACCTTTCAGAGATTCCTCCTCACAGACATTCCAACCAAGTCCCGTGCTTTCCCACATCTTCCCCTCAGGAGACCTGGGCTTTTCCACCTCTGCCCCATGGACACAGGTGCCCTGGGAACAATTCAGGTCATCGGGCTAGGCCAGGGGGCAGAGCATCGCGCTCTCTCTGCGTCCAGTGTCCGACCTGTTCCAGTCCTGACCCTGCACAGCGTGGAGTGTCCCGCTGACCCCGAGGGCCTGACAGAGCCAAGTTCAATGCAGAGACAGCCCCAGGGGATGAGCATGGCCTGCTTGTTTCTGGGGAGCTCAATCCACTCCCAGTGACCTTATCTAGGCACCTTGGCATCTGTTCACTGATATTTTTGTTTCTTGAACAGATGGACCCTGGCTTTCACACTGCCCCTTCTAACATTTTCCCACCATATTCTCTACTCTTGCTACTCAGGTGTAGTGTGAGGTTAGAGGATCCATGTGGCTGGGAGCTTGTTGGTGACCCAGAAGCTTGAGTCCCCCTGGACCCACAGAATCTGCATGTGAATTTTAAATGTTCCCAGATGATTCATGTGCACAGTAGAGTTTGGAAAGTGCCAGGCTAGTGTATGCTTAGTAAATATTAATTCTCTCTCCTTGGTTAAACATTGTGTATAAAATAAAAACCAATAAGCCTGTGTGTGAGAGCTTGAGAAAAGAGAAGGGAGATTTCAGGGCAGGGATTTCCTGAGAACCATTTCTTCCCTCTCTCTCGTCCAGGCCAGTTCTCTGGAAGGCTCGGGCTGCTCCAGGCCAGACCTGAGCTACCTGGGGAGGGACCTTACTGCTCTCTGCCACTTTTCTTCCTACCGGGCGGGTGTCTGTGGCCTCGAAGCCCTCACTGTAGACAGCCACCCTCTGTGTTGCAATCGTCCTGGCAGCAAGAATATAAACAGAGCGCGATGCCGCATTCAGCCTCGTTACATAACCAAGCTCTGGAGTCATACTTTCCAGATGTTATGTATCGACACGCTCCCCGCTTCTTGCACTACCTGTTCCTTTAGCTTTTCTGGGGAAAGGTCAAAGATGGGCTCTGAGGATAGCCAGGTGCTTTACATATTCTGGGAAAAGGCCTTTTTTGAGGTCATTCTGAGTTGTGTTTGCTTTCCCGGAGTCTCTCTGAGGGAATTTTTCTATCTCTGTAATCTCCCTCCCTTCTTTCCCACTGCCTCCCTCCCTCTGTTCTTCTTGAAGAAGCACAGTTTAGGGCTGTTGGAGCCTCAGTTTTGTTGTACACAGGTATGTGTAGAGTTGAGTTCATATCTCGGCGGAATTTGGGTGTGGACCTAACTCATGTTTAAGGGCCAGGGCTGGGAGAAAACCCCAGACTTGCAGTGAGCAGCTCTGAGCCTGCAGGGCCCACAGGTACTTCCTCCCCACGTGGTGAATCACTCCAGGACCAGGTGATGACTTACAGACATGTCCACTTTCCCTGAGCTTTCCTGCTGGTCCCTGCACTCCTGGTGGAGGGAGGTGTGGAAATAGAAAGGACACAGTTTCAGCCCTCAAGGATCACACTGAAGGCAGGGGGAGGGGGAGAGAGATCCATAGAGTGATGTGCACATGGGGCTTGGTGGAGCCCTCAGAGGGTCAGGGTGCTGGTAAGGAAAGGCTTCCAGGAGAAGGTGGCATTTGAGTGGACAAGTGTTTCCAAAGGAAAACAATTAAATTATGTCACCCTGGGAGGACGATGGCCCTCATCTGAGAGGTGGGACAGTGACACCGTGCAACCTGCTATACATTAGCACAACATACAGCTTCCTTCTTCCCACTCCGGTTGGCACAGAATTCCCCTTGCGGCCCTTGCTTCTCCTACTCGTTAGAATACAACTTTCAGGAGGATCCAACAGAAGAAGTCATCCGTGGCCCGTCTCAGAACATGGCTGCCTGTGCTCAGGATGTCTTGTGAGGACTTTTTCCTGTGCATTCTCATACTCTCATCTGTCCTGAGCAATGAGTAGTTTTGCACCCATTTCTTGCTCTCATTCATGTTCCAAATTCTGGGATAGCAAATAAAAGGGGGCCTGTAAGAACAGGAAATTCAGGGGTAGCTGAAGGAAAACTGGATGTGAAAATTTCCATTTGAACCAAAATGGCACTTGCTTAATTCATTAAGGTGACAAGGTTATTTTTAAGTGGCCATGGATGTCCCTCAGTTAGGCCACCGTGTTTTTGAAGAGTTCTTTTATTTTAAAATATATTTTTATTGATTTCAGAGAGGGAGAAAGATAGAAACATCAATAATGAGAGAGAATCATTGATCAGCTACCTCCTGCAACCTGGGCATGTGTCCTGACCAGGAACTACCTCCTGCAACCTGGGCATGTGTCCTGACCAGGAATTGAACCGTGACCGGCTGGAAGAATTCTTTGGGAGTATAAGACAGTGTAAGATGCAGGGCTTTGCTTTCCCTTTAGTGAAGGGCTTCATTCTTGCTTCTAAGAAACGTGTGTGGGATGTAGGCAGGCTGCCCAGCTCGGGGACAGGTGCAGGGGAAGACATCCCATGAATCTGCCCAAAGCTCAATAAGTTGGAAGTTTAGGACAGCTTGAGTGTATGTAGCTTTTATGTGCATATCTTTGACTTCTTTTAATTGTAAGAGTCATTCAGGAATACATGCTTAGCTTGGATAACTGAAATTCTGTGTACTGAACTATAAAGAGTAGAAAGTTAAAACTCTCCTGCACTCTTACCTCACCCCCGCCCTCTGTGCTCCAGGAAGACAGCCACTGTGAACAGGGTGGCTTGAGAGTGAGGTTTATCATGAACTTGTTTTATTCACTCACAAGTGCCCATTCCTAAAACACAAACTGGATACCTTTGCCGCTTCATTTTGCTACTGGCTAAAGTTGTACTCCTGATTCTGTAAACTTTTGTGTGGTTTTGTTTTCTGCACCCCATGTTGTCTAGACTTTATGTTGACATGTGTGATAGGGAAGGGCCTTGGGGTTCAGCACTGGCATGAACTAGGGAGTTGCCCCGTGCTCCTGGGGCATGTCCGAGCTCCGTGGGCCAGCTGCCTTTCTGCTGCAGCAATGTGGGTGTTCGTGGTCAATGGCAACTGCCTGGTGTCCCAGGAGCTGGCACCGCCTGGCCAGGCAGGTTTCCCCTGCCCCCGAGCCCTGCACATGGCCACCGTCCTACAAGGTCCCCCCAGTGCTTGTACACTCAGCAGCATCAGGACCAGCACGAGTGGGGGGCAAGCAGCAGTGTTCTCCAGCGTCTTATCTTGTTCCTCCGTTTTTCTTTGCTTCCTTCCCCCCCGCCCCCCCTCTCCCTCCCCGCCCCCCCGCCCCCCACCGCCAACTCTGTCCCCTGGGCAGAGACAAGTACTTTAGATGTTGCTCCTGCACTCCAGGGGGAAACCAAGTCAGAACCTCCCCAGGAAGAGCAGGGGGTGACTGGCTCCCCTGGTCTGCCCTGGGCTCTGCCCCTGAGTGCCACTGAGTAGGCCCAGAAACACAAGTGAGACTGGAACCCAGACCTGTCCTGGGTCCTGGCCCATTTCAGCTCCGAGGCCCGAACTTGCCTCTCTGATGCCTTTCTTATCTGACTTGTCAGAATTTGAGATTTAATTAAGAATCTGAGGCATTAGATCTGCTGTGTTCCCAGCTGCTGATCCCAGGGAACACACAGTGGCTTCTGCTTTCAGAGTGGGTCCTGGGGATTACCGTGATGTGGGGCCAGTTTCTCTCATGGCTGAACCTTTTCCTTGACCCTTTTCAAGCAGGTCACAGGGAAGTGCTTTGATGACAAGTTTAATCCCTTTGGGGCCTTAGAAACCTGTGCGACCTGCCCCCGCCAGCCCCTCCAGAAGCTTATACATTTTAAAGGGTGGGCAGAGGGACGGGTTGATGCTGGACACATGAGTGGGTGCAGGAAGGAAACCTCATTCTGTGAGCATTTTCTGGTGTAACTCACAGAGGATTTATTTCATTCATTCATCCAACTCATGTTTGTAGAACCAGGGACTGTTGATGGATGACAAATCCTTTAAGACTTGAAAATTCTCTACCCCAAGTTTTCCTGTGGTTTCGTTGCAGGGTCACAGGGCTGCAGACAGACGTCCTTCCAGGACCAATATATTTCCGAGAAAGGTTGAAATAAAGGAGCAGCTACTGCCTGGTCCAATTCTAAACCATCTTTACTGGCGTTTTGGACACTTAAGTATTCTCACTCAAGAATGAGGGTTTTCACCCAGCCAGTATGGCTCAGTGGTTGAGCATTGACTTATGAACCTGGAGGTCACGGTTCTATTCCCAGTCAGGGCACATGCCCGGGATGTGGGCTCAGTCCTCAGTGTGGAGCGTGCAGGAGGCTTCCGATTAATGATCCTCTCTCATCATTGATGTTTCTATCCCTCTCACCCTCTCCCTTCCTCTCTGAAATCAATAAAAACATTTTAAAAAAGAATGAGGGTTTTTCTCATCTGCAGGGCGAAGGGAGTTGCTGTGGAAGGTTCTTGGCTGTACAGGCAGCCTGGTCCTCCTGCCACATCAGCATGCGGCCCTCCTCCGGTCTTCTGGGAGGAGAGTCAGCAAAGGCTTGTAATAACACACCTTGCTGCCTACCGGCCGCAGCCTGCCGGTGTCTGGACATGGGCTGGAGGCCTGTTGTGTCAGATGTGTGATTTACACGTGGCGTCTGCGCTGCACGGAACTACAGCATCACCCTGTCATCTGAAATCACCACCTTGTGTTTTGGCATTTGGTCAGAGGCCACACGTAATAAGTGCTGAAGGAGGCGTTTGCTTTGATTTTGTGGGTCATGGGGCCAGTGTGCTGGCAGTCCAGTCACCTGCTTCTGGGGCACCCACATTCTGTCCCAGCTCAAGGAGATCATCGGTTTTGTTTTTGTCTTTTTGCAAAGAACAGGCCCTTTGTGTCGCTGTACTCAGATCTGTTCACCCTCACACCCATATCTGTTTCTAGCACTTTCACGCATGCAACGTTGGTTTCTTCTGTGCCAAGTAGACCTGTTTTTCCTTCTTTTCCACTAGACCAGGACTGTTTCAAGTGAGAAATGGGGAGGGGGTTCTGGGCAACAGCCTGGCCGTGTCCCCAGTGTGGGTCTTCCAGAGTATGACACTCTTAGAACACTTTTCTGGCTGGGCCTCAAAGACACCCACTCAGGTGTGCAGGAGGGGGCGTGTATTGGAGGGATTTTACATCCAGTACCAAATAGGAATGAAATGGAATGTTCTGGGAGGAGGTGGGGTCAACCAAGTGGGTTGAGTGGCAGGGGGCTGATCCTTTACCTTGCAGGGCTGAGGCCTCCTCCTTGCTATAGTCACAGCAGTTACATGAGATTGTGCACCATGCTCGGGATTTTACCAAGAACCCACGTGCTGGTGAGTTTCATGATCTGCATTGGGTCCTACGGCTCTGCTGGTAGAGGGGCCATCCTCTGCTAGAGAGTTATAATGCCATGACCAGAGCTCACAGGCACGTGAACACCTGGAAGCACTAGTGTCAGGGCTGAGCATAGAGGAGGCCCCAGGTCCTATGTGTAGGCACTTGCTAGGTAGCTGGAGAGAGAGAGGCTCAGAAGCCATCAGAGGAGGTAAGCAGGTTCCCAGGGCTTACATGAACAGCCGAGGGAGGGCGATTGCCTGCAGCCACCTTGGGGGCGGGTGGGCTCTCAGCTATCAGCGTTTGCCCCTCACATATGCATGTGCGGTGGTCCATCTGACAGGAGAGCATTTCCCTGTTTAATCTGGGCTGTGGGTCCTAAATCAGTCAAATGAAAAAATCCAATCTTGAAAATGTCTAGCAGTTCAAACACGCTGGGGTTAAATGACTCCAGTGGGAGCCGTAAATCAGCCAGAAGCTCATTCAATCTGGTTTCCTTGGGCAGGAACAGGGGAGGGTGCAGGCCACCATGTTTGGCTGATGGGGGAGGGGGGCAGGAAGTCACCTGACCGGAGGTGGGCCTTGCAGAGGTGGCAGTGAGGAGAGCCTGAAGGTCCTTGCCTAGGAGGCAGACTTCTTTAAGTGTTTCCATGTCTCAGCACAGTTTTAAAACATGGAGTCTCCCTGATCTCCAAGTGAGTGAGCAATGTGGCTGGGTAGCTGCCTTCCTCAGGGATTTCAAAAATCTCTCCTTAATCACCAAGTGATACTTTCATTTCTACTTTGCTTCCCAGATGAGACCTGCTGTGTTTACAGAAAAGAAGCCAAAGGGAAAAGGGTGCTTCAGGGCAAAGCAGCCAGGCAAGGCCCAGAGCCACGCCCCTCACTCCTGTTGCCACCCATGGTAACATAGATTCAGATCCCAGTCGCAACTCAGGCAAGAAGAGGCAGGCGGGGACTGCCTTTCCTCCCTGAGCTGCTGTGACAGGGATACTCCACACACCTTTTGGGGTCTCCTTTGTTCTGTAACAGCTCTCCTCTTATTGGGGAATAGAATTGTTTTTCTGGGTGAATGGTCATGCCTTGTATTTAGCAGATACCTCACTTCCAAGGAGTGCAGAGGCACCCTCGCTGGGCCAGTGGTCGCTGCATTCTGGGGCAGTGGTCGCTGCATTCTGGGTGTTTCAGGAAGTGGATGTTGCCCAGGCCCTGCTCATGGCTCCTTTGCTCTCCCACCTGCTTGCTCCTGCCAAAGACTTTCCCTGGAGTCAGTTCACGTTGCTCCCTGAGTGGCAGACTGAAAGGTTAGGGAGTCAGACTGAAAGGTTAGGGAGTCAGTGAGCCCTGGGAACAGCCCTCAGCCAGTGATCGCCTCTCAGGTAGGTGCCCATAGTGGTCCCTGCTGGTAATACCAGCTTTACTAGCTGCCTTCCCCATGTGTGTCTCAGTTCCTTCATCCAGATTGTGTCTCAGTTGCTTCATCCTGATCAATTACTTGCACCAAAAATCGTTCTTTTCCCTGAGTGTCTCTTCTGTGGGATCTTTAGGTCTCGGCTGATGGGGTAAGGCAGCTGTGCCCTCAGAGTCCCTCCTGCGCCATTCACAGGGCTATAAGCCACCTGCCAGGGGAGAGATATTGTCTAGCTTCATGCTGTGTGGGGTGGCCGCCTTGGTCTCATTTCTCCTTTAGGGGAGCACTTTCTCCCACAAAGTCCTTCCCTTGTATCCAGTGTTTCCCAGACCAAAGAGGGCAGTTGCAAAAGGATCCTGCTCTGGGGATGTCAGTTTCCTCACACGTGTTCCAGAGCATCTCCTTTTTTTAAAAAAAAATATTTTTATTGATTTCAGAGGGGAAGAGAGAGGGAGAGAGAAATAGAAACATCAGTGATGAGAGAGAATCATTGATCGGCTGCCTCCTGCATGCCCCACACTGGGGATCAAGCCTGTAACCCGGGCATGTGCCCTGACTGGGAATCTAACTGTGACCTCCTGGTTCATAGGTCGGTGCTTAACCATTGAGCCATGCCTGCCAGGTAGAGCATCTCCCTCTTGTTGCCTATGGATGTGTTTGTGGTTCACCACACGGCTCTTCCTGCCTTAGACTTTACAGTTGGTTTTCAGGCATGAGGGTCAGTTTCCTTTAGGGAAGTAGGAAAAGGCCAAAATGAATCTGAAGGAAACCTGGGTTCCAATGTCCTGTGAACATGTGGTGGGAGACAGAATAGGATTAATTCTTCACTCAGTGTGTGTGTGTGTGTCTGTGTGTGCGCGCGCGTGCGTGTGTGTGTGTGTGTATTATTGTTGAAATTTATTGCAAGTAAGCTTTTTCCAGCCGAAATGCCTTACAAAGAAATCAGCACCTCAGGCTCAGCACTGTTCCTGGGACCAACACCTAAAACACAAATGCAGTTTGCTATCTCAGCAATGCCCAGCCACCCACCCTCACTCCTTCACAGGCAGACCTGCCTCCTGGAGAGCCCCTGTTGTTCCTCCTGGATGCATTCAGCACTGTCAGAAGTGCTGGGATGCAGAAATGAATAAAATAGACTCCCTGCCCTGGAAGAACTGGCGTCTAGAAGGTGAGAGGGTTTAAAATATTCAACAGTGACAAAGTGCAAGCACTGACAAGTCAGAGATGGCTGCCTCGGTGGATGGAGTGTGGGTCATGGGGACCTGGTGAGGGTGGGGACAAGGTACAGGGGGAGGGCTCAGAGGGATACAGGAGGAGGTGCTGGAGGGGTTTGGGGAATCAGGACAGCGGGTTTCTGGGTCACTCACACCTGAAGAATTGATGCACTGAGCTTGTCAAAGGCAACACCTCCTTCCCCAAGCTGAGGGAGGGGGGTGGGGATTCCCAGAGCTTCCTCCTACAAGTCTCGTAGGGGATTCTCATGGGCTTGCCTTGCTCCTGGCAGCTGCAGGCATAGATTGGAAAAGGGGGTTCACCCAGCCTGCTCACCTGTAATTACAATTGCTTAAACCTGTTGGCACATCAAGGCTGCACCTGGAGCCACATGTGTTTAATAGAAGCTGGGCTGGAGAAGCGCCGACACCCGTGTCCTGTGCTGCAGTCGTTCCATGGCTTTGTTCTCTGTGGGGCACACATAGGTCAGGTTTTGTCATTGGGAGAGATGGTGTGCATGAGTGTTTTTTGTTTCAAAATTTGATGATTTACTAACATCATAAAGGTCAAGCTATGAAATTAACATAAGGGATGCCTGAATGGAATTTAAAAGATTGTTTCCATCTTATTTAGGAGATTGTTGCTGAACTGTTTTTCCAGAGTTTGGACATCTGCTCATTTTTCTGGCAGAGATATTGTCCCTCATTTGGCTCATGCTGTGGTCATTCTGCCTCATTCTGCCTCAAGTGGGCAGATCTTATCCACACTGTGTGTTTCTGGCTCTGTGTCAACATCCTACATAGGGGGTATCACACTTGCTTCATATCTCTCTCTCTTTCTGGACACACACACACACACACACACATGCGCATGTGCATTCCTATGAGTGTTTTCCTATACCACCAAGCAATTCTCCAATTTTCAGTGGACATTGACTCAGTGTCCTTGGAATTTAATTCAATTTTGACAGTATTTACCTGGAAATAGCATCATGTAACAGAGGTTAAGGGCTCAACCCCACAAAGACTGCCCCCATCCCACTTCAGATATCAGTCATAAATCCAGGTTATTACCTGTGCTTCTGGCTGACTATAAATCTGACCCCCCCACCCCCACCGCCCGGTTTGATTAATTTATTAGAGTGGCTCATAAGAACTCAGGCAAACACTTACTTAACTTTAAGGTTATTCTAAAAGTTATATATGTCAGTTATATCTCAATGAAAAATAAAGTATACTGTCAGGGATATAGGTGTAGCCAGGGGAAGAGTACACAGAGTGAGGTCTGGAAGGGTTGTCCACAGGAGCTTCTGTCCCCGTGGAACTGGGTGCACCATCCTTCCGGCACATGAATGCCTCCACAGCCTGGAAGCTCGTGCACTCTTGTTCAAGAGTTTTGATGAAGATTAGTCTGCAGCCCCCGCCTTCCCCTGCCCAGAAGTTGGTGGGTAGGGTTAAAAGTTCCAACCCCTCGAATCACTTGGACTTTCTGATGACCAGGCCCATCCTGAGGCTGTCTGGGGGCTAAGTCACCTCATTAGCACAAACTCAGGGAGGCTTAAAAGGGGCTCCTTAAGATAATAAAAGACACGCTTATCACTCAGGAAAGTTCAAGAATTTTAGAAATTTTATACCTATCATTAGCATACCAAGAATAAAGACTAAATATATTGCATTGGACATATTATTATTAATAGTAGTAATATACACACATACACACACTTTGTGGTTCGTGTTTTTTTTTCCAAATCATTTGAAAATAAGTTGCAGACAGATAGCCTCTAAATACTTAGGGTTGATCTCCTAAGAACAAGGCCATTACATTCATACCCTTAAACACAATACCACTCAAGAAATACTCACAAGAAATGGAACAGTAACTGTGGAGACTTTTAAAGCAATGCAAATGGATTTTTAAAATCAAAATAAGACCTGGGTATCAGAAGCATGCCTGTTAACTTGTAAAATTATTAGTAATTTATTGAACAGACATTACCTAAGTCATCAACATGTACCAATCACTGAGCTTGGAACTAAGGCAGCACACATGGGACAGAGGAAATACTAAGTTAGTGTAGATACTGAAAATATGTGAAGGGCAAAAGAAATTTTTTTAAAGAAGTTCATGCTAGAAGACTTAATCTTGGAAAATTAAAAGTCACGGCTGGCTCCATTTTGGGGTTCAGCCCATCTGGTCTCCCAGATGACTTAATAAATTTATAAACCCTTAAAAAAAAGTCACATTTATTTCCAGGCTCTCAGATCATTCAGAATCAATACAGGTTGTTTTAAGGAGTAAGATTATCTTATTATTTGGGTCTGTAAGACATTTGTTACATTTAAATATCTTTAAAATAACTAAAGGTGTATGTCAAAAGACAATGCGTTAAAGATGCTGTAAAGTTTTGTACAGTTCCCTTCCAATATGTTAAATAAATAGTTCCATTTCTGGTTTAAAAATTCAAAAGCATTAACTATATGCCCATCTTGATGTTTTCCTCATTTGTCCCCGAAAGTCTTTTATGGTTTTATGTTTAAAATCTGGGGTCTAGTCAAGGTTCATACATTATGTTTCGCTGAGTCTCTTTAACCTGCCTTATTTTAGAACACTTTCTTGCCTTTTTTTCTTTCTCTTTCCTGCCACTGACATTTGATGAGTGCAGGCCTGTTAACTTGTAAAATGCCCCATGCCCTGGATTTGTCTGATTGTCTCTCCCTGATTAGATGCTGGCTGAACATTTTCAGCAAGAATTCTGCACAAATAGTATGGTGTCTTTCCCAGTTCATCACATTGGGAGGCACACAATGTCACTGTGGGTCATGATTAATTTTGATTAGTTGGCTATGGTATGTCCACAAGACTGATACTTTGCATCTGTGTGGCTATCCTGTTTCCCAATAACCTTTGCCCTATGCCTTTAGCATCCGTGGATCATCCTCACCGAGATCAGTTTTATGTCAGGGTTTGCAAAAACGGTGATTTCCCCACTCAATCACTTCTACATTGGCTGGCATTCCTCTCTAAAAATGAGCCCTCCCCTTTTCGTATCACTATGGATGCCTTTTTATACTTTTTGATAATTAATCATTATTGTTGTTATTGTTATTGATGCCCAAATTGTCCCAGTTTTGGCCAGGAGAGCCCATTCAAGCTGACATACTCACTAATAACTTTCCAGACTGTCCTCGCCTTGTTTTTCCCCATAGGGCTTTTTCAAAGCCCTGAGATTTCTTTCTAGCCTGCACCTACCTGTTCTTACACTGTGCATTCCATATCCAGCAGGTTCACCAGGAGGCTAGTATGGAGTTTGAGGCTTAAGGGGGTCTTTTACTACCATTCACACATTTTATGGCACAAGAGGTGCTGGAAGCCACATTTATCCCTGAGAGAAACGAAAAGTTGGTGCCTCATTTTCCAAGATGGCTGAAGAGTTGGTATTAGCTGGAAAATTGCTCCTGACCTCTGCTCAGTTCTTTTTTAATTGAATTTATTGGGGTGACATTGGAAAATATAATTTTATAGGTTTCAGGTGTACAATTCCAATAGCATTAGCTGTATATTGTACTGTGTGTTACCACCCCAAGTCAAATATTTCATCACCATTTATCCCCCCTTTACTCTCGTCTACATCCTATTAAGTCCTTATCAGATGTATTAGCAAATATGTTCTCCCATTCAGTAGGTTGCCTTTTCATTTTGTTGATGGTTTCCTTTGTTGTGCAAAATGTTTTTAGCTTAAATCAGTCCCATTTGTTTATTTTTTCTTTTGTTTCTCTTGCCCAAGAAGATATATCAGAAAAAATATTGCTTTGAAAAATGTCAGAGATTTTATTGTCTATGTTTTTTCTAGAATTTTTTATGGTTTTGAGTCTAACATTTGTCTTCGATCCATTTTGAGTCTATTCTTGTGTGTGGTGCAAGAGATGGTCTAGTTTCTCTTCTCTTTCTTTCTTTCTTTCTTTCTTTCTTTCTTTCTTTCTTTTTTTTAAAACATATCTGTCCAATTTTCCCAGCACAATTTGTTGAATAGACTGTTTTCCCCCTATTGTAGATTCTTGCCTCCTTTGTCAAATATTAATTGGCTATAAAAGTATGAATTTATTTCTGGACTCTCATTCCATTCCATTGGTCTATATGTCTGTTTTTATACCAGTACCATGTTGTCTTGATTATTATGGCTTTTTAGTATAGTTTGATATTAGGTAGCATGACTCCTCTAACTTTATTCTTCTTTCCCAAGATTGAAGTGGCTACTCAGGGTTTTTTGTGGTTCCATAAAATTTTTGTAATATTTGTTCTAGCTCTGTGAAATATACCCATTGTTTTCTTGACAGAAATTGTTTTGGATAGTATGGACGTTTTAATAATGTTAATTCTTCCTATCCATGAACACTTTATATGCTTCCACTTATTTGTGTCTTCTTCAATGTCTTTCTCAGGGTCGTATAATTTTCTGAGCACACGTCTTTTTCCTTGGTTAAATTTATTTTTAGGTACTTTTTATGCAGTTGATGTAAATGGGATTGTTTTCTTAGTTTCTCTTTCTGATAGTTCATTATTGGTGTATAAAAGTGAAACTGATTTCTGAATATTAATTTTGTACCCTGCTATTTTACTGAATTTCTTTGTCAGTTCTCATTTTTTTTTTTGGTGGAGTCTTTAGGGCTCTCTATATACAATATCATGTCATCTGCAAATAATGATAGTTTTACTTCTTCCTTTACAATTTGGATGCCTTTTATTTCTTCTTGTTGTCTGATTGCTGTGGCTAACATTTCCAGTACTATGTTGAATGAGAGTGGTGAAAGTGGACATCCCTGTCTTGTTCCCAATCTTAATGGAAACACTTTCAGTTTTTGCCCACCGAGTATGATGTTGACTGTGAGTTTGTCATACATAGCCTTTATTACACTAAGGTATGTCTCCTCCATTCCCACTTTGCTGAGATTTTCTTTTATCACATGCTTTTTTTGTATCTGTTGATATAATTATGTGATTTTTATCCTTCATTTTGTTTATGTGGTATATTACATTTATTCATTTGCAGATATAATACCAACCTTGCATTTCAGGACAAATACCACTTGATCTTATTGCCTGTTATTTTTAATGTATTGCTGGATTTGGTTTGCTACTATTTTGTTGAGGATTTTAGCATCTGTGTTCATCAGTGATATTGGCCCATAAAATTTTTTTTTCTTTGTAGTATCTTTATCTGATTTTGGAATTAGAATAATGCTGGCCTTGAAATTAAACTTGGGAGTCATTCCTCCTCCTGAATTTTTTGGAGTAGTTTGAGAAGGATAGGTGATAGTTCTTTGAATGTTTCGTGAAATTCACCTGTGAACCCATTCAGTCTAGGACTTTTGTTTGTTGGAGTTTTTTGATTACTGATTCAATTTTATCAATTGAATCTATCTATTCAGATTCTCTGATTATTCCTAATTTAGTTTTGGAAGATTGTGTGCTTCTAGGAATTTGTACATTTTGCCCAGATTGTCCAATTTGTTGGCATGTAGTTGTTCCTAATATTTTCTTAAAATTCTTTGCATTTCTGTGGAGTCAGTTGTTACTTCTCTTTCATTTATTTTCCTTTTTTTTTTAAAAAAAATTAAATTATTGTTTAAAGTATTACATGAGTCTCCTTTTTCCCCCATTGACCTCTCCCTGGCCACTCTCACCCCCCAACACATGCCCTCATTCCCCTACTGTCTGTGTCCATTGATTATGCTCATATGCATACATACAAATCCTTTGATTGATCTATTACCCCCCCCCACCCCCACCCTCTGGCCTTCTCTCATAGGTTGGACGGACTGTTCAATGCTTCTATGTCTCTGGTTCTATTTTTGTTCATCAGTCTCCTCTTTCTGATTTTAATTTATTTGGTTAAAGGTTTGTCAGTCTTTTATCTTTTCCAAGAACCAGCTCTTGGTTTCATTGATGTTTTGTTTTGTTAGACTCTATTTCATTTATTTCGGCTCTGATCTTTATTATTTCCTCTCTTCTACTGACTTTTGGCTTTGTTTTGCCTTCAAATGTTAAGTTAGTTTATTTGAGATTTTTCTTGTTTCTGGAGGTAGGCCTGTGATTTATGAATTTCCCTCTTAGTACTGCTTTTGCGTGTCCCATAGATTTTGAATTGCTGTGTTCTCATTTTCAGTTGTTTTTAGGTATCTTTTGATTTCTTCCTTGATCTCATTGTTAACCCATTTATTGTTTCGTAACATGTTATTTAGCCTCCATGTCTTTTTGTGTTTTTCATGTAATTGATTTCTAGTTTCATACCGTTATGGTCAGAGAAGGTGTTTGATATGATTTCAGTCTTCTTAAATTTATGGAGACTTATTTTGTGTCCTAACATGTGGTATATCCTGGAAAATATTCCCTGTGCACTTAAAAATAATGTGTATTCTGCTGCTTTGGGGTAAATGCCTTGGAAGATATCAATTAAATTTACCTTATCTCATTTGTCATTTAAGGCTGCTGTTTCCTGCTTGATTTTATGTCTAGAAGATCTGTCCTTTGATCTTAATGGGCTGTTAATCCCCTACTAGGACTGTGTTACTGTCGACCTATCCCTTTATGTCCATCAATATTTGTTTGATATATTTAGGTTCTACTATGTTTGGTGCATAAATGTTTACAAGGATTCTATCGTCCTGTTGGATTGCTTCCTTTATCATTATGTAGTGTCTTTCTTTGTCTCTTACTAGAGCCTTCGTTTTACAGTTTAGTTTGTCAGATATAAGTATTGCTAACCCAGCTTTTTTATTGTTGTTATTTCCATTTGCGTGAAATATTTTTTCTATCCCTTTACTTTTAGTCTGTGTGTATCTTTCATTCTGAAGTAGATCTCTTGCAGACAGCATATATATGGGTCTTGTTTTCTTATTCATTCCGCTACCCTATGTCTTTTGATTGGGCCATTTAAGCCATTTACATTTAAAGTGTTTATTGATAGGTACATATTTATTGCCATTTTATTCTTTTAATTATGATCCTCTGTTTCTCCTTCTCTTCCTCTTTCTCCTCCTCCTCCCTTCTTCCCCCATAACTCCCCTTCTCCCCTTTTCCTCCTCCTCCTCCTTCTTATCTCTCTAACATTTCTTGCAATACTGGTTTGGTGGTAATGAACTCTTTAGCTTTTCCTTGTCTGAGAAGCTTTTTATATCTCCCTCAATTATAAATGATAGCCTTGCTGGGTAATATAGTCTTGGTTGTAGGTCTTAGCTTTTTATCACTTTGAATATTTATGCCAGTCTTTTCTGTCCTGAAATGTTTCTGTTAAGATATCAGACATCAGGCTTATGGGAGTTTCCTTGTAAGTAACTAACTATCTTTCTCTTGTTGCTTTTAAGATTCTCCCTGTCTTTAACCTTTTGCATTTTAATTATGATGTGTCTTGGTGTGGGCCTCTTTGTGTTCATCTTGTTTGGCACTCTCTGCACTTCCTGGATTTGTGTTAAGGATGTTTTCATTCTTTTTTTCAAATAGATTTCTTGCTCTCCTTCTTTTCCTTCTGGTACCCCTATGATGCAGATGTTGTTATGCTTAATGTCCCAAATTCCCTTAAACTATCCTCATTCTTTTTAATTCTTTTTCCATTTCGCTGCTCTTCTTTGTTCTGTTTTAGGAAAAAATTTTGTAGCTCTACAAACCATTTAATTGAAATTATTACCAACACCATCATTAGCATTTCAAACAAATCTACTAAATTAAGAATATCTGCTTTCTGGTGTGTCATAGAGAAGAAAATTTGCCTCCCAAGGTCGCTGGGAGGCAGATGAGTTCAGGCACAGAAAGCTCCTAGTAAGAAGGTGCAGGATACAAGCTCAGAAAACATTCATTGGTTGTAATTATTGAACATATTTGGTGGCTGCAATGATCTGGTGTTGGGATGTTTCAAAATAAAAAATGCTGTTCCTTAGTCACTAAATAATTCCTCTTATTTCAGTCATTTGAAATCTCCTGGTTGTCCTCTGTGGTGTATGATAAGTTACAAATGGATGTCAGAGGGCAAATTTGACTGCCCTTTTCCCTCATTAGAGCAGGGAAATTAGCCAGAATGCTGCTTTTCATTGTGCTAACACACCACTCAGATCAATTTGAAACCGTTTTTAGTTTTAATATTTTCTGATGATATCTGCAGTGAGATTAGGCTGCAAACATATTATCAGGTCTAAGTTAAAAACCCTTTGTCATTTTCACTGCTCTAATTGATGGGTGGGAAGGTCTGCTTTTAAGAAAACAGCTGTCTTGGATGCCTACCAAGAGGTGTTACAGTCTCACAGCCCTGAGTTCACAGTCCCTCCTGGTCACATGCTCTGTGGCCGTGGCTGCATTGCTCATCACCCTTTCCTGACTCCATACCATGCTGGCTTGACATTTTTACCCATCCATATAATCAGAGAAAATCAAGTTGATTCATTAATGAGATGTCTTTAGGCTATGTCTATAAAATGCCAACTCTATAGCTGGAACCAGGGGAAAGTCAATTATCTTGTTTTGTTTTGTTTTGAAGAGCTTAACACATCTGATGTTTACATGAATATTGTGACACATGTTGTCTTGGGTAATGTGTCAGACTTTTGTTCAGTGAGTTAATCCTCCCAGTATGTTCACTTTTCAATCTTCACCCTGGCAGTTGACATTGGAGAAGCACAGCTTTTCTCTGTTATGACAGCTCATGGAGGTGAATGAAAGGTGGAACTTTCATTTTGAGATGATACCTCATTCTTACTCCTGCTCATCATTCCCTTGCATTCCTAACATAACTTAGTTGGCCTTTTGGTCAAAGTGCCATCACCCCATAAAAAGAGAAGGAACCCATACTGCAGCCCTGAGCACTGACCTCAGTGAACAGCCCCTTCCCATTTTCAGAGCTGATGGCCAGTCCCCTCCAGAGCCCTGCCCCTTCCTGACCACTGCCTTGGGAGAGGCGGGCATGGCTGCCAGGGCCATAGCAGTACTTCCATCTCTATCTGGTTTTCCTTTTTTTTTTTTTTTAGGGCTATGCATTTATTTATTTATTATTATTTTTTAATTGTTTTATTGCTTAAAGTATTACAAAGAGTATTACATATGTCTCCTTTTTTCCCCACCCTTGACAATCCCCTGGCCACCCCTACTCCCCCGTGTCTTATGTCCATTGGTTATACTTATATGCATGCATACAAGTCCTTCGGTTGATCTCTTACCGCCCCCCGCCTCCCGCCCCCCAACCCTCCCCGGCCTTCCCGCTGTAGTTTGACAGTCTGTTCGAGGCTGCTCTGCCTCTGTATCTATTTTTGTTCATAAGTTTATAATGGTCTTTATTATCCATAAATGAGTGAGATCATGTGGTATTTTTCCTTCATTGACTGGCTTATTTCACTTAGCATAATGCTCTCCAGTTCAGTCCATGCTGTTGCTGGTTTTCTTCTTGGAACATGAATTCTTTCTTCAGCCAGGGTCTGGGAAGCAAAGGATAATATGCTCAAGAGTGATCAGGGATAGTTTCATGAAGGGTCTATTTATCAAGAAGTGGCCAGGATGAGGGAACCAAAAGAAAATGGTGACCCCCAGAGACTAGCTATAGTGAGGGGTCCTTGCCATCCCTTTGCCTGAAGGGGCAACGGAGGTCAGGGCCACACCCACTCTGTGTGCAGTGGAGGGGGCACTTGACAGGAACAGTGTGCCAGGAAACAACTAGGGGAACAGTACCCTGCTCTCTCTCCTCCTGCCCTTTACCCTCCTGCTGTTGGCCAAATCCACCTGGTAACCAAAGTCCCTGGGAGCCAGATTTGTTCTTCTGGGGCACAGAGCAAGGGCGGTGGAGTGGGGGTCATGTGGATTGTGGGTCAGGAGGGACAGAGGGAGAATTTCCAGCACATTCAGTTTTTCTTTTTTGACATAGAACAAAGCTTGTTTCCTTTGTTTTACTGAAATGGATTCTTTGGAAAGCCAGGAAAAACAAATCCTGCCAATAATTGGGTACTGTTTAGAGATTCATTAAAACCAGACTTTGCGCCAGGAGAGAGATTGGCCTGAACATTTTATGAAGGTTCACTGTTCCCTGCATTTATTTTGATTAGCATTTCTTTATTTCTTTAATTTTATTTTAAAGATATCCTATACATATTTAAGTACACCAGGCATTGGATCATTTTGTTCTGCGATGATTCACATAATGGGAAGAGAATTGTTAAAGCCCTACCCTTTTGTGATTCCTGGAGTGGTAGATTAAGGGACATACCTTGAGATGTTCTAGCTTCTGAGAATGTCATTGTTGACCCCCTGTCTCTCCTCACTCCATGGCTGGGGTGGAGAGCAACATTGCAGCAGGTAGCCACAATTTCTTTGTTCCCAAATGCCAAGGCACATGGTCACCAACAGAAAGATTTTCTTTCATTTACCCATGCAAGAGTGCCCCAGATAGAGATGCCAATGGGTGGAATATATAAGATGACTTGGGTGTGCAACCACACTATCTGTTACCTGCACAGACTTCTGCAGAAGAAATAAGAAAAACATTGGTGTGTGCCTTACTTAGATGCTCTTCGGAGCCTTAGTGTGACACTTTATGTACTATAACCTTGGACTTTACTAGTGTCCTCTACACCTGGCCCCCAAGTGGAGCTCACTTCAGGACATCTTGTTCTGCCTTAATGACTATCTATTTCACTTACATATGATCTTTATTATCATAATATTATTAGGATGTACTGATTTGAATGTGTCTGCTCCCAGCCTCAGGACCCTCTACTGATCTAAATGTGTATCCTTATTCTGTCCACTTTTCTGCAAGGTTGTGTAGAGCTGCGTTCGTTCACTCAATATATATTTATTGGTCATGCACTGTGTATCACCCATTATGTGTTCTGGGACATAAGGACAGGAACAAAAAAGCCAAAGTTTCTACCCTCATGGAGCTGCCATATAGGGTGAGAGATGGGTGGTGAAGACAAAACACTTAAGTAGATGTAAAGTATGCTAGAAAGTGATACGTGATAGATGAAAAAAATAAACATGGTAAGAGGGATCAGGAGTTGGGGGAGTATAGGGTGAGTTGCAATTTTAAATCAAGGTAGAAGTGAGGAGGTGACATTTGAGCAATCTGAAGATCAGGAGGGAGTCATGGAGATATCTGAGGGTAAGCATTCCAGGCAGAGGGTATAAGAAGGACAGGAGCCCTGAGATGGTCACATGCTTGGTGTGTCCTCCGATGGTGCAGAGTCAGTGTGGCTGGAGTGAAACAAGGAGGAAGGAGGGAGGGGCGGGAGCAGGTCAGAGGGATATGCAGAGCCAGGTCACTTAGGGCCTTGGAGGCCAATGGAGGTCTTTTTACTGTGGGTGGAGGGTCACTTCTTGCTCTAAGAAGTGATGTAACCGGAATCAAACAGAATGTTGAATTGTTAATAAAATGTAGGGGGTATGGGTGGAAAGTGGAAGACTTTGGAAATTATTATGTGGTTATGGCTCAGAACAAGGAAGGGAATGAGAAGACATTAGGTTCTGGCTACAATTTGGAGGCACATTTCCTGAAGAAATAGACGTGAATGAGAGAGAAATAACAGAATCCATGATTCTTGACCCGAAGAAGTATAGGAGTGGGTGAGGCGGCTGGTGGAGCAGGCTCTGTGGGGGAGGAGATCAGGTATTTCGTTTCAGAAATATTAATTTTAAGATGGGTACTGGGCATCCAAGTAGAAACAATGAATAGGAGGCTAAAGTGTGCATCTGCAGTTCAAGTGACAAGTCAGGGGTAGAGGTATGAGTTGGGAACTCTGCGGCATCTAGAAGCTTGTAGTTATAGGCATGAGATGGAGGAGATCCCCTTGGAGCAAATGTGGACAGAGAGGGTCCCTGCAGACAGCCAGAAAAGAAGACATGGAGGAACCTCCAGCGGCAGAGGAGGAGGACCAGAGGATGCAGTCAGACCTGGAAGCTGGCTCTTAGGGAGGAGGGAGAGAGCCAGGAGAGTTGAATGCTGCTGACACATCAGATGACTTTCAAGCCATTGGTGACATGGACTAGAGCAGTCTCGGTATAGGTGAGTGCATTGGAATGGGTTTAAGAGAAGATGGGTGAGGAAGAAATGAAGGCAGGCCCTATGGGCATCACTTGGAAGGAAGAAAAATAGTTGAGTATCTCATAGGAAAAGTTGGATATGAAGTTTTACTTGTTAAAGAAAATAGTAATGTCTTTGTGTATGCCAATGAAAATATATTTGTTCAATATAATTGAATTCAGAGTCTTTTCCTTTACCTAATACATTTGTTCCACTATTTCATTCCAGAAGTGTGGCTTCCCTCTCATTAGTTGATCCAGTTTTATTCCTATAGGAAACACACAATAAGATGATTTTGAGTTCAGTTTTAGTTTATCTGTTCGTTGGGCATAAATAAACCATCTGTCAGTGCTCAACAAATAAGCTTGTTATATTACTTCGGTCATTATAATATTTGATTATTGTATTTCCTTATATAGCTCTGAAGGCTATTCTGTTATGCACTGTTATTGAATTTGCTATTTCATTTACAGGGTAGTGGGAGGTGCGGTAGAATCATTGTTTGGGGAACAGATACGATTCCTCTCTCTAGATCTTCTACTCCAGACATAATTCTTCCCCCTCATTGCTACATGCCTCAGGTCAGTTAGTGTGTGGTTGAAAGGTGTTCACGGATTCTGAGTTTGCTGCTTGCTTTATCCTGTCTACTTAATACACAGTGAGTGCTGTCTTTTTACCTGTGCTATTTCAAGGTCAAGGATTAGACCTTGGCAGCATGTGGAGGCCCTCTGTGATCTGACATGTGTGAAATCTTGCTTGTTCCAGCTTCAAGGCCTCTCACATTACTAGACATCTTAAGCTGGTTGAAACCAGTGTTTTAATAATAATCTAGAGTCTCTAGACATGATTTTTGAAAAGGGCTACTTCACACACCATAGACTATTTTACACTACGTCCCTTTTGCATAATTCTTGGCTAACCAGGTCACAAGCTTATATTCTGAAACATAAGTATGCCTTAATGAGGAATCAGCTTAGCTGTCTTCAGGGGCAAAGTGCTGATTGGTGTCTCTTGGCTAGTGGTTTCCCTGGACAGGGCTGGCTGAGGAGGGTCTGTTGGGCTCTGGTTCTGGTCATGCTCAGACTCTGCAGGGTGGTTTCTCTGCCCCAGAGGAGGTAGTTAGGAGCTTTGCATAACTGTGGCTG
>NW_005871253.1:248580-434964 GCF_000147115.1 Myotis lucifugus
TTGTTGGTGAAGTCACCCAGTCTATGGTATTTTGTTATAGCAACCTAAACTGACTGTGACGTGGGGGAGGACTCATTTCTCCCTTAAGGCAAACTATAACGAGAAGAGGCACCTTCCAAACAACCAGGACCTTACGAATGTACTTAAAAATAAGCTCCTTTTACATAAGTCCAGCTTGAAGGGCTCCCACTGGCCACATTTGGGACAGTTTGAGCAAAATATATATGGACAGGAATGACGTATAAACTTTGAAAAGGTAAGAATCCATGATTCCATACTTATGAGAAGTTTGGAATATATACGGATTACTTTATATAATTACAAGATATTAAGTATGGAATAAGAAACATAGAGAAACAAATGGGAGAGAGGGAGGGCTTTGGCGGGCAGTAGAATGCTGAATACTGACTGGTAAATGTAGAGAAGAGGCTGGGTTGGGAAAGTCATAACTCTGCACAGATCCCAGTAAGGACTGGATCAGTAAACATCATCTGTAGTTAAAAAATGCCCGGGGGGAGGGAGGATTTTGATGAGGAAGAGGATATTTGCATAGTCTTAAATGTCTCCCCATAGATTGTTTATAATTAGCAAGAGAAAAACTAGTAACTATACAGTGGAGAAACCCAATAATACATTGACTGAAATTACCTTGATCAAAGTTAACATCACCGAGACCAGGTAGTTATGGTACCTTCAGGGGTGATGCTCTAGAAAGAAGGATGTACCTTTGTCTCCAGGATGTTCTGGCCAGGAGTGAATCTAATTATGAGGAAGCAGCAGAAAACCACAAATAATGAACATCTCATGTAAGGGATTGTGTTCTTCAAAAATGCCCATCTTATGGAAGACAGAAAGGCTGAGGATACTGGAGAGATGGGCCAGCTACATGCAAATCTTGACGGGGTTCTGAACTGGAGGGAAAAAATATTCTACTACATGTTAGTGGGTCATTGACAAAGTTTGAATATGAATAGTAGGTTAAATAAAATAATTATATCAATAATAAACTTACTGAAATTTATGTGTGCTGTGGTTATGTAAGAGAATGTCTAGTCTTGGGAAATAAGCGCTGATGTTTTAGGCCATGACATAGGTAACTTACTCTTGAACAGTTCAGAAATAATGATGGACAGCTAGCTAAGTACTTATCAGTAATAGTAGCAATAATGATTGATACCTAGCTAGGTATAAATTAGATGGATATAGATGTGAATTAGATAGATAAATAGAATGATGAAGCAAATGGGGCAGAATATTGATAATAGGTGAATTTGGGTAAATGGTTTATGGGAGTTCCATATACTATTGCATTTTTCCTATAAGTTTGAAATTTCTTCTGAAAACAACTTTTGTTTTAACAAAAACAAAACCTGTTGCTGACTGATTGGTTAATTCACCTACTCATGCAGGATGTATTGAGTGTGGTCCTTGTCAGGCCCCATCTTCCCTGCAGTGAGCCACACAGACATGCTGCTGGTTCTCAGTGAGCTTCTGTTCCAGGAGGAGGTGCAGTAATAAAAGAATAACACAAGGAGCAATAGGAAAGCGTCAGATGGTACTCGTATTACAGAGAAGGGAAATGGGTCATAGGGTGGTGATGGGCAACTATGGGAGAGGTCTCCTTAAGTCCAGGGAATGGAAACCTGATTGAGGGGAGGAGTCAGCCCTGGCTCTACCCAGGAACAACATTCCAGGCCTGGGGACCAGCCAGTGCAAAGGCCCATCAGCAGGACAGAGGAGGGCTTGCTTGAGGAGCAAAGAAGGACTTTGCCACTGGGGTGAGGGAGTGGAGGGAGTTGGAACCTTGGGCAGGACCGGAGTATCTAAGGCCTTGTCAGCCATAGTAAGGAGTTCTGATTTTATTCTGAATTGGAGAAGGAGTCCATGGAAGTTGGAAGAAAGGAAGTAACATGAATGTTTTCAGAGATCACTCTGGTTAGGAGTATGAATTGTAAGGGTACCCTGAGTGGGAAAAGAAGTCAGCAGCCTCCACCAGGCAACAGGAGAGGCCGCCCCGTGTGTCTCCCCACCATGTCCCACCCTCCCTGGCCCCTATTGGTATGAATGTCTGTAGGACAGGGTGGCCCTAAAAGCACACTCTGTTTTGTCTTTTTTTAAAAAATATTTTTATTGATTTCAGAGAGGAAGGGAGAGAGAGAGAGATATAGAAACATTAATGATGAGAGAGAATCATTGATCGGCTGCCTCCCGCACACCCCACACTGGGGAATGAGCCTGCAACCCGGGTATGTGCCCTTGGCCAGAATCAAACCTGGGACCCTTCAGTCCACAGGCCGATGCTCTATCCACTGAGCCAAACCAGTTAGGGCTGTTTTCTATCTTTTATACCAAAATATATCTTTAGTGCAGTCAATCAGTGCCTCTCAGCAACTCTACAAATTGACTAGATTTCTTTTTCCAACATTACTTTGACAAATGGCAAAAATGCATTTTTCTCCTTTTTTTAAATTATTTTGCTTTTGAGCTACTTCCAGGCCTGAGTATTGGGGAAGAATAAATAGAAACCAGAACATGTCTAGAGAGGCCCAGTTCCACAAGGAGAAACCCATCATGAATACCCAGAGAGGCATTTGCAGAATTGATGGAGACCCTAAAATAGGGGTGGGTGATGGGGACATCGGCCCTATGGACATTCTAGTGCTACACGGATTACTTTAAAGGAAATACAGGCTATAGTTTTACTTGCTTGTTAATGCATTGTCGACTCTGTGTCTACCCTGTGCCAGCAGCCACCCTTTTCTAGAATTTCCAGGGAGCCAGGGCAGTTTGGGGAGAAGACTGCAAATAGCTCTGCTTCTTTCATCTCTATGTCAGATGAACTGAGGTTTTCCTGAGGCTGAGGGGGTCCGGTGACTGGTTTCTTGTGGTTCCTAGAGGGGTGTTTTGTTGAGGCACCATCCTGCCATCAAGCACAGGGAAGAAATGTGTGGGTTAGAGAAGGGTCCTTCACAGCAGTGACTGATTCTTCAGAGTGAGCAGCTCATGTAAGACCCTTTGAATATCAGGCCGTGTGTGTGTGTGTGTGTGTGTGTGTGTGTGTGTGTGTTTTGTGTGTGTGTGTGTGTGTGTGTGTGTGTATAGGTGGGCAGATGCACAATGGGGCAGTGGTTGTCCCTAGAAGACAGCAGTTTTAGTCAGTTATGTTGATGGTTATGAAGAGTGGTGCCCTTTCATCTTCCCCTTGGATTTACTGTTCACTGCTCTAAAGCACTTCTCTCTTGCAATCTGGAAGCTCAAATTAGGGTCTCTGAAGCAGATTCTGGTGGGGGCTTAAATGGCCCCAGACAGCTGCCAGGTTTCAAGGGGACAGGGGGGGACTTGGCCTGTTGCAAAGAGCAGTGCGGGGAGAGGAGGGTTGTATTTCACCAAAGTGGTTTGTGGCATCAGTAATAATCAGAGAACTGGGGAGGAATGGAATTTTTTTTTAAAAGAATACATTTTTGTGTGTGAATTTGCATTTTGTTGAGTAAACAAAAATGTTACTGTTGAATCCAGTCCTGCTAATTTTTTTGCAGTGTAAATAGGTGAATCAATAATTGAACATGGTAATTTTAGAAAATGCGAAGAAAGAAAAGGAAGCAACATCAGCATATCTATTGCTTATTCTTTTGTATACCCTCAGTGGTAGTAAATGATCCTCCCGTGAACATGACTTTGATTTTCAGATGTAGTCACAAGGTCGTCGAGCAGAAACAATGTGTTTCACTGCCTATTACCATTTATGGTGAAAGAAGCAACAAAAGAGGTGGTTGCACAACTCTGTGAATGTACTAAAATATGTTGAATTGTACACTTTACATGGGTGCGTTGTATGATATGTGAATTACATCTGAATTAAGCTGTTAGAGAAAAAGGCAGACAGGTTTGACTCTGAAAAAATCAAGTTTTAGAAAGTCATACAGGAAACAAGTCATACAAATGTGTGCACATTGTCTTCCTGGGATGGTCCACTTATTGAATGATATTCCATTGGCAAAAAGGTCTTTAAGCTGGACTGAGGGGATAGCTTCCCTGAACCAGGAATATATTCTTTCAGGGTTTCCAGTGGGGTCAACTGTCTGTGGAAGGTGGTTTGATTTTGGAAACCACTAAAATGAGTCAAAGGTAGGTTTGGTGATTAAGCAAATCAAGCTGAGAAATATCGACACAGTAAAAATAATGGCAAAGCTATAACGTAAGACAACAGGCATTTTCTTTTGGGAGATACTGTATACTCCATAAATGATCATCTTCTTCACCTCTGAAATTAGCTAGTTTTTCTCACACCAAGATTCAATGCCGAGGTAAATGTGACTAACTTAAGATTTGCCAACGACCCTCGTGGTTGTCTTAGTTGGGTTCTTCCAGAAGCGGATCCCAGTCAAGCCAATGAAGGGAGTGTTGGCTTGCAGGTGACCACTAGGGGCAACCAAGACTTTGTGTCACTAGGCAAGTCTGGGAACCCCTGTGGCACATGCCTCAGAGTTACCCAAGCCAGGGCGCTAGGAACCTGGGGTGCTTGTCCACCGATTCCCACCTGTCATTTGTTAGCACTGTGTCTGGGGGTACTGGTTGGCACTGTTGGCCTGCCCTGCATGTGGGTGAGTGTGTCCTCCCAGCCAAGAACAGAGCACTCAGGCATAGTTAGAGGTGTTAACAAACTGCCTCTCCTGGGGTACCTGGGAGATACACTCAGGGCACTAACAGCATCTGCTACTTTAATCTAAATCCTTGCTGCCCAAGAGAGCCTTCCTTGGTAATGTTTTGTGCTACTGGACACTTGAAAAATGACATGTGACTAAATAATTGAAATGTTGATTTTTTTAAAATTTTCATTGATTTAAATTTAAGGGACTACATATGACTAGTGGTTATCATCATGGACCATGAAGGTCTATAAACATATTTAAAAAGGAACCCCTCAGTCTCCTAGTTGAAAGTCACAAAGTTAGGTATCAAGATGACTGGAATAACATGGGCGGTATCGCTAAAGATGTATTTTCGTTTCCTCATAAATCTTCATTTTTGTGTGTGCTTTAGTTGGATAGATTTCTAGCTTTTCTTAGTCAATAGGTAGGGGTTGGTGTGCTCAGCTGAAGATAATTGCTAATGAAGGCAGTTCAACAAGTTTGTGAATGACTGCTATAGGAAAGTCTCCAGCTCTGATCACAGAGAAAGGCAATGTGCTGGAGCCTTCATTGATAGCAATCCCTGCCTGTAGGACTGCCCAAGAGCTTGACTTGGTCCAGGGCAGTGGTCGGCAAACTGTGGCTCGCGAGCCACATGAGGCTCTTTGGCCCCTTGAGTGTGGCTCTTCCACAAAATACCACGTGCGGGCGCGCACGTACAGTGTGATTGAAACTTCGTGGCCCATGCACAGAAGCGGGATTTTGTGGAGAGTCAGAGTCACACTCAAGGGGCCAAAGAGCCGCATGTGGCTCGCGAGCCGCAGTTTGCCGACCACTGGTCCAGGTCAAGGCTGCTAAGGTAAACTAAATACTGTTGCAAGGGGATTACTCAAATTATTTGTTTGGTTTGCTACCTATAATTAAAAACAGTAGTGGTTAGGTAATTTTGTTCAGTCCCTTTAGCTTCATTGTATTGACCAGCCCGTTAATTTCGGCATATGATTGAAGATGCCCATCAGACCACTGTGCTAAGGGCATTCAGAAGATTATTCATGGCTGTTTCTGAAAAGCAGACTGAATTATCAACAGTGAACTTTTATTGAAAACAGGTAGCAACAATATAGAGCATAAATGACAAATGTATGGGACACTTGACTTACCTCATGCCATCTTTCTCCCCTTCCTTTCCCAAGGAAATAGGCTTCTATGTCTCTGGATCTGTTTTGCTCAACAGTTTATTTTGTTCATTAGATGCCACATAAGAGTGAGATCATGTGATATGTTGCTAATGAACCACAGCGCTCTTGCTGTGGACCCAATAGAGCCTCTGGGTCATTCGTAACACAATACTCCTGGCAGATATGGCAAGCCAATCAGTATTAGTATGTTCAGCAAGAAACAATGAGTCATTTCTTTTCTTTTCTTTTCTTTTTTTTTGGCATGTAAAATGTGGAAGGTAAAAGACTTTATTTTATTTATGAACTATAGCATACTATATATTGGTACCAGGAAATGTGGTCCTAAACCATTTATGTAATATATTTTTTAAAATTTATCTTTATTGTTGAAAGTATTACAGATGTTCTTTTTTTCCCCATTAACCCCCTTCACCTCACCCCAGCCCCAGGCCTTCACCACACTATTGTCTATTGTCTGTCCATGGATTATGCATATATGCATATAAATTCTTTGGTTAATCTCTTCCCACCCTTTCCCTGCATTCCCTCTAAGATTCTTCAATCTGTTTCAAGCTTCTATGTCTCTGGATCTGTTTTGCTCATCAGTTTATTTTGTTCATTAAATTCCACATAAGAGTGAGATCATGTGATACTTGTCTTTCTATGACTGGCTTATTTCACTTAGCATAATACTCTCCAGGTCCCTCCATGCTGTCTTAAAGGACAAGAGATCCTTTTTTTTTTTTTTTACAGCTGCATAGTATTCCACTGTGTATTTCTGTCATACCTGACAGAAAATATTGGGTGACGTAGAGATCACCTACAAGAGGCTTGTAATAGAGTTTTTGTTGTATTTTTCATTGACTCTGGGGATTGAGAGCACTAACAATATAGCCTATTTCCCCTCCCCTGGCCTTATCTTTTAGGCTACAGCTTGGCAAACCATTCCTGTTTTTGCAAATAAAATTTTATTGGATACAGCCACATGCATTTGTTATGTGTTGCCCCTGGGTGCTTTCTTGGTATAACAGCACAATGGGGACTGTGTCATACAAACCCTGAAATATTTACTAGATGTCCCTTTATAGAACAGTTTTCTAACCCCTTCCCTAGACTCTTCTTTTGACTTTTGTATAGAAAGAAAAGCTCTCCTTCCTGTTGGCACAAGGGACAGTGTTACTAGTAGATTAGTCGGTACTTGCCTTCACCTGAACTGGGTGAAGCTGGTGAGCCTTAGTGCTCGGGAAATTCCAATCTGTGAAACACAGGGTGTCCAAAAAATGCACACACACTTTAATAGCTGATAGCTCAATTGACGTTTCTTTCTTTTTAGATTTAACCCATTGGAATTAATAATTATTCAAAGCGTGAATAATTATTGGGTACACCCTGAACTTGATATATGCCCACGGTGCAAATTTTTAACCCCAGCATATCACAGTTAATTAATTGCGGAGACAGAATTTCTTAAGCATACTCTGTAAGCATGTGAGCCTGGGATACGTTGGCCTTGGGGTCACATTTTGGACAGCACTTAGCAAGTGGCCTTAGTCCACTTGGCCATTCTGAGTCTCTGGTTTTCCATCATTAATATGAAAATATTACATCACAATCCTTATATGTGGCTATTGAGTTAACATTGAAGTGAGGATTAAATAAGAAAACGGATTAAAAGTGTTTATCCTAGTGTTTCACACAGATTAAAAGCCCATACATGGCAGCTGTTCTTGAAGCAACATGTTTTAGTGAGTAGGTGATGGACTAGTAAAATGGGTGTGCTCAGAACAAGCAAATATCTGCCATGTGAGTATCTTGGGGAAAGAGTCTCCATTCATACTTAGGGAGCAATAAGCAATAGCTCTGTAACGAGCAGCCCCAAAACTCAGTTGTTTAAAACAATAAGCATTTACTATGGCTCATGAGTCCATGGGTCAGCTGGGCATTTATGCTGGTCCGGCTCAACTATCTCAGCTGAGCTTGTGCATGTGTCTGTGGTCATCTGATGGTCAGCTGGGGGCTGGCTGGTTTAGGGTGGACTCATGTGCCTTGAGGTCTATGATAAGAAATGACACAGCATCAGTTTTACCACATTCTCTGGCCAAATCAAGTGACAAGGACAGCTCAAAGTCAAAGGACAACTTCACCAAATAATGGAGGAGCTGAAAAATCAGATTGCACAGGGCGTGGACAGGGATGAGCGAAGAACTGGGAAAATGGTTTTGCAATTCATCTATCACATTGGCTCCTTCACCAAGATGCTAGAAAATAAATGAAGAAATCACAGACACTATGCCTTTTATTCACATGTATCATTAAAGTCAGGTATCCAGATATTTTTAGCTACAGCTATTTCCCTTTATAAAGAAGACAATGAATACACAATCTTTACATCTCATAGAAAGAAGCTGTGAAATGAACCTTTTGATTTAGGAAGTCCACATGGCAACCCAAGATCCCCCTTGCTCTGTCATCCTTGCTACAGACTTTGGCCAGCAGAGCCTTTGACGTGACAGGATTTAATTTGGGGCCTGCCTCCCACAGTTTGTCTGTCATGTAATAAGGTCAGCAAACCTCAGGGCCTGTTGCATATTGGATTTCTTTCTCTGACATTTTTACAAGCACCACAGATTCCTTTATGAAGGAGCCCTCAAGCCCCTACGTCTCAGACTTGCCAAGTCCCGCGAGTCTGTCCGTATGTTGCCACCGAGGTCACTTGAGAAGTGAAAATGGTGGCTGTGCAGTGTGCTGTCTTGGCCTCTGAGGTCAGGCAGCCCTGGCTGACCTGCCGGTTGGATCTCATTGGTACTCGATTTCAGCCAGTTGTTTGGTGTGGGACTAACTGTTGACAGCATGAGGCGTTCAAGAGTGTGGGCTCTGGAGTCAGATAGAACATGGAAACCTGGCTTACCATGTGCAGGTATGACCTTGGCAAGATGCTGAGCTCTGAGGCCTCCAGTTTCACACCCAGTCTTTTCTGCGGTGCTTATGATGTGGGGCTGCAGAGATGGCCGGAGGTAGAGCTTGTGATGCATCCGCTCCAGTGTGTGGAATAAACACTCACTCGATGACTGCTATTATTATCAGGATTGTTTGTATGGGTCCGACTGCACTTTAGTGAGCCTCTTGGCAGTTTTAAAGTCCTTGTTATATGCCTGGCTCTGCCTTTTCTAGGGGGTCTCCTCCACTTTCTTAGGCTGGGTCTGGAGGGCCCAGTTTTGGTGGAAACATTCTTGGATTGCCACAAAGATGTCATTTCTGATTTGCACAGGGGTTTTTCACATTTTGAAGGGGATAGCTTCTCCTCAGCAGAGGGACACTTGCCAAGCTTCGAAAGAGCTCTAAACTTGCTGAGTCGTGGAAAGGCATTCTTGGACACGGAGCTCCCAAAAGAACCAGACCCTGTTTGTAATGAATGTGAATGCCTCCAGAGCTTCATGTTACAGCTGCCCTGTTGTATTCTCACCGGCCTGTAGCTACGGTTTGGATGACTGTGTTCAATCCTCTTTTTAATCACGCCAGCCAAGTTTTAGTGGGGGCAGTTGTTTTTCTATCCCCAGGTACCTGTTTTATTTTGTTTTCTTTTCTCTCTGTTCAGCATCTGTGTGGGCGTTGGCACCACAGAAGGGAGCTTGTAAAGAAACACATTCGATGAAGAACCCATGAGAATATTGATTCGTAAGCTATTCCGGGGTCTGTATAATAATTTACAGGAGAACAAACTGCCCTTTCACTTAATTCACTGTTTAAAATTCTGATATTTCATATTATATAAGGAGAAGCAAAAGGAACAGGTCAGGAAAACTGAATAAAGATATTGCATTATTAGAAGAAACAGAAATTGTTAAGTAAATGTTAGGAGTTCTCATTTCTCTTGGCTTCTACCTGGTGTTTCAGAGAGACCCACCCTGATCTACCTACTGGGTAGAGCTGTGTTCTTAACCCATGGCTGAGAGGTTTGCCAAGCACCAAGAGCTGAGGGTCAGAGACCAATGGGGGAAAGGACAGAGCTGAGCTGGAGACAGCCTTTGTCAGGTCCTGAACATGAGCCCAGTCGCTTGGATGCAACTCTGCATTAATAACACTTCAAGTGTTTATCAATCATGTTTAACCATGAGTAGGTTGGATAAAGGGGGCAGAGGAGTTCCAGGGGGAAGTTAAGTGAATTCTGCATAATCTCCAAAGGACTTCCTTCTGGTGGTTTGTGTAGCAAGGGATGTTTGAAGGAGTGACAGTCTCACTGGGACCTTGCACCTGTTTTGCAGCCCATCTCTGTCACTGGGGCTTGGGGCATGTACAGGGCACAGGGAGTAGTCTCAGATCTTAAGGTTTGGGATGGCATAGGTTGAGTTGTGTTCCCCCAAAAAGATATGTTGGCATCCTAAACCCCAGAACCTCAGAATGTGACCTTATTTGGAGCTAGGGTCTTTGAGATTAATCAAGTTAAATGAGGTCATTGGGGTGGGCCCGGATCCAGAACAACAGGTACACTTTTAAAAGGGAGATGTTTGGATACCGACGCACATGGGGAGCATGCCATGTGAAGATGAAGGCAGAGATTAGGGTGATGCTCCCACAAGCCTAGCAACGCCTAAGATTGGCAGCAAATCACCAGAAGCCAGGCAAGCAGCCTGGGACAGCTTCTCCTGCACAGCCCTCGGGAGGTCCAACCCTGCTGACTCCCTGATCTTTGACGTTTGTCCTCTAAAACTGTGACACAATACATTTCAGCTGTTTAAGCCACCCAGTTTGTAGTATGTTTTTGAGGTAGCCTTAGCAAACAGCTCCAGCTGGCATCATGATAGAGGGTATGGATATTCTCATTTGTCACCCTACTGGACAGTTTACACCATCCCCAGGCATAGTAGATCAAAACTTCTAGGGGTGGAGTCCAAGAGTTATTCAAAAGGTCCAAAGGTCACTCGAGATCTTACAGGTTTGGGTTCTAGAGTGTGTCCTAGAGGTGTTCTAGGCCAGGTAGCTCTCAGTTGTCTTCCTGCGAAGCCTGTACTGTAATACTGTTAACACTCTAGCTAGTGGCCAAGGGAGCATGGACGTCTGTTCACTTCAAAGATTGTAAAGGTAAATGTTAGAGTATAACACAGAAAGGATCTGGAACTTAAAGATGGAGTAAATGCACCTTCATTCAAAAACTCCCAGCCATGCAGGAATCCTGCTTTGGAATTTTACAGTGTTGTAGAAATCTGCCAAATGGAAGTAGTTTCCCATTCCATCAGCCCATAGGACAGAGCCTTTTTGACATAATTTGGCTGATTTATTTGTTTTACAGATGAAGAAACTGAAGCCCATAGAGCACATGGGCACCTATCTAATCCCTGAGAAAGGAGGTCTAGGATTGCAGGCTCCTAATGCCAAGTGTGGCATTTTCCTCATTGTCTCTGTGTTTCTGACCGTGTTCCCATCTAGCTGCAATGCACTGGCCATATCCCTAAGAGATCTGTGTTCAGGATTGGGCCCGTCCTGCAGGTGTCACCAGAATGTGGTGATAAGCAAAGCTGTTTTTGCCCACAACCTATGTAGAACCTAAGGGAGTCTACCCATCAAGAGCAAGAGCATGTTCCACAATGCATGGGGTAGGGCAAAGGGATTCAAGGTTTCCATTAAGGATGTTCTATGGAATGAATGGCATGGCCTTCTCCAGAAGGTCACCCACACCACCCTGGACAGCTTCTAATTCTGCATCCTATAGACCTGTGTATGTCATCTTGCATACATCAGGGGCCCTCTGTCCGGGGGTGGTTCACCATTCTCTGTGGAAAAATAGTCCTTGAAGATATAGAATTATATGATAGAAATGAGCACATTTGGAATTGGAATCCTAAGGTCTACATCTTAGCTCTACCCATTAATTCTAGGATCAACTGATTAGGCTCTCTGGGCTTCGATTTTCTCATCTCTAATAATATCTGCCTTGGGGGTCTTGTGAAGAGTAAACTAGATAGTGAGCATCAAAAGCACTTTAAAGCTCTACAAAATATTAGTTATTATTTTTATTGTTACTATTGTTGGAATGTTGGTCTATATTAGGTTGATATAGAAATGCAAGGTGGGACATCAACTTTGGTTTGTACCTACCTACAAATTAAGTGCCAAGTTCTATTTGTGGGTCTGGCTTTCTTGTGCCAGCCTCCAAATAATTTAGTAATATAATTCCTTGTATAGTGAAGTAAGCTGCGTAGCTCTCTATTCTCCCCAGGCTTAAAATCCAAGGCAGAAAATATGGGCAGTGACCAAGGTGACTGGGCCATTGGCCAAAACAGGTGCATTAATTAATCAGTTTTTACATCTCGCCCAGGTTCTGTGGGAAACTGGAATGGAGCCATAGCACCTGTACCCTGCGCCATATACCCATCTTGATAAATGTCTGCTGAGTTGATCATGTTAATATTTGAAGAGATCAGATGATCAGATTTAAGATCATATTTAATTATAGGATAAAAATACATTAGAATATTGGGCAATCATTAAAAAATTAGGTTGTTGAATATTGAGTGACATGGGAACATATTGATGATAAATGTTTTTGTGAAAACAAGTTATAATATGGAAATATATGTATTAAATGTTAACAATGGGTTTCTAGTGGCAGAAAGATGGTATTTTTATTTGTTATTAGAGGGAAGGGAGTCCTAATATATGGTGACAAGAGAAGATTTAACTTTGGGTGGTGGGCACATGGTACAATATACCGGTCTTGTAACATAGAAACCCACACCTGAAACCTATATGTTCATGTTGACCAATGTTACTCCAATAAATTTAATAAAAAAGGAAATGATAATTCTATAAGATGAATGTGGCTTCACAGAAGAGGTAACACTTGAGTTGGCTCTTGATGGAGGTGTAGGATCTTGAAAAGGCAGAAGAGCCATCTTGAGGGATGGGATTAGCAGTTGTGGAGGCGGAGAGGAATGAAAGCCCATGTCCTGTTCTAGCAATAGCCAGCAGTTCAGGCGGAACCACATATAGATGGTAGACCAGTTTGTGTTTGCTGGGAGGTCTGGCTGGAACAGAGGGAAGGACTTGTGAGTGTTGGGATGCAATGTTGGATAAGTTTAGTGAAGCCAGAGGGTAGAGAACTTTATAGGCCTGAAAGTAGATTTCTCTCCCATAAAAGAAAAGGGGATTTGGACATGATTTTACTGGTGTTACATGCTTGGTCATAATATTGGAGTTAAAGGCGATTTGCCCCTGCCATGTTTTTCCAAGTTGTTGGATCATGGATTTTACTTTTAGCCAGTAATGATCTGGAAGTATTTTGGACCTCCATTTTGCCATAGTCATGGAAATAAGCCCTGGTGTTTAAGCCTGGAAAGAATCATAGTGGACTTCATTTCTGAGCATTGGTTTTTGGGTTGGGGAAAGCAGATAAGTGTCTGTAGACACTTCCTTCTCCAGTGAATAAACAGGACAGTAGTCAATGATGAACATAAGACAATAAAATGTATTACTATATCATCTAAAAATTGTGTTTGCCTCTTAATTTAATTTTTTATTACCTCGTTATTTTTGATGCTTAATAATATGGTTGAGATATATACCTGGCTGAGTGTCTAGTGGACCTACCAGTTCATCTCTAAACAGTGCTTGCAAGCATTCTGAATCCTAATTGATACATCTGTAGATACAGTTATAGATTTGTACATGGTTTGTTTTTGGGATAGGTTTCCCCAGAATCAGACTTTAAGAGCAGATTTGAGTTCAACTAGTTAATTTGGGAGGAGATAGCAGGAAGCACTGGTAGGAAAGTGGGAAGTGAGATAGGCAAGGGGAGGAAGCCAATGAAGGATATAATAATAAGTAGGTCATTTATTTGGGTAATAGGGTTCAATTACCCATTGGGAATCTATAAAGGGTACATGCAGGGTTGTCTTTCTTAAGAGCCAAGGACACCAGGAAGCATTTATCAACTATTGTCCACCATTGGTTGAGGGTTACTTCTAGGGAATTAATTCCACAGCACTCCTGGCCTTCTCCACATAATGGGCTGAGCTTGCTCTGTGGCCAGATTTTGGGTGAAGCACCCACTACTTTATGTCACATGATCACTTAGCAGTAAAAGTAATGGTGAGAAACTAGATGCTTTTCCCACAAGATCAGGAAAAAGGAAAGGATGTCCATTCTCACCAGTCCTATTCAGCTCATACTGGAGGTTCTAGACAATGCAGTAAGATAAGAAAAGGAAATAAAAGTATACAGACTTGAAAGGAAGAAATAAAATTGTCTTTGCAGGTATCATGATTGCCTGTGTAGAAAATCCTCCCAAATTGACAAAGAAAAACACTCATGGAACTAAGTGATTATAGCAAAGTTGCAGGATACAAGTCAGTTGCCTTTCTATATATTAGTATTGAATAATTGGAATTTGAAATGAAAAACACAACACCATTTATAGTAACAGCAAAATAATGAAATACTTAGATAATAAATTAATAAAACAGGCACAAGATCTATATGAGGAAAACTAGAAAACTTATGAAAGAAATCATAAGTTAAGATGTCAGTTCTTCCAAATTTGATCATGACTGGATTCAATGAAATCCCAACCAAAATACAAGCAAGTTATTTTTTGGATATCAACAAAGCGATTCTAAAGTTTATATGGAGAAGCAACAGACGCAGAATCGCCAGCTCAATATTGAAGTAGAACAAGATTGGAAGGCTGATACTGCATGACTGCAAGCTTTACTGCAAAGCTACAGAAATCAAGACAGTGTGATAGTCACGTGAAACTAATATGCTTTATGTCAATTATTAATCAGTTTATTTTGTTTATTAAAAAGAGAGACAGTGTGACATTGGTGAAAAAATAGGCAAATAGATCCATGGACCATTATAGAAAGCTCCCAGATTGGAAGCAAGCAAGAAGTCCTTCAGCAGGTAAATAAATAATTAAACTATGGCACATCCATATGATGGATATTATTCAGCAATAAGAAATGAGCTGTCAGTCTACAGAAGGCCGTGGAGGAAGGTTAAAAGCATATAGCTGAGTGAAAGAAGCCAATCAAAAGGTTACATACTGTATGATTACAAGTATATGACATTCTTGAAAAGGCAAAGTTACAGAGACAGTAAAAATATCTATGGTTACTTGGGGTGGATGAAGGGAATTATAAACAGGAGAATAGTTATCCACCTGTATAACATGTTTAGGGTGGTGAAACTATTCCATATGATACTGTAGTACTAATAAACTGTGCAACACAAAGAGTGAACCCTTATGTAAACCAAACCAGTATTGATGATAGTATTGTATCAATATTTCTACATCAATTGTTACAAATTACTGCACTAATGCCAATGTTAATAATAGGGGGAAGTGGAATAGGGTTGGTGAGGGGGAACATGGGAACTATCAATTATACATTCTGCTCATTAAAGTCTGCTAATAATAGGAAAAAAAAACAGAAACAAACCTTTATATAGATTGGAGTTCTTTAAAAAAAATACTATTTGTGAGTAATTAACTTAAAAAATGAGTTAGAACAGAGTCCAGAGTTTGCCCAAGAAATGATTTTAATGTGAAAGATGAAAGGGTGATGTTATGGTCACCAAAAACACTGGTTTGGGGGACTTATATGAAGTGGTGGGAATCACCCATGCCCGAGACCCATTCTAGCCTGTCTCTTAGGAGCTGTTGGACTTGAGGTAAGTTATAACCCAGCTGCAGACTTCTCATCTACAAGGTGCAGGTGGAAAGACCTACTCCGTGTTGTTGTTGTGAAGGTGACGGGAGGTAATGTCTGTGAAGTGGTTAGACAACACAGCACATGGAGCCCAGTCCCTGCCGCCTCGCCCTGCCTCCAGACCTCTCAAGGTCTGTACAGAACGTTTCTATTTGATTCAATCACAGGTTGCATCATCTTTGGCTTATGTTCTGTGGCTGGGCTGCCAGTGGATGACAGATAGCTACTCAGGCAGGTCACAGCAAGGTGATAATTGACTTGGCTCTCCCCAGGTTCAGGCTCTGCTAGAAGCCAAGGGCTCCCCATGTGGGGTTTCAGTTTCACATTGAGGCACTCTAAACACTCTCTATGGGCTGGCCAAGGCATTTCACACTTCAGATGGGCGTCCTGAGGATGTTTAGCTTCCTACAAGGAGAATTGGGAATTCCCAGCTGATTGGAAGGTTCTGTTCATTCTCATTTTAGCACTTCAGATACACTCCCGGGCCTGCAGACAGCCATTTCTGGACTAGCCATTTGTCACTGATTTGGACAGTGGAGGTATGGATTATTTCCATCATCTCAGAAAGTTCTGCCCAACAGCTTAGGTAGGAATATTCTCTCTCTTTTACTAGCTACCTTTTTATCTCCTGCTTACATCTCTTCTTCGCTATTTGTTAGGCAACTACTCAGTTCTGGCTCTCAGTGCTTATAGATAGATGGAGTTGTTTTTTAGCAACACTGTCATAGGACGCTATACCCCTGGCTTTTCAAATGGCAGCACTACTCCTCTGCTTGGTCCTCAGGCCCTCACAGGACTCCAGCCCACCGGTGCCACGTATCTCCTCCCATTCCCCAGCACATGCCCAGAGCACCTGGCGTGTGCACATCAGGGAACTTGGTGTTTGGAGAGCTCGTCAGCCCCGTGCATGCCTCTGTGCTGGGCCTCATTTCATTCTCCACTCTTGGTGTAGTCTCCTCGCCTCCATTTGTCCTGATCAAAATCTCCTCCATGATTTGACACACTTCTCAGATATGACCTCCTCAAAGAGGTCCTTCATTATCACCCAGCCAGAGATGATGTCTCCCTCAGGAGAACTCCGTAATACCATAGGTTTCCCTTCCTGTGCCACCTCGCACATCCTGCTTTGTATCAAGTTCATCTATTTGCATTACCTGTCCTCACTTCCTGCCTGGAATATATGTTCCTCTTAAGGACAAATACTCCATCTCCTTCATTTGTGAAGGCTAGACCAGGGCTTTGCCGAGCAATACATATTTGATGACTTGCCGGCCCCTCTTGTAAGAAACAGTCTCCAGAATTGCTTGTCCAAGTTCTTTCCTAAAACCGCAGATGGCCAGCACACACAGACTGACTCCACATAGGGAAACCCTGCGGAACCTGTGCCTCAGTTCCCTGTCTCTGTGCCCCTGCACCAACATTTAACCACACTGGACACTGGTCATGTGCTCCCTTCTGCAAACTGAGGGGACTGGATTGTGTGGCAGACACTGCTGATGCCCAGCCATACCCTGTCCCTCAGGTCTTGTTATTAGGTATGGGTTACTCTTCTCACTACCTAAGCCTGAACTGCTTTGCCTGGGGTGTTCAGAGGTTCTCCAAAGCCTGGGAAAACCACTCTGCCTGCCCCACAAAGCAAACCGGGTGGCCTAGGGAATGAATGCCCCCAGAACGAACAGTCCTCACCCAAGAATTGAGGAGAGTCCCTGTGTAAATAGCCCAGCACCCTCACCCTTCCAGTGGGATGGCTGTAGGGTACATGCTTTATATAGCCTCCCAAGAGTTCCCCAGCAGGATTGAACTTTAGTTGCCCACAGATAACCCTTTGATGGCTGCCTTCCTGCCCTGTCCCACTTCCTTACTATTGGGGTTCCCTCCACCTCCTAGCAAACTAGCTGCCTTGAATGTTGTCTCTGGTTCTGCTTCTGGAAAATCCAAATGAATATGGAATGACTGCTCTGTAAGCTTTATTTCTGACATTTTTTGGTTTTGTCATCCATTTGCTGTGGTTGGTATTTTGTCTACGCAATTTGCTACCTGGGAAGCATGCGTCCCTAAGCTCTTAGCTGGAGTGATTGTCTCATTCATGTTACAGAGCTAATGCTCATAATGACATGTTCAGCCAGGGACCCAGCAGGATGAGGAACATTCTTTGAGAGTGTGAGCACTGTCGGAGGTCCCGGGAGTTCTGGAGAAAAAGGTGCAGAGAAGTTGTTGGCTGCAGTGGCTCGACCTTTAGCGAGGGATTACTGAGAGTTACCAGCTCTGCTGTTCATAGGTATGAATTCACAGCTGGGAGTTTCTGTATGAAAAGTGGGAAATACTTTTTTAATGATAAATTTCATTTTGCTCTGTAGTTGGTAAAAAGAACATTTAATTAAAATAGAATTTGGTAGAAGAGATCAAAGTTACTTTGAAAATTTTCTTTTACAGATTTATTTCTGTCTGAATTTGCTCCTCCTACTCCCCCCTTAAATTTTGCTCTCCTGTCCCCTCTTTTCATTCTTTTCCTTTCTTACTCTCTGCCGCTTTTTTTAAAATCACTATTTTTGTGCTATTGTATCTAGACAGGTGTGTTTTTTCAATACCTATACAAATCTGATTTGAACATTTAGTATTTGAACTCATTAGATGTTTCTAAGCAAAAAATGGACAAATCTGTGGCGCCATATTTCCTCCACTGCTCTTGGCAGACATCAACAATCAACCACAGAGCTCATTCTCAACCCAGAGCTCCAGGAAGCCATTGCCCATTGATTGATCTTATAGGAGGTGAAACTTTTATGATTATATGTGCATGATTAGATTGGGTAGACCAGTTTAGGCAGGTACTTAATATGGCTATTTCTTCCACTTATCCTTTGTTAGGAGAATGTAGGAAGCAAGGAGAGTTCTAGGACAGCTTGTCTGTGAGTTCCTTGGGTTGTGAGTCAGCCTTGGGTGAAGCTTTGTGCTGAGTTTTTCATCAGCTTGAGGGAACTCCAAGAAAGAGAAGAGCCACAAGCTGAGTTTTCCATTCACCTCTGCCCAAGCCCCAGTCAGTGGCAGCTTAACAAAGAACTTGAACAATATGTACAAGTGGGATCCTTGCCCTTTCCCTCCTCCCATGGGATACACACACACACACACACACACACACACACACATAGACACACTAATGCCACTCACTCTCCCCATGAACTGGCCCCCAGGTTCTTTGATCATTGACATCACCCTCCCTCCGATGCTTTGATGCTTGGCTGCCTCTGTGATGGTCTTCAAGGCTCATGTCCAGGGCTGGCCTTGAGAGAGTCTTCTGAGGGAGGCAGAGAACAGACATTTTCCCACATGCATGCCTCATGAGTCTTCCCCAGAAACCTGGCCTTGTGGGCATCTATCACTGCTGCTCTGCCAACTCCTCCCATGGGTGTGGGCATTCCCCCCTCCTGCCCACTTTTCCAGAGTCGAAGCTCATTCTAGCTATTTCCTCTCTATCTCATCTCTGCATCGTGGGTTAGACAGTGTCAGGGCCAATGCATGGGGCTCAGCTGCTTGTTCTACAGTCCGGATGTGTAAATCAACTGGACCCTCCCCCCTCTACCCTTTGGCCACCACCACCCTTTCTGGCTTCTCCTCCCAACTTGTCCTTCTGTCCCAGCTTGAGAATCACTTTGGAGAACTTCTCCAGTGTGTGCCGAGTAACCCAAGTGATTGGCTTCTGAGCATCCTTCTCATGGGCATAGAGGGGGGTGGTAACATTTGTCACTCCCAACCTCCCTAAAATTCCTCTCCTGGTGTGAATATCTGTTGGTGTCTTTTTGCCTCTGACACTCTGAGTAGAGGTTTGCTTTGTGTACCTCTCTTCTGGACACGTCCCAGGGCTTCAGAAAATGCCTCTTGTTTGATTGCTTGGCTACCTCAGTTTCCCCCAGCTGATTGGTTTAGGGCAGGCTGAGCACTATACTATCCATGGGTTTAAACAAGCACAGACGGTGTGGAAAACTTCTTCAGTGACTCTTCACACTCTAGTGACCAGAGAGCCTGGCTTCAAAAACTCTTATCCTTTGTGCCATGAATGCAACAGGAAGGAAATGGCGGCCCACGTGCCTCTTTCTGGGTCTAGGATTCCTGGAAGCAAGCCTGAGATGGGGATTCATGAGCACATGTTTTATTGAGGAGAAGCAGGGCATGGCAGTGGAAAGGGCCAAAAACGAATGCCCTATCAGGGCAGGTTCAGCCTTACCTGGTCCAGTGCAGGGGCAGTTGGTCCTGTAGCTTAAATCACACCCAAGACTGTCCCTCTGTGGGTCAAGGAGCCGTATAGTCTGTGCTTCTATCAGTCAGCCATTGAACACCTGGGGGATGCAGGGAGTACAGCCTCCAGGGAGCAGTTCTGTGGACAGAGTCCCGTCTTTGGCCCCAGCAGCTGGGGGATGCAGTACCAGCTGCTAAAGGAGATTGGGACCAGCACCAGAGGCAGCGAACACCTTGCTCAAGGAGAAGGAAGCTATCACTTACTGAAAGGCTGCTGTGAGCAGATGTGTGGACAGCTTCCACATCCGTGTCCTCTTTTAATTCTTAGAACACCCTTTGAGCACAGCATTGTTTTCCCTCAGTGGGATTCAGGAGCTTTCTAAGGTCTGAGGAACATAAGTGGAGGAGTCAGGGTTTGAACCCTGATCCTTCTTTCTTGGTTTCTCTCCCCAAAGCCTCAGTTCTCTTCATTGACTCTCACTGCTAAACTGCTGACTGCACCTGGGACTGCTGTTACAGCATGGCTTCTCAGCCCTTAATGGGGAGAACATTGTATAGGAATCTCCTAGAAAGTTTTTCCAAAAATCATCTTTTAAAGTCTTTAAGGCTCTCCTTCAGGCTTATACAGTTACACGTTTAGAAGTTAAAGCAAACTTCTTTGCTTCTCAAACAAGCCCACAGTAGATTCAAATCACCAGTTTGGGAAGTGGGCCATCTACAGGCAGGGGGAAGCTGAAGTTATGATATGAAGAGAGAGAGAGAGTTTAATCACAGAAAAAAAAAAAGAAAGAAAAAAGCAGTCTTGGTCCATTCAGTGCAGTAACACCTAAGCTTAACACTGTTTAGTAGGCTCTAAGAATGTCATATTACATCCCAGAATTAACTGGAATTCATTTGCTCATTTGTCAACTTCTATTGAGTACTTACCATCTGTCAGATACTATGCTAGAGACATGGCCCTTGTCCATAAAGAGTTTTCATTGTAAAAACTGTTTCAAGAGGAAGCAAGAGACAAAAGCAAGAGCCTCCCCTGAGAGGGATCTTTTATCATATTTAGAGGATGAATGAAATTATATGACCTGATGAACTCATGAAAAGGTGTTCCACACCATTAGTCATCCGGGAAATGAAAATTAAAACTACAGTGAGATACTACTGCACACTCACTAGAATGACTCAAATTTAAAAACTGTCAATGCCAAGTGTTGGCAAGGATATGGAGTCACTGGAACTCTAATATATAGCTGATGGAAATGTAAAATGGAGTCACTTTGGAAGACAGTTTGAAAGTTTCTTATAAGTTAAACATATACTTATCAGATGACCAAGCCATTGCACACTTAGGTATTTACCCCAAGGAAATGAAAAATACGCTTACAAAAAAAGACAAGCACATGAATATTTATAGCAATTTTATTCATAATATCCTCAAACTGGAAAAACCCAGATGTCTACCAGCTGGTAAATAGATACGCAAATAGGGGTGCATCCATGTGGATAAATAAATAGGGGTACATCCATGCAACTCAACAGTTTGAAGGAATGAACCACTGAAACACACAACAGCATGATTGGATCTCAAAAAAATCTCCAACTAAATGAGAGATGCCGAATACAAAAAGAATACATACTATATGATCTCCTCTGTATAAAATTTTAGAAAATGCATAATACTCTTTAGGGGCAGAAAGCAGATCAGTGGTTTCATGGGGGCCAGGTGTAGACGGGGATGCACCACAAAGGGGCACAAGGAAACTTTTGGAGTGATGGAATCGTACACATATTTATTATTTTTCTGTGCTTTTGTTTTTAACTGAAATATATTTGACATATAGCATTGTGTAAATTTAAGGTGTACATGTTGATTTGATACACTTGTATATTTTCATGATATCTATTGTAGCAATAGTTAGCACCTCTATCACCTCATATAATTATCATCTTTGCAAGTGGTGGGAATAATTAAGATCTAGTCTTTTAGTGAGTTTGATGGTTATAATGAAATATAAATGGCTGCAGTTTATTGTGCCTAGGGTATACTTCAATAAAGTTGATTTTAAAAAGCACCTAACAGCATGCTTGGCACATAGCAAATGCTCAACAAATGATGGACTTAATGAAAGTAACCACCAGCCTTCACTCCTAAGATAAGTCGCTGCTTTTCCATGGGCAGTAGTGGCACACAGAAACTCCCTAAGGTCTTCCGTGTTGGGCAAACTCCCCTTCTGGGTGGGCTCTGAGCCGTGGAGAAGGCTCCTTTCTGCCGGAAGCAGTTATGGTCTCATTTTCATCTTGGCAACTTTATGACTCGGGTTCCGACTTCCAAGGCCTGGCCACACCTTGGCCTGGGCTGAGTCAGGAAACCAGCTGGCTCCCCACACCTCTGCTTCCCCCGGGCATCTTTCTGGCCCAAAGGTAGGAAATGCATGTGGTTCCAATCACCGAATTATAGACTCAGCCTTCACGTGGGTTTCGGTTCGGTGTAGAGGCCTCCTCTGAGACTTTATCCACTAGTTCTCTTCTTGTGTTACATTTCAGTCTGAGTTCAGAACACTTCACAAGATAGGCCTGATTAAAATCCAATAGAACGAGACACAGAGATGGGGTAAGAAGGCTGGCACATTGGAAAATAGCTCCCCTTAATTCCTGGGCTCTGCGCTTTCATCTGCTAAGATAAACAAGTGCAACTTTCTTTTCCTCCTTAAAGTGAGAGCTGATTTTTATCTCTGACCTCTGGCCTGGAGCTGTGGGGCCACTGACTCAGCTCCTTGAGAACCGCCAGCCCCTCTCCTCCTCCAGGAGTACTTCACCCCCTTGACAGTGTGGCAAAGGATACTGCTTTTAAATACATAGGATATAATATACTGGGCAGCAAAAAGTATATCAACTATATTGAAATAGTTACAGTATAGTGAATAAACAGCCTGTGATGGAGTAATAACCTATGTGCTTCTTTATTTGAGCATTCAATAGCAAGGTCTGGTGGTGGGTCTAATAACTACTGTCATTTTGAATTGTCGATGAGCATAAATGCCATTTGGCGATGCCTGCCACACCGTAAAGGGCTGTAAAATACCTGACAGCTATTGGTGATAAAGTCAGAGAAATTGCTTATACCATGTGGTTTACTGCCTACTTTCATAGTGGACGTAAATGCTACATTTCAGTTAGAAGTTAGTTTTTAAAAAAAATGGATTTCCTCATCCCAGTTTACAGGTTCCCTCAATTTTATCCATAAACCCCTTGGTAAAAAGCCCCTGGGACTAAGACCAAAGTCTCCCTTCCTGCCCCCCATCAGGCTTCCCCACTGGGGTGGTGATCATCCGTCAACACCCCAGACAGCAATATACCTCACCTCCTAAATTAAAAAAAGTGACAAAATTTTTCAGACATAAAAATGTAGAGGGATTAATATAATGAACACCATATATCTATCACCCACCTAAGAAATAAAGTATCGCAAATACATGGATTTCTTAGAGCTCACATTTGATTCCGTTCCCTGCCTCCCAGGGACAACCTCTATCTAGAATTGGATGTGTGGGACTCCTTAATATCTTTAGGTTTTCACCACACGTGTATGTATCCATAAATAACACAGGTATCAGCTGCATGTTTTATATATTTTTTAATTGAATTTATTGGGGTTACATGGGTAAAAACTATATAGGTTTCAAGTGTACAGTTCTAACACATCATCTGTCTATTGTATTGTGTGTTCACCACCCAAAGTCAAGTTTTCTGTTACCATTTACCCCACTTTAGTCTGTTCTACTGCCCGCACTACCTTCCTTTCCCTCTGGTAATCACCATACTGTTCTCTGTGTGAGTTTAAACTCAGTACTGTCTAAGTGATTTTGCAATCTGTGTCCTTCTGCAACATGTTTTTCTTCCACGATGTAATGTTTGTAGGATTTATCGATGTCAATGTATGAGGCTCTATTTCACTTACTTTCAAAGCCACGTAGTATCCTGTTGCATCATCGTATTTCAGTTTAGTTACCTATTCTCCTGGTGCTGGCCGTTCTGATTGTTTCCAGGTTTTCAACGTGACATTGCTACACTGAAGGCTCTTGTGTCAGATGTATTTCTCTAGCAGTGGAATGGCTGGATCACAGGGCATGTGCATCCTTAGTTTTCATGGATTTTATCATACTGCTCTCCAGTATGGTTGTGCCAATAGATTTAGACAACAGCAGGAGAGGTGAGTTCCTACTGTTCTCCATTGTCATACATCCTTGGTGTTGTCAGACTTTTTAATATCTGCCAGTCTGATGATGTGTCTCAATGTGGTTTTAATTTGCATTCCCTGGTTACTGGTTGGAGTGAGACAAATGGTAGGCTCCCTCTGAAGATATCAGGTCCTAATCCCTGGAACCTGGGACTATTACTTGATCTGGTAGTTTTTGCAGATGTGATAAGTTAAGGAGCTTGAGATGGGAACTTCATCCAGTGCCCTTATAAGAGAGAGGCAGAGGGAGATTAGACCACACAGAGAAGAAGGCTCGGCACAGGTGGAGGCAGAGACTGGAGCGATGGGGGCAGAAGCCAGCGAGTCCAGCAGCCTCCAGGAGCTGAGCAAGGCAAGAAACAGATTTCTCCTCTACAGGGAGGGCAGCTTGCGGACACCTTGACTTAGGACTTCTTGCTTCCGGAACTGAGAGAGGATAAATGTTCGTTGTTTTAAGGCACCCAGTTTGTGGTAATTTGTGACAGCATTTGTAGGAAGCAAAATACACTAGTCAAGTCCAGCGTCTGTTCATGAGTTTATTGGGCATTTTTATGGTCATCTCTGCAAATTGTTTACTCATAAGCTTTGCCTATTTTTTTTCTTATTAGCTATAAGAGAGCTTTACATATTCTGAATATCGTTTTTTTATTAGTGTTATATTTTGTTCATGGCTTGTCTTTTCTCTGTTTGATGGCGGTTTTGATACACAGAGATTTTAAACCTTAATGTGGTCAAATGCATCACCTTTTTTTCTTTATGGTTTGTACTGTGCCTTGTTTAAAAAGTCGTTTCCTACCCTGCAATCAGAGATATATACATACCCTGCTATAATCTTCTAAATATCTCCTGCTATTTGGGAACATGGTCGCCCCTGTCCTTGGGGTGAGAGATTCCAGCTGGGAACGGGTCATGTCACTCTTCAGACAATGGGCAAAGCCTCACAGGCATTCCAGCGAGCCTGCCAGCGAGCCTCGGCCTGGAAACTGGTGTTGGCTACCTTTTTCAAGCCTTGATTTTGCCAAATGTCCAGGCTAATTATTTTGATGTTTAGCTTTCAGGGTATGTCCTGTACTTTTTAATCATCACTTATCATTCATCACTCTTCAGTTACCACTGTGGGTCCAACTAAGGCAAATTTGCCCCTTCAGCTCAGCTGTGAGTTGCCAGCTCTTTTCTCCCTCCTGCTCCAATTCTGTCTTCATTTTTGTTTATTATTTGCAGTGCCTAAAACTCTAGTAGTGACAATTTTATTCAGTTTTTTCCTATCAGTAATCCAGACCAGGGGCCATGACCTTGAATGCCTTTAGGGTTAGGTAGGTGATGTAAGAGGGAGAAGTGGGTGTGCAGCCTCAGGGGTGGCTATTTGGGGTGAGGTCCCACCTGAAATCTGGTATTGGCCACACACATCCAACCTTCTCACGACACCTGGGCACACCCCACCTGAGCACCACACCTGGGCTCTGGCCTCTGTGCTTTATGGCCTGTTATGGACTGCCGCCATGAAAACTTTGCTCTCATTTTGAAAAAATGTTAAGTAGAACCTCCAGGTAGACTCCCCTAGTTCCCTTTGCAACCTTGCCCAAATTTGGATTAACCACTCTGCATCTTTCTTGAGCTTTCTTAGAAACCTCTAAGGCCACTTCCAGCTTACAAACGTATCTGATGACACTTAAGACTTCTATCTTTCATTTTTTAATTTTAAATATATATTGTTATTGTTGACAGCATTACAGATATCCCTATCCCCCCTTTTTCCAGCCTCTACCTGCCCCAGACCTTCACCCCGCTATTGCCTGTGTCCATGGACTATGTTATGCCTTAGTTTTTGTTTGAACAACTCTATGGTCAACTTAATGAGGAACTGCCAAATTATTTTCCATAGCAGTTGCACCATTTGTATTTTTCTTGATCCATTGTTTCTCCAAGTTAAAATTTTTTCTCATTTTTTCAAATTGCCCATGTTCTAAGATTCTTCTCTCTCTGTAAGCATCCTTCATTTATGCCCACCCAGAGACTCGAGGAGGCATTTGCAATGAAAAACTTACATGGAGTTCCAACATCTTCTCACCCCACTGAGGGAACTATACTGGGAGTTCCCCCCAAAAAGAAAGCTGTCAGTCCCTGCTGCCACTGACTGACATGGGCAGGATGGATGTCCTAACTGCTTTTTGACTATTTGGATACAAGATTGGTGCTTTGCAGATGGCTTAGTTTGGGTTTCCACCAAAATCAGAAAGAAGGATTTGGGTACAAGTAGATTGTTTGGAAGGTGACCTCAAGAAATACCAGTAGGGGACATTGCCACTGAGGACAACAGAAGCTCGGTCATTGAGGACCCTCTGGGAGATAGTGTTGAGCCACTGACTGGAGAAGGAGCTGGGGTATTAATCTCCCAAATCTCATCTCGCATTGGTTGAGGGTCACTCCTGCGCTGTAACCCCCCAACATTTCTTGCCTGCCTGTATACAGGTTGAGCACTTACTTGGGGCCGGAGAACATCCTCAGGCAGAGAGATACAGGATGTATAGGCATGAATGTAAACTGTCCGTGGAGACCTCCGAGGTGGCACCAACACTCTTTGCTGTGGGGAGAGGAATATGGAAGAAGGTTGTTATCAGATACTGCTTAGAAGGAGGCAGTATCTATATCTTGGGCCTGGATGTCTCAACATTTCAACATGTGACTGTGACAACATCTGAACCTGTGACTGTCTCCACAATCTTCACATGCACATGTCTCAGCATTTTAACAAGCAAATGCCACTACAACTGAACCTGTGAATTGTACCTCGACATCTCAAATGTCACAGCATATCAACATGCCATGTCTTGGCATATGAACCTGTGCATGTCTCAACATTTTAACATATGATTGTCTCAACATCTGCATCTGATTGTCTCAAAATCTCAACATGCATGTCTCAACATCTCAACATGTGATTGTCAACATCACAACATGTGAATATCTTAATATCAGAACACACGAATGTGTCCACAACACTACAAATCTAATAAGTTGAGTGAGCCGTTATCTTCCTTCCAAACCCAGTCCCTCAGGACTCTCGTGAAATACTAACCACAGACATTTTAACTCCTGTAGAAATTCTGTTCTTTCACAGATCAACACTCGATCTTACAGGCAGGGAAATATCTCGCCAAGCTTTGTGACAGTCCAGTAGCACTTCTTTTAGGTGGAAATCAGGCTTCTGACAATATCAGGTATTCCCAGTCTTTTTTGGGGGGGGGGCGGGGGGCTCTCAGTCTGACAGGAAAGACAACACCAGGGCCCATATGTTTTTCTGAAAGTGGCTTTAGAATTACTTTTATGATCTCACTCAGATAACTGCAGATAAAATGAGGTACAAATTAGAAACAGAATCTCTGACACTTGTAAAGTGACATTGGGCAGGGGGAGGGGCAGGAAGACCTGTAGAAAGTGGGCTTCCTAGGGAGTGAGGGTGGGATTGACTAGGATGTGGCACCAGGGAACTTTCTGGGGCAGTAACAATGGCCTGCATCTTGATAGCACTTTTGCTTACACATTGTGTATTCATTTTTCAAAACTCAGGGAATAGGGAGTGAATTTATACATTTCATTGTATGTAAATGGTATCTCAATAGAAAAATACACCCTAGCTGATTTGGCTCTGTGAATAGAGCATTGGCTTGTGGACTGAAGGGTCCCAGGTTCAATTCCAGTATTGAGGTTGCAGGCTTGATCCTGGCCCTGGTTGAGGTGCGTGCAGGAGGCAACCAATCAATGTGTCTCTCTCATCATTGATGTTTCTATCTCCCTCCCTCTTCCTTCCTCTCTGAAATCAATAAAATATATTTTAAAAAATACCATAAACAAATATTTGTATGATGTGCATGCTGAAATATTCAGGGAGAAGTATGCTGATATTTGCAATATATTTTTTAGTGTATTAAAAAATACATTGATAGATAGAGGAATGGATAGATCGGTGCATGTGTGACAAAACAAATATTTTGCAATCTTATGTTGGAATCTAGGTGGTAGGCAGCCATTTTTTAACTTCTCTTCACATTTGAAAATTTTCATAATATGATATTCGGAAAGAAAGTATGCTGGGAAAACTAACAAGTCCAAGCATTTGGGGCCGCTTTAAACCACATCACAGACTCTGAGAACATTGCCCAATTGTATCTTATTTTGATGCCTGATACTCATTAATGTCCTGGATTATTTTTAGAAATCTCAAAATTCTGTTCCATGTGTATTCAAGACAGCAAAAAAGAACATAATTACTTTTGGAAATTTTCCATTAAAAAAAATCTCTGCATTGAGGGAAAAAAAGGTTGATTCTTAATTAGGGGCAAACCTTGGAAACCTGGAAAATCCCACTTAAGTGAAATCTCTCGTTCCCTCACTAGGCAGGATGAATGAGATGTCATTTTAATTACCATTTCTGGTTAGCGGATGATCACATCATTTTAACTTTGACTTAGCTTCAGCATTTTCTGGGCAATTTTACATGTATTGTCTCAGGGTTTTAGGGAAAGGCCTTCTGGTCTAGAGTCATCTGAGTTTGGATTCTATGTATTTCACCCACTTTCTGGGTATGTGATCAAGGAGGCACTTCTTGATCTCTTTGAACTTGATGCTTTTCTGTAACAAGTAGGAATATAATACCTACATATAGGCTTCTTGTAAGAAATAAATCAAACAATGCAGGAAAAACACATTAAAGAACCCGATACATAATAGGTTTTCCATCAGGTGGAATGCTCAGCTTCAATTCCTTTCATGACATTCCCATGACATCTTTTTGAAGGAGAATGAATAATGTCATGTGCATTTCCCAGAGAAGATGACGAGTATTTAGAGAAGTCCATTACCTGCAGACCTGAACAATATGGTTATCCCAAAGTAGCTGGAGCACTCAAATTCATATTTCTGAGCCCGTTGCTGTCTCTACTTTTCTTCAGGAAGGCTGAATGAGGGGCATGAGGATGAGCTAAAGTGGAATCTCCTTTGGTCTCAGGACAAAAATGATTTTGCCTCACACTGTCGAATATCAAAAAGAATTTTGCTGAAAGTTATTAACATCCGTGTTGGGATGGTAAAAAGACAGGATATAATTACTTAGCAGACTTGCGCGGAACTTTTCAAAATCTTTCACTATTGGAGCTTCACTAGTGTCACCTGGGGTCACTTGGACACAACAGCAAACAATTTGAAGTCTTCCCATTGGCACCAACCTATATCTTCCCATCCCTGTGAGCTCTCCAGGTATGAGGAGGCCCCTGTGTTAGCTGATCCTGCTGCTCTTCACTCCACCTCATTGGGACCTGCACTCTGTCCCCCACAGCCTGCACTTTCCACCTGGGACCAAGCAATGAATGGTACGCAGGTTGAGGGCACAGGTTGAGGGCGTTAGTATTTGGGAAAGTTCAATTAATCACCTGCAGACCCTCAATGGCATGGGTATCCCAATGTCATTGGAGGACTCGGACTCACATCTCTGAGTCCACTGCTGTTTCTACTTCAGCTAGGAGGAGTGGGTCAGTAGGGTAGCAATGGCCTTCCAAAAGGCACTGGGTCCTTTCAAATGTGCTTTCCTCTTACTTCCTTCCTTTGGCCAAAATTGTGGCAAACCTTGGAAACCTGGAAAATCCCACTTAAGTGAAATCTCTCGTTCCCTCACTAGGCAGGATGAATGAGATGTAATTTTAATTACCATTTCTGGTTAGCAAATGATCACATCATTTTAACTTTGACTTAGCTTCAGCATTTTCCGGGCAATTTTACATGTATTGTCTCAGGGTTTTAGGGAAAGGCCTTCTGGTCTAGAGTCATCTGAGTTTGGATTCTATGTATTTCACCCACTTTCTGGGTATGTGATCAAGGAGGCACTTCTTAATCTCTTTGAACTTGATGCTTTTCTGTAACAAGTAGGAATATAATACCCAGCAATTGAAGAGGAGGTGAGGTGTGTCATTCACCAGAGCATTCCCCTGGGACATGAGATCTACCTCAAACCTGGTGGTCTTGGGCAGCCTTATGCCAGCTGTCTGAGTTTTAACAAAGGTTTGCCCATTTTCCTAGGTTCATCATTCAGAATTGGCTACTGGCCTTGCTTGCATCATAAAGAAGGAAAACATTGTCCATTTGAGAATAATGTCAGCTGTTTGAGCTCCATCAGTGCTGAAAGGGAGAGACCCGGAGCCTGGCCTGGCATGTGTGTCCAGCCGGGGTGCCCATTCAGGATGCTCTGTAGCATGACAGATACTGTGGAAGGAACAAAGTATAGTCAAACCAACTGGGGAGAGAAGCGATGGCCAAAGAACATACACCCTCATGGGGCTCATTGTTTTTAGAGCATGCTAGGGAATTACAACAGACTGCTTGGAGCCTTAACAATCGCTTATTTTGTATTGGATGTTTTAAAAAAGCAAAGGATTTTTTTCTTTGTATGTTACATGTATGCCAGGAAAAATAGTTCCTGGAGAACGAAAACATCTCAAGGGTCAGTTTACAACTTGAGAGGGGCCATTGGGCCCCTTTGCAAATATGTTATTTTCTCCCGAGCGATGAATGTCCAGGGAGGAGACAGATGCGGTCAGGCGGATGGGCTGACGTCAGAAGGTTTCCTGTCTTTAGTGGGGGCCCACTTGGGTCTTCAGTGAGAGCTGCGGGTGCAGTACTGACCTTGCCCCTGGCCAGGAGGGACGCAGGCTCCAGAATAGCCTGCTTCCAACACCTAAGGGGGAACATGATTATTGAAGCTGATGTCCCACAGCTTGTCCTAATATCCAAGCAGGGCTGTAGGTTTCCTCAAGAGCAGTTCACTTTTAAACCACGTGGTGCCTCAGCATCTCCCCCCCTCCCCCCGCCCCCAGATTGGCTTGGGAAACCCACTCAGACCCCAGGTTTCCTCTGAGCAATGCTGTCATCTGCAGGCAAGAACCTGCCAAGTCAAAGAGTAAACTCAGAGGAACAGCAGGAGAAATGGAAAGAAGAACATAGTAGGAAAAGCCCAACCGCATTGGGCAGCCTCCCTGTGGACCACAAAGAGGGGCTCTCAGGGCTGCGCACAGTGTCTGCTGAGAATGACGCCCTCCACACGCTCCAGGCAGCCACGCAGGTGCTGCGCTGCAGGCTCACAGATGCTCTTCTGGGGGGCCTTGCACTTGCACCAGTGACAAACAGGAGAAGGATGTTCTCCCACTGGCTCCTTAAGCTTGACTTTCCTTCCAGCGGACTTCTGGGAATGACGGGAATCACTAACGCAGGGAGCGTTTCTCAAAGAGCCTTGTGGGACCAGCAGTGTGGGTCAGTTGTCTCGGGGAGCAGGTGAGAAATGCATGTTCTCCCACCCCGCCCAGGCCTACTGAACCCGGAGCTCCTGAGTTTCCCCAAACCCTCCAGGTGAGTCCCTAGCAGCACTCCTAGGTGGAGGTGCACAGGTGGAGAGGAAGCCACAGCTCCAGCAGAAAATGGGTGGCGGTGGGGAAACCATTGTGAGGCCCTTCTTTAGTTTATTTCACATTCTGGATTCTCACCATGGGCTTTAGTGGGGCTTCTGATGGGAGGGCCTGTAGGAAGATCTGAGGCAGCTGTCTGGCTGGAATGGGGCATGGCAAGATTTCTCATGAAGCTGTTATGCAGAAAAGCACATGGCTACTACTTAAATGATATGTGATAGGTCAATAAAATCAGTAACATTTTTCTAATGATGTTTTCATTTACATTTTACATAATGAGAAGATAGCAATGGCTTATTTCAGGGCTAGTCTTAGTAGCCCTTGTCATCAGGGGGTTATGCTAGAGCCCCTATGCCCAGCCCCTCCTCCAGGCTCCCTAATGACACTGCCAATAGCAAAGGTGCCTGTTCTGCGGTTCAGGACATTGTCCTATGAAAATGAAGATTTTTTTTTTCTTTCTGACTTCCCTGACATGTGGGTCCAGGTATTATTTATCATCTGGTTTTGCTCCCTGCCTCCAGGCAAGGACTATAGTTAAGCCAACACAAACTTTGTGAGTCTTAAAAATAACTCTCTCTTTGCTAACCCCTTCCAGGTTTGGCAAGGGCTTCCTTCAAACAGGAAATCCATCTCTTTCTACCTGCCCAGCTCTCATGATTAACTCATCCATGATCTGTTCTTACTTTTTCAAATTACACGTTGACTCAGTCATTGTGTGGGGAGGAGGCGAGGTGGGAAAGGGTCCTGTTTTCCCTTTCCATTGCCCATGGTTCAGATTTTAAGTGTGGAAGGATAACTTCTTTAACACAAAACAGTCATCATGCCCCCTATATAGTCATGCCTCTTTAGCTAAGTGTACCTAACAGTCACCCCAGCATTCTGGGAGTGAACATTACTGTGAATGTTTTAAAGAACGACTTCTATTTATTTATTTTTTGTGTTCATTCTGTTTCCTAAGGTGTTTTTTTTTTATTGTTTAAAGTGTTACATATGCCTCGAAAGAGCGACTTTTAAATACATGGCCATGGCATACATTTAAGCTGATAATTATCTCAAAAGTGAATTACTTTTAGGCTGAAAGGAGACCTCTGGAGAGTTTTCTTTTCCTGTAGTTCCTTCATTTTCATGGAGTTTTCACCGTGATTCTGGGTCCCAGTCTCTCTTCCCCTACTGCCTCCCACCCATTCCTAATAAGCAGGGTCTTGGGACTTTTTTTCGGTCCCACAAAGATTACCACAGTTAACCTACTCTCCATCCCTGGAGGAGCCCCTGAAACCATGCCTCTCTCTTCATGAGAACCTGAGCAATAACGAGTGGGAATCGTTGATCATAGAGAGACCTTGGTAGGATCAAACTGACTTTATTAAAAGTTATGGAAAACATAGGGACCAACAGTCAGGCTCCATATTGAGGGGAATGTGTCCACTTGCTTAGAGATAAAGAGGGGCAGTATTTGGAAGGGGAAAGGTCAGTAGGAGAAAGATGAAGGTTAAGTGCCTCCCATTCCCACCTCCCCACCCCCAGGTGTACCCTGCACCCCACCATCCATGGGTGTGAATGGAGAGAGTGGTCTGTGAGGTCCCTGAGTGGCTCTGACCCCTGGCTCTCTCTCCTTTGAAATAGGGGGAGGGGGGCCATTGGCCAGCCCCACTCTCCAGTAGAACTTCCTACGATTGACAGAATATCCTCATCCTTAAGTCATCTGAGCACTTGACATGTTTGTGCCTGGTGCAAGTGAGGAGCTAAGTTTTGAATTCTGTTTAATTCTATTTCATTTACATTGAAATGGCACATGTGGCCAAAGGCTGTGGTGCTGGGCAGCACAGAGCAGGAGGGAAGGGAGAGGATTTGCCCGAGTAGTACCCGCTCTTTCTTAGCCACCGACAATTTCTCTGGACAGTACTATGGAGCAGACTGTCCCCCAAGAGGAGATTCTCCCCAATTTATTAAATCTGGAAGCTGAGAAAGGAAAAGATCTTTGTTTCGAGAAGAAATTGAGATAACTGAGCCTTGAAAATTTTAGTGAGGTGAACTTGTTTGTTTGTTTTTCTTTTCTCTCATTATTAACAAATAGGCTTGGGAAATGAAAGCAGGGAGCTAAAGAGGAAATCCCACCATTTTTCCCTTGTTTAACCTGCTTTGTCCATTAGGGACAAATTGCTGAAAACACTGTGTCTATGGGCTGTCTTTGGCTAGGTAAAGGGTAAACAGTTGTCTGATTCGATGCCCAGGTCTTCAGATGGCTGGGGTCTGCCTCCCTTCTATTTTTTCATCGGCTGAGCCACACTTCACCTGGGAAGGTAGAAGAGGTCAGGAGTGAGAACCACTATTTTGCCTGCTGGTCTTGTTTGGGAGAGGGTCTGCTGGGAAAGCACATGAAACATCTCAGACTCTGGATGATCCCAGCTGGTCCTGTGCCCAGTACTTGGGCATTGGCCATGTTTATCTGAAAAAACTAGTTCTACTTTGGGATGTTTCTTCTTTAGTGATGATCCACCAGTTTCCATCTCTGGATGTCTGCTGAGTAACAGGCTCCGTGTTTTATGGTGTGAGATTCAGTTTAAGAAGCATCATTTAGTACCACAGCCCATAGTCCCATAAGGTGGGAAAGATAAAGTATCACTCATGGAATCAATGGCTGAAATGGAAGTTATTGAAGTGTTACTCTCTCAGTAATGAATAGGAGTGTATGTGTGTGTGTGTGTGTGTGTGTGTGTGTGTGTATGCGCGCACTCATTTAGCTAACGTATTGGTGGCAGTCAGTGGGTCAAAACTTTGTTGTTAGAGGGATGTTGGGTTCCTTTTAAACTGACAATTATCTTGGTTGGTGTCTCTACTGAGAAGTGGCAATAACGAATGCTGACACTTTAAGATAGTCAAGGTCCAGCCAGAGAGAAAACGGGGCAGTCAGAGTTAAAGCACTGAGCCATGGTCCAAAGACTGCCCTGGGAACCTGGCACCACTTGCCTGTCCCTCCCCTCGATGTTGGCTCCTCACCTCAGTCTCTCTTGGCACATGTCTCCATTAGCAGGACTCTCCAGCTTGGCTTTGGCTTCGGGGCTGGTGTGTGCTCTCTGTCCCTACTCTGGACTGGCACCTCCAGCAGTGGGCCACTGCATTCAACTGAAGTCTGGGCAGTGGCCCTCCTTCCTGGGTGCTCAGTGGGCACCACCCCATTCCCTCTGCAGTCCCAGGCCCATCTATTTCACCTCTCTCCCCGGGGCAGGCCGCCATGACAACCGTTGGCCCCAGCACCCAGCACTGTAGCCAAAGGATGCTTTGTTGAAAGAAGAGCATTGAACACAACTTAAAACAGAAATGGGGCCAATCGTCTCAGCAGCCAGGAGCATTTCTCAGTTCTGACATGTCAAAGGGACACAGAAGCCAGCTTGAAGGAGCACTGGCCAAAGCCGGGACGGTTTGAACATTCAAATAAACAATGACAGTAACAGGGTCTCGGATAAAATAAGAATCTGTGAGGCCACATTTGAATAAATGAATGAATGAGATGGGAATAACTCTTCCTGTGAGTGGGAGAAATGATGGAATTAGAAAAGTCACCATATGGCAACCATCATAGTTGTTTCAAGCAAGAACCATAAATTAATACTAAAAGTAGTGACTAAATGCTTGATAAATAGGGCATTTACATGGTGTCTAACTATTCTTATTAAAGGGTACTTATTAATTACAAAGGAAATAAACAGTGACTCTAGAGTGAGGAACCTGGATGACGTGGCCCTACTGGCATCCTGCCTCCTGACGTGTTGCCCTGGGAAGCACACATCACTTCCAGGCAGTCTGTCGAGAAATATCATCAGGCAAATTCCAACCGAGGGGTGTTCTATGAAGTAACTGGCCTGCAAGGGCATGAAAGACAAAAATAAGACTGAGGAGCTGTCCCCGTCCGGAGGAGACCAGGGAGATGGGACAGATGAGTGCAAAGCACGAACCTCGATTGAATCCTGTGCAGAAACATTTTCTCTAAAAGACATTAGTGAGATAATGAGCAGAATGAGTAAGGTCTGTAGAGTAGATAATAGCATCGTTAATATTGTTAATTTTCACATTTGGCAATTTTGCGGTGCTTATGTAAGAGAATGTTCTTGTTCTTGGGAAATACACTAACCTCTGAGGGTGTCCCGGGCATTGGCCGGACGGGGCACAAGGGAACTGTCTGGCCATGGCATTCTCTGCCTCTCGGTTGAGTTGTGGGTTACAAGGCTGTCTACATTTGTTGAAATATACCAAGCTGTACGCTGACACTGTGTGTTTTCCCATTGTTAGTTATGCCTTGTTGAAAAATTAATCAGAAAAAAATAAACTTTTTTAAAAAAGACAGTCCAAAACTGTTTAGTGTGTCCAGCCATTGAAGTGGGTGTACAGGTGTCCAAAATGGCTACTTTGACATTTCAGAGTGGTCTCTGATCTAAGCATGTTAATTATTTTTTCACCAGTCACTATTTCATGGTCAAATACTATTTCCCGTCATAGCAGCTAGCATCGTATTGCACACAATAAATATTAGCCAGTTGCTTGATGATTGGTATCTCAGACTTCGTAACAAACACACTGCCTCCTCCCGGAGACCTGGCAGACAGGAAAGACGTTTGTGTTTCCGTGGAGGAGCCGAAAGTAAGCCCAGGTCAGAACTTCCCAGGCACTCACCCTCCTGCCATCTAACAGGCCAGCTGCCGAGTTGTGAGCTTGTGGTTTGGAGCCTGACAGTTTGCTTATTAGAGTTTCCTTTTAAAGGACCCCAGCCAGCTCCCCTACATTGTTCACAAAGGCTGGAGAATGTATTTATTGCTATTGTAATCACCCTCCTATGCCAAGAAGCTTTAGGACGTTGTAATCCTTCCACCTCCACTTCAGATGGAGTAAAAAGTTTCATGCCAACCTTGCCCAGCGAGAGGCTGAGGAATGCAGACGTGAAGTCGGGGCTCTGAACTAGGAGCAGAGTTCCTGTCCAGGAAGCAGGGTCAGGATCTCACCGTGGCAGCATCTCACTGCACCATGGTTCTGGCTGCTCAAAAACAGACACCCAACTCTCACATCCGGCCAGCTCCGGCCTTCAGCAGCCTCGCAGGTCACCACGATGGGCCCGTCCTTCATCACACACACGAGTTCCCTGGGCAGCATTGTGACCCTTGTTGCAGATGATGAAACTGTGGCTCAGAGATATGAAATCACTGGAACCTGGGCTTTCTTGCTTCTTTTGAGGTTCTTTCCAGGATATGACACAGCCTGTCTTAGTGTGGGTTTCCCCGGGAGCAGCCCCTGAGCAAGCGCTTGAGTATAGGCCATCTATTTGAAGGTGACTCAGGGAAGATGGGAGCCCTGGTGGCACCTTGCCTTACTAGGGACTCTGGAAAGCACTGCCCCTCAGCACTTTCTCACCCCTGGGGGAAGGGAGCAGAGGCAGGTGCACACCAAGTCTCATTAGCAGTCGGTTGAGGGCTGCTGTGATGGGGTGGAGGAGGTGTTAATTCCTGAGACATCCTGTCCATCACACATTGGGCAAAAAGATGCGGATGTTGGTAGGTGGAGTTGAGGTGGCTAGGACTGAAATCGCAGAGACTGAGGAGGTGTGGGGAGCGTGCCCACAGTGTCTTCCAGGCTGCCTTTCAAGTGCTAGACCATGTCGGCGGGGGGGGGGGGTACTGTGGAAGTTTGAGCAGGAAAAGAGCATTTTAAACTGGACTCTGACCCAATCTTGGAATAGGATCACACTGCCCAGGGAGTCAGTGGCTGGGCAGTGACTGAAAAAGGCAGTGGAAGTGGGAAGGACAGGATTCTCCAGTTCCTTTAAAAGGCCTCCCAGGTGCCCATCATTAGTGATAACTCTCACTACCCCCCCCCCCGCCCCCAACATTACCCCACACCTCCACCTCTCTCTGTATGAAAGCCCCAGGCTGTCCATGCTTTTTAGTGATGTAGTTCCCTAACCCCTAGACCCAGTTCTAATCCCACATTTGGAACTCCCTAGCTTTGTGACATTGACCGAAGTTTCTAACTTCCTGTGTCTAGAATTTCTCGTGTGCTGTAGTTGTATTTCTTGGCATCTTCTATCTTTGTAGCAGAGGCAGAAGTTGAGGGCAGGCCATGAAAGGAAGCATTGCAAGAGATGAGGCCCAGGAGGACAGGGATAGCATGACCTACTGCTGTTCTTACTCAGTGCCATAGCTCACCCAGCTATGTCAGCCCTCTGAGGTTGAGGCATGCTCTGAGGATAAAGAGCAAATTGAAAACAAAACAGACAACTTAACACCAGAAAAACAAACAACCCAACTAAAAGGTAGGCAGAAGACCTGAAGAGACACTTCTCCAAAGAGGACATACATATGGCCAATCAATGTATGAAAAGTTGCTTAACATCACTAACCATCACAGACATAGAAATTAAAACCACAATGAGATGTCACTCACCCCTGCCTATCATCAATAAATCATCAAACAACAAGTGCTGGGGAGGATGTGGAGAAAAGGGAACCCTAGTGCACTGTTGGTGGGAATGCAGATTGGTGTAACCACTATGGAAAACAGTGTGGAGATTCCTCAAAAAATTAAAAATAGAATTGCCTTAATACCCATGGATTACACTTCTGGTAATATATCCAAAGAAACCCCAAATACTACCAAATACTAATTCAAAAGAATATATGTCCTCTGGCCTGTGTGACTCAGTTGGTTAGACATTGTCCCATGTACTGAAAGGTTGCAGATTCAATTCCTGGTCAGGGCACATGCCAGGGTTGCAGGCTGGATCCCCAGTAGGGGACATGCAGAAGGCAGTCAATTTACTTTCTTCCTCTCCCTCTCCCTTCCTCTCTCTCTCAAAATCAATTTAAAAATCTTTAAAAAAAGAATATATGTACCCCTATGTTCATTGCAGCATTATTTACAATAACCAAGATATGGAAGCAACTCAAGTGCCCATCTTGGGTTGAGTGAATAAAAAAGCTGTGGTACATATACACAATGGAATGCTACTAGGCCATAAAAAATGAACCCTTACCTTTTGCTACAGCATGGATGGACCTGGAGATTATTATGCTAAGTGCAATAGTCAGACAAAGACCAATACCATATGATTTCACTTACATGTGGAATCTAAAGAACAAAATAAAAATATGAACAGACTTATAGAACAGACTGACAGTTGTCAGAGGGCAGGGGTTAGGGAGCTGGGCGAAAAAGGTGAAGGGATTAAGAAGTACAAATTTGTAGTTACAGAACAGTCACAGAGATGTAGATTACAGCATAGGGAATATAGTCAATAATCCTATATAATAAAAGGCTAATATACAAATACTAGTAAACTGAACGGCGGAACACCAGAACAACTGGTCGCTATGACGTGCGCTGACCACCAGGGGGCGTGTGCAGAACATGGTGGGCGTCAGCCACTGTGGGATAATGGAGCAGGTGAGCGGGGTGCTGCCAGCGCTCTGTGCCTGCCTGATTGCCCCTCAGGGCTTCTCAACCTCCCCCTGCTCCTGAGGGGTGATCGGGCCGGCAGCCGCCTCTCACACCCGCTGGGGGTGCCAGCCCTGCTCACACCCACTGCTAGTGCTGGCCCCAAACCCAATCGCTCTGCACCATCAGTGGGTGCGAGCGGGGTTGGCGCCATCAGCGTATGGGAGTGGTGACAGCGGGAGCAGGGCAGCAGGCAGATAGGGGACTGGGGGCCGTGGTGGGAGGGGCCAGGCGGGGGTGCGAGACCTGCCCCTGTGCCCACCGCAGCCTCGTGGCCCACAGTTCCTTTCAAGGTGCACGAATTCATGCACTGGGCCCCTAGTATTGTGATAACTCTGTATGCAGCCAGGCAGGTACTTAAAACATCAGGGAGACCACTTTGATTTTCTGACTACTGTTCTATGCAACTGAAGCTGATGCAAAATAGTGCTGACTGTAAACTATAATTGAGAAATAAAAAAAATTAAAATTAAAAACATAAAGACAAATAGAGACACATAAGCAACAAGAACAACAAAAAGGCTCCTAGGAATAATGGCCATGACCTTGGCTTCATTAGTGCTATCTGGGAGCAGTCTCAGTTATGTCATTCATATGGTTATTATGAAAATGGTGAAAGAAAAACCAGAGGACAAATCAACAAACAGAAGAAGCCAACCTTAGAGAGGCTTCCTGTTTATTAGCAATGGAACCCTATTGGAGTAAGACAATTGGGGTTCCTTTATCTGAACCCCATTCATCCCCTGCTATTAAGAGAGACACTTAGACTAGGAAGGAAAGGTCCCCAGAGAGAAACAGGAAAATGTTAGTGAATGCAAGGCTTTCACTCCACGTACTTAACACCACTGAGTAAAGGACACAGGGAACAGCCTGCATATTTCTCCCTTTCTCTGTGGTAGACAGGATTAGATTTAATCAGGTGGCATCAGAAGGCAAACATTTGGACCTGTCTATGGAAAGTTCTTCTGCTTCTCCATTTCCTGTGGTGCCTGAGGTTGGTTGGGACCACAAGTGCAATGAATTATATAGAGAGGACACACGCCCGACTTCGTCACAAGAAAGGAAGAAAGAAATCCTTTAGTTTTGTGATGTTTTTGTTGTTGCTTTTCATTAAAGGGAAGTCCTGACAATTAGTTCTGGATGGGGGAGTACAGGTTGGCTCCTTGCCCCGGTCCCACTTTGTCTTTTCAAACAAATGCTTTTGGTCTGTTTTTTGTTTGCTGCTGGTATTTAGTTCCTGAGAGAGGATCTGACTTATACAAGTTAATTTCTCCCTCAGCAGACCCCAAAGGGAATCAAGCCAGAAGCAGAGGCCTCTGGTGTGGCCATTTCTCTGCTTCAGCCAGCAGCAGCCCCACTGTCACCTCCTTTGCAAAGCCAGGGCCCTGAGCTGGGCAGAGCTTCTCTTGAACCTGGCTGACAGTCAGATGGGAGACGGGTAGCCTGGAAGGAGCAGTGCATAATAGTTTATGGTATCAACATTCAGAAAACCAGAAAGGCATGGAACTCAAGGGAGCAAAAGGACTCCCACTTTTCAGAGAAGAAAGGGGCAGGCCCTGGTAGGAAAAGTCCTGGCAGGGCCTCATGGTCATCACCCTCATCTCCAGATCACCACGTAACTTTGGAAAATAAGCCCAAGTTTCTGCACCTTGTTTCCTCATTGGGAGAATAAGAGCACAGGGCACCCTCAGTGCTAAACCCTAAAAGGGGAACCAGGGGGGATGGGGCAAAGTCAAGGGTCCAGCCCCCTTTTCTCTGTCTTGGTGATCAGAACGGCCCATGTACTTCCTGGTGTAGCTCATTGCCAGCTCCATGCATTTCCCAGACGTCATTTTTGTCGAGGATGGCGGTTCCTAATTCTTGAAGGACACTTCCCATGTGGAAGTTCTGATTATAACAGCTTTACATTCTGATTAAGATTTAACACAGAGTTTGAGGGCATTTAGGTATCCCCTTCAAGCTTACCCAACAGACACCTCGTCCTAGGTTAAGAAGACTTTGTTCTGAGAGACATGAGTGAGGGGAGAAAGTGAGTGGAGGGAGAGCTTTAGCTGCAGCGAGTTATCATTTTTCTGGAGTGGGTGGGCTTCTGGATTTGAAGGCATCGCTAAGGGCATGGCCTGTTTTAGGCTAAGAGAGTATGAAACACTTGGAGGTGGTGTGTGTCTATGTGCATCTCCTAGATCAGTGGTTGGCAAACTGCGGCCCCTTGAGTGTGGCTCTTCCACAAAATACCACGTGCGGGTGCGCATGTACAGTGCGATTGAAACTTCATGGCCACACTCAAGGGGCCAAAGAGCCGCATGTGACTCTCGAGCCGCAGTTTGCCGACCACTGTCCTAGATGCTTGTTACGGTTAATCACAACTTGTTTCAGGTTCTTGAATGGGCTGAATACTTGGATTAAGTTGCAAGGATTCCTTATTCATATAGTTGTCACCTAGCTACTAACATCAGATTTCGAATCATCATTCTGGAAGGTAGCATGGGTACTTGGGTGCCAAAATGTCTTTGCTTAAGAAGGAGTTTGAGATGGGGAAGCGAGGAGTGATAGTTTACCTTGTGGCCAGAGGACAAAGCAGGGAACTCCAATAGTGCTTCAAAATTAGGACAGTCTCTAGTTTCTCTGCTTACCCAACCCCAAGGTGTCACTCAAATGTCACCTGGGGTGGACTGCTGCCCCTCCCACTGCTCGAGTTGCCTTTTCTTCCTGGTCTTACATAAGCAACCCTAATCTTGTCAAAATGCAGTGATGTTTTCCCTGAGCTGGGACACTGGGGAAACAGGCTGGATTCATTCCCTCAAAAATTAGGCAGAGCACCTGCCCACTGCACCCTCAGACAAGCAGGATCCTGACCATGGAACGTATCTCCTCTTCAGTGCTCAGTGCCAGACCTGAAGAAACAAAGCCTTCCCTCCTCTTTTATCTCTCCTGGAGCTGTGGGCACGTGGTGGGCTCCCAGCCATCTCTGGGGCTTGGGAGAGCTAATGACTTTACAGGGCTTTATAATGATAATTTGCACAGTTCTTTCAGAGGCATCATCTCAGTTCATTCTCACCACAGCATGGGGGTAGGTACCCTGGCACTGTTTTCCAGATGGGGAGCTTAGATGTGGGTCCAAGGAGTTCAAGGATATGTCTTGAGTTGAGTTTTGATTAGCAGCAGGACACAAGATTCAGAGACTGTTGTGGCCCTGTCCATATCCTTCACTTGTACAGATGAGGACACCTGTGTTCTTTGCTTAATGGCCTTTTCTGGCCACCTACGTGTGCTTTGCCTGCCTTGGTGGTAGACCAGAAGTCAGAGGAATGAATGCTTTCTGGGGATAGATGGGAGTTGGTGTATAAATACCCCAGTCCCTAAGATAACACTGAAGTACGTGGTCTATGTATTTTTCCCAGAGTTCCCCTGAGGCTGGGATTAAGCCCTAGTTACTTACAGTGAGAACTGCTGGCATTCCTCCATCTCACAAATTAGTCACTTGCCCCAGAATCCTTTTTCTCAGAATTTGCTTCTGGGGAACATAAACTAAGACCCAGATCCTTGGGCACCAAATCCTGGCTCTTCCCATGTGGGCGGCAGTGTTTCCCCCTTTCCTTCTGGGTGTAAAGGCTTACCAAGCTCCTAGACCAGTGGTTCTCAACCTGTAGGTTACGACCCCTTTGGCGGTCGAACAACCCTTTCACAGGGGTCGCCTAAGACCATCCTGCATATCAGATATTGACATTCCGATTCATAACAGTAGCAACATTACAGTTATGAAGTAGCAACGAAAATAATTTTATGGTTGGGTCACAACATGAGGAACTGTATTTAAAGGGCCAGAAGGTTGAGAACCACTGTCCTAGACAGAAGTCAAGCTGTGTTCTGTAGTTAAGGTTGGTGGATCCCTTCTCCTCCCCTCTCCTCTCCTCCCTTTCCTCCTCTCCCCTCCCCTCCCCTCCCCTCCCTTCCCTTCCCTTTCCTCCTCTCCCCTCCCCTTCCCTCCCCTTCCCTCCCTTTCCCTTCTCTTCTTTTCTTTACCTCCCTCCCTTTGACCCTCCCTTACTTTCTTCCTTCCTTTTTGTTTTATTCTGAGGAGAGAGAAAAATGAGCAGCATACCCTGGTACATGCCCCTGTCCATGTCCCAGATCAGCACTTTTTGTTATTAATAAGGGAAGTTGCCTGGAATGGAAACAGGGAGGCAGAGATCCAGGAGAAAACCCCTCTGTCAGGACTTCTGGCCTGGAAGACAGATTGGGCACAGAGAGGTTGCAGAGTTCACTGAGCTCCTGCACTTACTCTGCACGTTGCCTTACATTATGTGAGGGGAGGACGTGCCCTATCAGACTGCAGGCAGAGGCCATAAATCAGGAGAAGTGGTCTGTGGCCACTTCTGCAGTGTGGCTTGGCAGTGCAGCCATCTGTCAGCCCTCCCTCCCCTGGGCTGTGCCTTGGTGAAGAGGAGGGGTGCCACTGAGGTATCCCTGAGGGTGAGATTCTGCACCTCCTCTGGATATCCTTGAGAATCTGAGAAGCTGAGAAAAGCAGGTCAAAATTTCCTGAGAAGTTTTTTCTGCATTTAGCAAAGGTGAACTTAGAAAGTGAGTAAGGAGGGACTTTTTAAATAAAGCAAGGTCTCCACAATTCACAAATCCGTCTAGAAGCTTCTCTCATGTGTCTTGTAAGAGACTGAAATAAAGTGATGTTGAAGACAGCCTGACTTCCTTATTTAAAATTGAGTATTAAAGTTGGATCATTGGAACCCTATACTAGATGTGTGTGTGTGCGCACACGCGTGCGGTATGTGGGCAGGTAAACCTTGAATAAAATATATAAGGGTGAGAGAAAGGGTGTATAAAGACACCTCATGGACTTCATTCTGAACCCCAATTTATAATACTGTCATTTTATTTGTAATTTTATTATTGAAACTGCCGGTGTGGGAACAATTTTAGGTGCTAGGTGTCATTTTCAAAAAGAAATAAAAAAGTGCAAGGAGAAGTGGAGGACTGTCTGATCAAGCTTGCTACCTGCTGGTCACACTGGGTGAGTGACAGTAACATAAACGTGAGGTAGAACAATAACTTGAAGCAGACAGAATGAGGAACCCAGATCATCTCTGGGTCGCAGGTTACCTGCTTCTATCTGTGTCAGGGCAGACTGGACAACTAGCCTCATTGGGAGGCCAGTTCCAATTCATTTTTGCACTCTCCACCATGAGCAAGCCAAGGGAGAAGATGGTTTCCAGAACCAGAGCATTCCAGGTTTTCTGAAAGGTCATTGCCACTGTGTGTGTGTGTGTGTGTGTGTGTGTGTGTGTGTGTGTGTGTGTGTGTGGTAGCTTCCAGCACGACAGAAATGCTTGGAAGTCAACCCTGCCCCTTTAACCGCTGCAGCAAGCTGACTACATTTATTTGAGATAAAACCTTCCTCCTGGTCCAATCACATTCACGCCTGACTTGGCCACGAGACAGAGGACCCTGTGTCCCTAATTATTTCTGGATGAAAAGTCCCGCAGGCGAGTGGAGATTCAGGCCGAGGATGGCCAGGTGGAGCAGTCACCAGTGTGCAGTGGGTTGTAGAAATGGAGAGATAATTAAATTAAGAGTGCCAGGTGCAGGCATTGAAAGATAACCATGGGTGTTAATTATGCAGTCCGGCTTCGCAGTCCAGCGTTAGCCGAGGAAATGCCACGGGCCTGTCCATCACATGGCAGCTTGAAAGGATCGGGAGAGCCACATTCATGGTTGCTACAGAATGTGCCAGGGCTGCCTACTTGGGATGCTGGGAAGCAGGGATTATTAGTTGGAGTGTGTGCATTATTTCTATTTTACACTGATCCAAGGTGGGCATTTAGCGGGCGGGGGTCAACCTTGATTCACATGGAAATTTGGTATAGTGAGGATAATAGTTGAGTATTTTGTTTCCAGCTTAGGCACTTCTGAAAGTATTTATTCTCTTTCTGATTCGAAATGAATTTGATTGGAGAGGTTTGGGACACTGTGTCCCTGTCATGAAGAGGAAAGGATAAATTATAGCTTGTTCTTACAGTGGGCCACAGCACAGCTGCCAAGGGGAGTGGACACGGAGAACTACAGCCCCGCACAGCGAGATCACACACCACATACCGAGTGAAAGGAGCCAGACCTGCAAGTCCATTCTGCCTCCTTTCACGTTGGTGAAGTTCTAGATCAGGTTCAACTGAGCTATGGTGATGGACGTCCAAGGGAACTTTTGAGGCCAATGGCCATGTTCTTTCTTGGGCTGAGGGTTACATAGATAGACGTGTTTTTCAAAATACATTGGGTGGACACTTAAAATCTGTGCATTCATGGTATATACACAATGACATTATGAAAATTAAATCAATGTGAAAGGACCTTCCGAAGCTTAGCCCTTATGTGGGTTTTGAACCCTCATCAGTCTACCTCAAGTTTCATGTTGGTGATTCATTCTGCCCCCACAGTTGTTCGGTAAAGCTTTTTATTAGGAAGCCACGTCTATTACAGGAATGGCAGACTGCAGCCCTCTGGCCAGATCTGCACCCTAAGGTTTGTACGTACTGTTGTGTTGGCACAGAGCCACTCCCATTTGTGTGTGTGTCCTCTGTGACCACTGTCAGGGCACAGAGACCAGCTGAGTTGTTGCTACAGAGACCGCCACCCCACATGCCTAAAACATTTACTATCTGTCCTTTTACAGAGAAAGTTTGTGGCAACTTTCTAAAGCAGTGGTTCTCAACCTTCTGGCCCTTTAAATACAGTTCCTCATGTTGTGACCCAACCATAAAATTATTTTCGTTGCTACTTCATAACTGTAATGTTGCTACTGTTATGAATCGGAATGTCAATATCTGATATGCAGGATGGTCTTAGGCGACCCCTGTGAAAGGGTCGTTCGACCGCCAAAGGGGTTGCGACCCACAGGTTGAGAACCGCTGGTGAAGGATCACTTCTTTTTAAAAAATTTTTTTGAGTTTTCTCAAAAAATTAATAATGGCACTCCTTTTTGACCCAACAATGCCACTTGTGGAAATATATCTAAAGAAACCTGAAACACTAAATCTAAGGAATACATGCACCCCTATGTTCATTGCAGTGTTATTTACAATAGCCAAGATCTGGAAGCAGCTCAAGGGCCCATCAGTAGATGAGTGGATAAAAAAGCTGTGGTACATTTACTTTATATGAACCAGAAATGCTGTACTACTGAAATGGAGTACTACTCAGCCACAAAAAAGAAGGAAATCTTACCTTTTGTGACATCTTGGATGGACCTGGAGATTATGATGCTAAGTGAAATAAGCCAGGCAGAGAAAGGATCACTTTTTTTGAAACTTCGCACTTCAGCTCTGTGTGGGTGGGGTTTTGGACAGAATGCTCTCTGAGAGTGTCAGGTACAGCTGTGGGGTTGCCATAGCTTGGATATGCTGATGTTTATCCCCTGGAGTTTGCTGACCATGCATGGTGCAGTGGATATGCAGTGATATGGCTTAGCCTATATTGAGTTTTAAAAATGTTTGCTTATTTCGCATAACATAATACGCAGGTCCATCCATGCTGTCTCAAAGGGTAAGAGTTCCACAGCAAATATCACATGATCTCACTTATATGTGGAATCTAAAGAACAAAATAAACTGATGAACGAAATAGGACCAGAGGCATGGATGCCTGGAACAGACAGATCTCAGAATGGAGGGGATTGGAGGGGACAGGAAGGGATCAACCAAAGAACATATATGCTTATATGCATAGCCCATGGACATAGACAATAGTGTGGGTAGGCCTGGGGAGGGGAGGGGCAGGGTGAAGGGAGGCACAGGGGTGGGGGGAAATGAGGGACATCTATAATAGAGTCAACAATAAAAACAAAACAAAAATTTTCTGGTCACTGTTGTAAGAGATGCAAATAAGGCCTGGAAATTATCATGGCCATCGAAAGGCCCCTGTTTTAAACCCCGCCTTTGGCTGTAAATGATCCCCGCATGGAAAATATAACTCAGCTAACTGATTTTGATAAAAGTGAATGTAGCCCGGTGAGAGTCGGTCAATGTGCTCAGCTGTGTTTGTCAAGCAAATGAAGGAACAAATGAAACTGATGTCAAAATTTAGGTTTGAATTTGGGGCTAAATAATCTGTTTTGTTAAAGATCCTGTTCATAGTTTTTGTTTTGTTTAAAACGGTTTACACTTCCTTGTCTCTTTTACCTTCCCTCGAAGATCACTGTTTATGACCAGGTGGGAAGTCTCTGGAGGGTTTGGTGGTGTGGCTCTCGGGTCCCAAAGTGTAGTCTTTCTTTATTTTGCAATTAGTATTTATTTCATCTGCTAATTTCTCATTCAGTGGTCACCAAAATAAAAGTTTCAGAAGAGATCAATCTTTTTTTTTTAAATGAAAAGAATTAAGTGTGATCAGTAGCACCTAAGCCTGAGAAGCAAACCTGTTCTCCTTAAAAAAAGAACACATATATGTATACCTATATATTGACCCCAAGTCCCCCTAATTGGGAACTTAAAAAATCAAGGCAGTATTTCAGTGTCACATTAGGCTGTTTCTTAATGGCCCCAAGGTTACAGTGGCTGCGAGCAGGTGAGACATAATAGTTAGAACTGGAAAATTACTATGTAACTGAGAGGATTTCAGAAACAAGGAGCTGAATCGTGAGTAATGGAAATGCATTCCACAGAATGGAGTAGTGCTGATTCGATCACATGACCCGTGCCTCTTGGGTGGGATCTTTCATTTAGCTAATCACATATATTTAGAGCCTCTCATCTGTCAGGCACTGTGACATGCCATGTTTTACTTTGATGGGAATGAGGGGCCACAGGAGGGTGTGCTCACACTCACACACTCCTCACTTACCTTTTGTTAACTGTAAGATAGTAAAGGGTTATCCGATGCTCAACAGAATTAAGTTAGCTACTACTTTTATAGATTTGGGATTGAGGGAGAATATGATTTTTCATACTTTCATAAAGTATTTATTTTGTAACTCTTATAGAATTACAGTAACCCTGTGATACAAGCACTGCTGGGGACTATTGAGTGTGCATTTGTTCTTCCACCCATTCATTAACTCATCTTTATGGAGGACCCCGCCTATGCCAGGTGCCATACTTGGTGCTAAGGAGTAGATAGTGAACAAAAACAAACCATTCCTTGCCTGTAGGGAACTCATAACTTCATAGGGGAGACAGGTGATGGTCAAATGATATTCAAATCTGTGCTTGCCAGTTTAGTAAAGTATTGTAAATGACACAGTGCCATGAGATCACAAACAGGTCTGGTGGACAGGGAGAGTTCACAGAAAAGAAAGCGACACCGAGGCTGGAATCTACGGGAAGAATAGTGAGCAGGTGAAGGTTGGGGAAGATGTGCAAAGGCTCTTGGGTCCAAAGGAACAGGGCACGTAAGAGAAATTGAAAGGAGGCTGTCGCGTGGGAGAAACACTGTGGTAAGATGTCTCCAGCGTGGGTGGTCATTGGCAGTGACCTTGCGTTATGGGTTCTTCTTGGTCATGTTAAGGAGGCGAACTTGATTCCCAACACAGTGGGGAGCTGCTGCAGTGCTTTAATCAGGGTGGATTTACATGTGGAAAATGTACATTTGGGTTGAGATTTTGGAAAGATCCCTCTGGTTGAAGTGCTGGTGTGGACCAGAGGGACCACTCACCTTGGAGTGATGACTTTCTGTGGGTTTGTTTTCCTACTTTCACTTTTCCTCTGGATTGTGGGGCTCCGGGCTCATTTAGTTTCTGCTTATTTCTGAGCAGAAGAACTGGTCCTGGGTATTTATTAAAGGAAGGGTGGGATGGAATGTTGGAATATTCCAGTAGAGTATTGCTTGGAATCTGGAATGAGTAGGAATACCATATACCAGCAGCAGTGGGTTAAACAGGGTTAATTACGGTGCTAACAGGTGAACTGATGTCTGAAATGGCCAGTAAACCTTGGCCATGAAGGTTAAGTTCCTATTTTAAACTGATTTTTGCTTAACATCCAGAATAAAGTGTAAGAGGTTTCCTTTGGCAGCAAATCTTAAATGACGGGGCACTGGGGAATAATTTCTGACTCTTTGCAATCCTCAGCCAGGCTAACATCAAAATAGGTAGGACACCTGGGTGACCAAGAGGCTAACTGTGTGTGTGTGTTGGGGGGGATATAAGTGTAAAAGCGTTTAACTTTGTGCCCCGCATAGATGTTAACTATTATTATAATGGTTGTTATTAATATCAATACCACTATTACCAACAGGAATGACGTCATTGCTCTCCCACCATTTTATATTTATTTATTTATTTATTTATTTATTTATTTATTTATTCATTCATCCAATTCAGCCTTTCAATATATGCTTATTGAACACCCACTTTACCAAGTATTATTATATACAAGTGTTGGGGATGTAACAATGAGCAAAACTACATCCCAGTCCCCATGAAGCTTATATTCTGAGTTGGGCAGCAAATAAATAACAAAACAAATAAATAAATGCATTATTTGGCCAATGGGAATAAGAGCTAAGAAGAAAAATAAAGCAGGTAAAGAGGAAGAAGAATAATGGATAAAGTGCTCTGGGAAGTTCTGTCTGAGGAGATGCTGTTGGGCCAGCATTAGAGTGGAGGGTGTGGACTATACAGATGACTGGCAAGATGGAGCAGCAGGTGCAAAGGCCCAGGGGCAGGAGGTGCTTTCAGGATTTCAGGAGGGGAATGGAGGCTAGCATGGCTTGGGGAGTGCTCTCCAGTGTGTGCTCCAAGCGTCTGTTATTACTGAACCACTAATCACAGGAGTGGGTTCCTCTTCCAAGCGGCTCTGAGAGAAGTGACTGGCATCTACTTTCAGTTTTCTTTCTTTGTTCTGAGTTCACCTCCTTCCCACTACTTTTGCGCAGGTCAGGTGAGCAGCCATTCACATTCTCGGCGAGCATTCCCAGAAGGAATGTCTAGAGAGTGTTAGCAATTCAAAGTATTATTATATCTTCTTTCCAACAATTTTCAAGATTGACAAAGATCCCCATTTGTTTAGTGACATGGTGAGTAGAGGGGCAGGCGTCCTGTTCAGCATGGAACGCAGAAATAAGCCCTGGGAGTTGACATGCTGAAGTAGAAATTGAAGGAAGCATATCTTTGGATGAAACAGAACCACTCAAGTAACATTTTAAATGTCATCTCTGCATTCGATAGATGTGTTCTCTGCCACGAGTATCCCTTCCGACATTTATGGGCTGTCTACCATGTACTGGCTCTCTTCTGGGGACTGGGAAGCGTTCTTCAGCGTGTCAGCATCTTGGTAAACATGTCAACAATTCGTGTGACTCACTACACGTGAATAACTGCTATGGATTTGGCTGATCGATTGTTATCCAGGGCCTGCCAGTGTGGGAGAGAATGCCACTTCCTGTCTGTGGGCGGAAATGCAAAAGAACACAAGTTCCCTCCTGGACCATAATTTCACATTAAACAATCTCAGTCTATGGAAAGTTCCAGTAACTTAATTACTGTTGTTGATGATAATATGATTAATTAGAGCCACATAGGAATTAGTCTAATTTACTGCAGTGGAAGGAAGAAAAAAAAAGGTTTAAGAGGAAAATGAAGTGAGTTCTATTATTTTATACCTAACAGTTATAGTGATTAACATTAAACAGCTTCCTCATCTTTTTAGAGGAGAACCCAGAGAGGCTATTAACTTTGCTCTGGGGGCCTGGCAGCTGCCAGGCTTGCATTGTGAACTCACATGTCCTTCCTCACCCAGGAGCTGCCCAAGGCCTACGTGTGACCAGAGTGTGTGGTGCCCCTCTCTCTGGCCTTGCAGGCAACACAGAAACCTCCCCAGTACACTGAGATGAGGGCCCCAAACTGCACAAATGCGAAGGGAAAGGAGAGGGTTTCATGACAGCTTCCCTCTTTTGCCTGTTCTGTCGTCTCCCACCCAGAAATTAGTATGTGAACAAACACAACGGAGCTGGCACGAAGAGGATCAAGCGGGGGGCTGTTTGGCTGCAGCCGGGCTAGGCGGTGGGGTTGCAGTTTGCTAGAATGTCCGGATACATCCACTCGAGTGGCTGCCCCCATGTCTCTGTGACAAAGCCTGCAAAATTGCAAGCATTCAGCTCTTACAATTACCTCTGACTCGGCTGCCAAAACATATTTTCCGTCCATTTCTGACAGAGGCTTCTGTTTAAATAGAGAGGAGAGGAGAGATTATCTCTTTTCAAAGTAATTCCAGGCCGATTCTCCGAGTGCAAGTGGTAAAGTCACCGAGTGCAACTGGAATGAATTGATTTCTCTTCTTTGGCAGCTCTGATCAGCATTCTCCCAGGAGGCTGGGCTGTAATGGGAGGTAATCATGATGATATACATATTTCTCAGGATGCTGCTTGGCTAATCCAGTCCATTTTCCATAGATATTATCACTCCAGGAAGCTGCTATGCCATCACTAGTCTTGAATTTTTTGTTTAGCCCTGTATTCAAGATGAGAAATCTGGTGGGGGTTTTATTAAGGCAGTCAGATTGCCATAAAAGATAGAGGAACACTCTTTCCTTAATGTATTTCTATAGAAGTGCAGTGTTTTTCTTTCACCCAGACAAAAATTGCATGACCGTTTGCCCTGTGAAATGACATAACACATGCACAGCATACACATAGTAACCAATTCATGTGCATAGACCCAAGTTCTGTGTTGATATGTCAGATCTGTGGAGCCTCAGGTTGTCACTTTGCATGTTTTGCTTGACTCGCTGGCTTAGAGGTTCATTAGGGTGAAACTTGGCGTATTTTCTTGACATCCTCATTACCTTGCTGACTCCTACTTAGAAACCCTGAGAGCTCTTTGCCTTTTGACCTGTTTTACCCACTATCTGCTTTCCTCTTGAAGCTGAAAGCTTTCCTCAGGCATTGCTGATTAATTTCTTATGACCTCAGCACTCTGAACTCTTCAGTGCTTTGTCTTCACTTTCCTTTTCTACTTGTCAGACCTAAAGGCTCCACAGAGCTTGGGGTGGTATCCTAATCCATCTCTGTACTTCCCCGTTCTTGACAGCATGCTCAATACAAAGCCATGAAATCAAACCTTTGTCCTTCCCCAAGGTGGCCCATGGCTAGTTCACCCCACAGAGGTCCTTTCCTGACCACCTTGTTCAAGATTGCAGTCCACACCGTCACACACATGCCTTCTAGTTCTGCTTTGTATTGCTTCATGGGCTGTCTCACCACTTCTAGCAGCAGACATTTACTTGTTAGTTTTTCTCTTTCTCCTACTGCAAATAGGGATTTGTTTTGTTTAATGCTGAATTTCCAGCGTAGGATGGTATCTGAAATATAGCACATACTCAGTACATTTCTATTCAATGAAAAAATAGTGCTTGATTAATAGAAAACATAAAAATCACCCATAGCCACAACTAACATGGTGAAAGATTGAAAGCTTTTCCTCTGAAAGATCAGGAGCAAGACACTTCCATTCAACAGAGTACTGGAAATCCTAGCCAGAGCAGTTAGGCAGGAAAAAGAAATAAAATGCATTCAAATTGTAAAGGAATAGTAAACATTTTCTTTTTGCAGATGATAGATCTTTATGTAGAAAATCCTATCTCTCTCCCACCCCCCTCTTTCTCTCTCTCACACACACACACACACACACACACACACACACACACACACACACACACACACACACACGATGAATTCAGCAAAATTGTAGGATAGAAAATCAACATATACAAACTAGTCATGTTTCTATACATTAACCATGAGTAATCTAAAAAGGAAACTAAGAAAGCAATTCCATTTATAATAGCATCAAAAATAATGAAATACTTATGAATAAACTTAACAGAAAAGTCAAGAGATTTGTACACTGAAAACTACAAAACATTACTAAGAGAAATTAAGAAACACATAAATAAATGAAAACACATCCCATATTCATTAATTAGAAGACTTAATATTGTTAAGATGTCAATACTACCCAAAGTAATCTACAGATTTAATTCAATCTCTGTCAAAATCCTAACAGTGTTTTTTGCAGGTAGTAAAATTAATATGAACTCTCAAGGGTACATGAAGAGTAAAAAAAAAAATCTTTAAAAAATGTTAACAAAATTGGACACACTTCCTGATTTCAAATTACAGTGATGAAAAGAGTATGATACTGGCACCTCGACACTCATTATAGACCACTGAAATAGAATAAAGAGCCCAGAAATCAACTCTTGCTTATATAATGGGTAAATGATTTTGACAAGGGTGCCAAGGTCATGCAATAGGGAAAGGACAATCTTTTTAACAAATAATGTTGGGAAAACTGGATATCCACATGCAAAAGAACGAAGTTGGACTTGTGCCTTACACCATATACAAAAAAATTAACTCAACATTGATCAAAGACCAAAACATAAGATCCCAAACTATAAAACTCTTAGAAAACATAGGGCGAACTCTTCACAACACTGGATTTGGCAGTGATGTCTTGGATATGATACCGAAAGCATAGGCAACAAGAGAAAAAATATGTGTGTGTGTGTGTTTGCCAATGTGTGCCCACACACACCAATGCACTGCTTGTTGTGTTGGCCCGACGTGCTGTAGGCACATGGAGAGGATACAAATGAAAGGAAACAGACTGTTAGGAAATCCAGTAATTAGTGACACCTAGCTGTGCTGAGGATGTCTGAGCACTGTGGGAGCAGAGCAGCATGATTCTTCAAAGGATCCACTTGCCAGGATCATATGGTGGCAAGAAAATATGCATTTATGTTGAATGAGTTGGGTTTCAAAGTATGAGTAGGAGCTATACAGGCAGAGAAAAAGGATTAGAGCATTCCAGCAAGATGGATAGCATGTGGAAAGGAATGAGTTATTAAGGCTGCGTCAGTTTGGAAACAGTGAAGGAGTCTGCATCCCTGGTGAGAATATGAAAGGGGTGGGGGCACTGGTGGTGTCTGCCCCCAGAGAAGGTGCTTTGGGGCCAGAACTTGGGGCTTCTGCCTTCTAGCTGTCAGACAACAGAAGTATCCCCCTTCCTGCCTGAGAGGTGAGGGCTTGTTTTTTAATAATGAAGATGACATTTTGGCTGCAACATAACATTAACACGGTCACCGGGAGTCAGTTGACACTGCAGAAGTTGTAGGACAGCCCTGGAAGAGGACATATAATGCTCTAAAAAAGTAAATGACCCATATCCTGGTGCTCCAGAGGATGAAATTTAGTGTTGTGGGGATTGTCTCAAAGGGTGGTCTTTTTCTAACTGTATACTTTAAAGTAGACCAAGCAGTGAGTCCAGGGGATTTATTAATCTTTACTGTCTAGAATAGTAATCTCTGATAGTGATATAATGCAAGAGACATATGTACTTTTAAATTTTCTAAAGACAGTAAAAAGAAACAGTTGAAATGAACTTAATATTTTATTTAACCCATTTTATTGCTTGTTGAAATAATATTTTGACATGTAATCAATATAAGATTCTTTATGAGGGTGTTTGCATTCTCTTTTTATACCTACGTCTTAGAAATTCAGCGTGTATTTTACACTTAGAGCACGTCTCAAATCAGACGAGCCACATTTGGAGTGGTCGGTAGCCGCGTGTCATTGGCAGCTGCCTTGTTGGACAGAGCAGGTCTAGAGTATACAATAGTTCAAGAGAAACACATCATAGTCATGTGTCCTCTCACTCTTTGGTTGGGATAAACCATGATCAGGATCAGGACCCTGTCTATAGACATAACTCACAGCACAGATCAAATTACTTCTCTGGCATTTAGGAAGGTTTACGCTGATGGAGTATAATTTTCACTGACACTTCCATTTGCCAGGATCATATGGTGTCTAAAAAATATGCAGTTATGTCAAAACATGGTAATTATTCCCAGAAAAAAATCTTGTCAGGGATATGTATGCAGACTGTATCACTATCACCTCCACTTGCCAGCCTTGCATACAGATGTTCTTTTGCATTTTCATCCTTGGCAACAGAAACAAAATCGGCTTCAGGATACATTCACGTGGCCTGTGTTAGTTTGGGTGGTAGAAGAAAATTTGGCCTGTAGGGTAAACGAGAAAGTGATCATTAACGTCACTAAATATTTGAGGTAACAAACAATAAGCATGTATTAGACACTTTGATATGTGTTTGTATGTGTGTGTGTGTGTGTGTGTATATATGTGTATATATATATATATATATATGAATTTCAGCCCAACTTAATAGATTTAATGCTTTCAGTCTGAATGTAAGCACATTTTACCCACTTTTCAAATTTCCCGTCATTTCATGTCTTGCATGTTTTTAAAATACAGATTTGGAATTCTCATTTCTCACGTTACCTTTTTTCATTAAGAAAATTTCCTTCATAATCCATATATTTTTCTTTCCTCAAAATACAAATGATTTGGTTTTTTATAATCACCAATTAGGTTCTTGTCAAAGGTATTGTTTTCTGTTGGGAAAACTGGATATCCACACGCAAAAGAATGAAGTTGGACTTGTGCCTTATACCATATACAAAAAAATTAAATCAGCATTGATCAAAGACCTAAACATAAGACCCCAAACTATAAAACTCTTAGAAGAAAACATAGGGCGAACTCTTCACAACGCTGGATTTGGCAGTGATGTCTTGGATATGATACCGAAAGCATAGGCAACAAGAGAAAAAATATGTGTGTGTGTGTGTGTGTGTGTGTGCCAATGTGTGCCCACACACACCAATGCACTGCTTGTTGTGTTGGCCCGACGTGCTGTAGGCACATGGAGATGATACAAATGAAAGGAGACAGACTGTTAGGGAATCCAATAATTAGTGACACCTAGCTGTGCTGAGGATGTCTGAGCACTGTGGGAGCAGAGCAGCATGATTCTGCAAAGGATCCACTTGTCAGGATCATATGGTGTCAAGAAAACATGCATTTATGTTGAATGAGTTGGGTTTCAAAGTATGAGTAGGAGCTATACAGGCAGAGAAAAAGGATTAGAGCATTCCAGCAAGATGGATAGCACATGGAAAGGAATGGAATTGTGAAGGCTGCGTCAGTTTGGAAACAGTGAAGGAGTCTGCATCCCTGGTGAGAACATGATGGGGGGGGGGGGGCGCAGGGGGGACAGTGGTTCTCAACCTGTGGGTCACGGCCCTTTTGGCATTCAAACGACCTTTTCACAGGGGTCGCCTAAGACCATCCTGAATATCAGATATTTACATTATGATTCATAACAGTAGCAACATTACAGTTATGAAGTAGCAACGAAAATAATTTTATGGTTGGGTCACAACATGAGGAACTGTATTTAAAGGGCCAGAAGGTTGAGAACCACTGACATAGAGGATCATGTTGTTTGCAGATAAATGCAGTTTACTTCTTTCTTTATAATTTGAGTGCCTTGTATTTATTTTTCTTGCCTTATTTCACTAGCTAGGACTTCTGTAATTTCGAACAGAAGTAGAGAGAATGGACATCCTTTTCTTGTTCCTTATTAGGGGAAAAACATTCAGTCTTTAACCATTTAGTATGGTTATAAGTTGTAGGCTTTTCCTAGATGTCCTTTACCATCAAATGAGGAAGTTCTCCTATATTCTTAGTTTGCCAAGAGTTTTTATTAAGAATAGATATTGAATTTTGGCAAGTGCTTTTTATGCATCTATCAAGATGATCATGTGGTTTCCTGGTTTTAGTTTGTTAATATGGTGGATTACATCAATTGATTTTTGAATGTCAAACCAACGTTGACTCCTAGGATAAACCTCAATTTGGTCATGATATATTATCTTTTTTGCATATTGTTGGATTCAGTTTGCTAAAATTTTATTTAGAATTTTTGCATCCATGCTCAAGAGGAGTATTAGTCTATTTTAGTTATCTTTGCTTGGTCTGATTTTGGTAGTTAACAAAATAATACTGGCTTTATAAAATAAATTGTATAGGAGCTGGAAGAGTTTGTGTAGGATTGATGTTATTTATTTACTAAGTATTTGGTTAGATCTTACCAACGAAGTCATCTGGGGGTAGAGTTTTGTTTATGTTAAGGTTTTTAATTACAAATTTAATTTATTTACTATATATAGATCTATTCATTATCTATTTCTTTTTGAATGAGCTTAGTAGTTTGTGTTTGTCAAAAAATTTGTTCATTTCTTTTATGTTTTCAAATTTTCCATATCCAAGTTATTAATGATATTGCTTAATATCCTTTTAATATATGTATTGAATCTATATTGATGTTATCTCTCTCATTCCTGACCTGCTAATTTTATTGATAATCTGTAGGACCAACTTTTGGCTTCATTAATTTTCTCTGTTGCTTTTTGTGTTTATTTGTTTTCTATTTCATTAATTCCCACTCAGATCTTTATTATTTTCTATCTTGTACTTGCTTTGGATTTAATTTTTAACTACTGTATTGAGGTATGATTGACATACATAAAGATGTATATATTGAATGTAGTGGGCATTGATGATTTTGGAGGTAGTATACATCTTTGAAACTATCACTACATGCCATAAGCATATCCATTACCTCCAAAAGTTTGCTCCTGCTCTCTTTTATTTATTATTTTTTTGTGATAAGAACACGTGATGTAAACTCTATCCTTTTAGAAAAAAATTAAGTATACAATATAATATCATTAAATATAGACTGTGCCCTGTGATAGATCTCTAAGACTTATTCATCTTGTTTTACTGAAACTTTGTATCCTTTCACTAATCCTGTTTCCTCCTCCCCCACACCTAGCAATCATCATTCTACTCTCTGCTTCTATGAGTGACTGTTTTAGATACCTCATATAAATAGTACCACCGAGTACTTGTTCTTCTGTATTTGGCTTATTTCACTTAGTATAATGTCCTCTAGGGCGGTTCATTCAAGTCATTGACTTGAGACTCTTTCTTTTTCAACATACAGTGCTATTTCTCCTTACTCGGGGCATCCACCTAGTTTGGTAACGTATTTTTACTTTAATTCAGTTCAAAATGCTTTATAATTTCTCTTTGCATTCTTTTTTGACATATGGATCATCTAGAAATGTAATAAACAACAAATATTTTGTTTCCAAATATTTGGGAGATTTTTTTTTAGGTATCTATCTATGATTGATTTCTAATTTAATCCCATTGTGGGTTACATTAACGTCAAACTGTGTATGACTTGATTTGTTTTACATTAATTGAGACCAGTTTTATGACCCAGATATGGTTTATTTTGATTCGTGGTTCCCATGCACTTGCGAAGAACATGCACTCTGCTGTTGTTGGGTGTGGTGCTCCACAAATGGCTGCCAGGCCAAGTTGGTTGGCAGGATTGTTTGTTTTTTCACTTACTCTCTGTTTGTGATAGTAATTGTTGAGAAAAGGGTGTTGAAATACCTTTGTTCTCTGTTTTCTTTTGGATAGTTTCTATTACTATATGTTTAAGGTCACTAATCCTTTCTCCTGCAATATTTAATCTTTCATTAATCCTGTCCAGTATATTTTCATCTCAGACATTGTAGTTTACATAGAGAAACTCAGTTGGAGCCTTGTTACTATCTTCCATGTCTGTACATAACTTTTTGAACTATAGAATACAGTTATGGCAACCGTTTATTGTCCTTGTCTGCCAATTCTAACATCTGTGTCAGTTTTGGGTTGGTTTTCACTCATTGATGTATCTCCTCATTGTGGGTCCTATTATCCTGTTCTTTTCATAACTAGTCATCTTTGACTGGCTCTCCAGACATTGTGAGTTTTACCTGGTAGGTGTGGGTACTTTTGTATTCCTATAAATATTCTTGAGCTTTGGTCTGGGATTCATTTAGGTTACTTGGAATTGCGAATCTTTGTTTCAGCGTTGGCTTCTGGAGGAGCCCAGAGCAAGCCTGGCAGCTGCAGGGGATGGTTCACAAACATCAGGAGGGGCCGAATCAACACAGGCAGAAATCCCTCTTTAATGTAATGTTATGAAAGAGGGAAGACAGAATTGCTGCTCTAAAGCTCTCATCTAAAGATTAGATGGAAGCCTTGGAGGAAATGATCACAAAATAATCAAATCCATGATGATCTCAGTAAGAAGAAGCCAGAAAATGAAGAGTCTGTTTCAGGAAAGCAGATTTGCTTAGGTTTTCTCTCCAGCTATTTTTTTTTTCTCGACCACTAGCTGAGTAGCGACATATGAATGCAGATATTGGAGCTATCGTTGAACAGCTGAAAGTTTTCTTCAGAAACAAATGAACCAGGGTCTTAGAAGGACAGAGATGATAAGAAAAGAACCAAGGACTTAGCCCGGGCTTCAGCAGTGGGCACATAGAGAATGAGGCCAGCTCCTCAAAGATGAGTGCAATGAGACAGCCAGCGACATGGGTGATTTCGAGAGGGCCAACTTTGAAAGGAAGTTGTTGCCAGCAAAGGGAGTAAAAATAATCAAAAAACAAACAGGACATTTTAAATCTACTGGAAAGGATCAGAGAAGTAACTTTTTTTGACAGATGAAAGCTTTTAACATCTCACTCTATCCTTTCAGAAAAGATCAGCAGTGAACATTCAGCTACAGCCAGTGCTGGTTATTGATGTGGGGAAGGAAGGCAAAACCCAGAGGGGGGACGATGTGGTCCAGGATGACCCAGAAATATGGCGAGTGCTGAGCTAAGCAGGGGCCACCACAGTGCTATCCAGTAGAACTTTCCATGTGGTGGAAATGGCCTCTGTCTGCACTGTCCAGGACCACACTCACTGGCCACGTAGGGCTGCTGAGCACTTGAGAGGTGACTAGTGAGACTGAGTAACCGAATTTTTGACTTTATTTAATTTTAGTCACATGTGCTAGACGCTTCCATATTAGACAGCCCAGGCCTGGAGTATTCACCCACAGGTACCCACAGGTAATTTGAGCTGCTATGGAGAGTCTGCTGGCCTGTCGCTTTAAGACATCACAGAGGACAGAACCAGAGAACTGGGAAGGGCCAGTATTGTTTCTCTACTTTCCTGTGAGAAGTGTGACCCTGGCTCAGGCTTGTCCAATGTCTTACAGTATGTAGGGGACGGTAATTACACCATAATTAACTGTTATGCAGCGTCTTATTTAGCTTTAACGTAACATCTTAATGCCTGTAAAATTTGTCATTATTTAACTTATTCATTCAAGAAATAGTTATTGAGTAAAACATATGAGTTCAGTTCGTGGGACCAGGTGGTGGACAAAACAGACGCAGTGTCTGTCCTCATCTTCATGGAAACAACAGTCTAGCCAGAGGAACAGACATGAGACCAATAATCACGTTGATTTATTTGATTTGAACTATGAGAAGTACTATGGGGAGGGGGTAATCCTCCCCTGAGGATATTTTTCCATTGATTTTTAGAGGGAGTGGAAGGGAGGGAGAGACATAGAAAGATAAGCATTGATGTGAAAAACACACGGATTGGTTGCATCCTGCATATGCCCCAACCAGGGCCGGGGATCAAGCCTGCAACCAAGGTATGTGCTCTTGAATGGAATTGAACCTGTGACTCTTTAGTCTGAGGGCCGACACTCTAACCAGCTAATGCGAAAAGTACTATTAAGTAGAGTGCTGTGAGCACAAATAATGGGGACTCAGAGTAATCTGAGGATAGCAGGGGCGCTTTCATGAGAAAATGGCCTCTAAGTAGGAGTATGTCTGGTGAAGATGTAGCCCCAGGGGGCCAGGGAAGGGCATTCCAGGACTGGCTCTGGGAGGGGAAGGACTTTCAGGTGTCTGAGGAACCATAAGATGCCAGTGGAGCTAGATTTAAAGAATTAGGAATATTGTCAGGGGGCTAGAGTCTTTAGGGACAAAGGACTCAAGTGGTCTTTTTCCAACTTTTTATTATTAGCAGTGGAAACTTCTAGTCAAGAAGATATTATGGGAACCCTCATAATAAAACAAACGAAGGCAGTTCTGGTGCATGTCCTGCAAAGAGCACCTCCCCCAAGCTTTGTTGCCCAAGGAAACAAGTTGGAAAACACTGCTGGCGTCAGCTCTTCTCTTTTCACAGATGAGAAAACCGAGAATCAAGGCGAGTGTGCGACTGGGAAAGGCTTGATAAGGGCACAGGGAAGCTAGCACTGTGGTCTTCTTGCCCCCACTCCCACTCTGCCATGTGGTCCTTCTGCTTTACTGCAAAGAAAAATCCTGGGCACCTCTTTCAGAATTCAGTTCCATTCAACTCCATTCAACAAATACTTTCCAGCACCTATCATATGTGCCAGGTACTCTCCTGGGAGCCGGGGATATGTCAGTCAATAGCGCGGGCCATACTTCCTTGTGGAGGTAAATGTTTGTAAGCCTCTATTCAGACACTGGAATATTGGGCTGGAGAAGCCAATGGCCTTTCTATTTGTGGAAATCCTTAGTTTCTTATGACATAGCGCTGTGGGCAAATAAAAATGTCTTTATCCACTTGCCATGGTGGTGTAGGTAAAGGTGGAAAAGTAAATGGTCACTGACAGCCACCAAGCACAAGGTACTTAGTAAGTAGACCTTAATTTTTTTTTTTTAATCATGTATGAGTGTTTACTCCAGTAATGCCGGCAGTATGGGAGAGCAGCAAGTCATCCACAAAAATCTGCTCTGCCTCTCCCCATAAGTCAGCTGCTTATATTGGATAAAAGGACAAAGATTACATGGGGAAGTAGGAATTACTGGCATGGGCAAGTAGGCAGGAGATAATCATTACAGGTTACAAGTCATGCGGGCTGGGGGAGGGGGTCGCAGAGGGCAGGTGCCTCCAGGCGCCCCGGGACCAGATTACAGGCAATAGGGGCTGAGGGTTGTAAAGAGAAGGTGCCTCCAGGACTAGGTTGTTTCAGCCAGGAGGTCCTAAATCTTTCCATAATGATAAGCAGTTCTCGGGAAAGCAGGATGGACTGCATTCCAATGTTAGCTCCCATGTTACAGGGCACACAACTCCCAGCCGAGTTAGAATGTGCTCTCCGTCTCTATGGCGTCTCCACTTTCTGTCCTAGGTTATCAGGGTTCTCTCCAGCAAGTCTTCAGTGGATTATTCAGGGAGTTTTTTTGTATTTTAGTTGTAATGCCAGTTTGGTTCTAGGAGCGTGTCTGTGCAGCATCCACTTGCTCCGCCACCATTTTTTATCTCCGTAAATAGAACTTTGATAGGAATTAGCAGGAAACAAGATTCAAAAGGGGGTCCTTGTGTACCCCTGAGCTTCCATCGGCCTCCCTCCTTGTGCATTTTTGTTAAATTTGCACCAGCTCAAGCTGGTGACTTGGGCATGAGTTTTAATCCAGTTCCTTGCAGACTCCAGGGCAGGCTGGGTCCAGGGATTGGGTTAGATGCCCTGAGGACCAGTCATGTGTGGCCTGTGGCAGGTCCAGCCAGTCATCTTGCAGTGCATCTGCTCCTCACCAGAGCGTTGGCACAGTTGGCGTGAGCGCTCCCCTCACTGAGCTGTAGCTCTCGCACTGGACTCCCTAACCAGATGACCTTGTACTCCTGGTTTCTTTCAAACCTATAGGCTGAGGCGGTTTTATCTTTTTAAGATCCCACTCAATTTCCTTTCACCTCCCCTCTCACAGTACTTAGGACAGAGACAACAGACAACATGACACACCCCAACAGGCTCCTTCCCCAGTGACCCTAACCAGTTCCCAGGTGTCCTCTAGCCTTAGCGTGGGCTTTTGCTGGGCATGGCTGTCTCTGAGAGTCAGGAATTGCCTTTGTCCCCACCTTGAGGTTGTCTGGAGTCCTAATTCTAAGATCTACTGTATTTCTCCATAGTCCCTGGTCACCATGTCACCGAGAAGGCCCACTATTGGCATCATCTCCAGCACGGGGGTAGCTGTGGGTATCACTGAACCCAGGCCCTGGGACTCCCCCTGCACTGCTTCTTCCACCAGGTTCTGCAGAAAACCAGAACCCACCAGTGCCTAGGCCACCAGTCTCAACTCCATCTTACCATTCCCTCTGCAAAGAGTGGCAACCTGGCTTAAAGCACAAGTGTGGTAGCCTAATTGCAGCTGGATTTACCATTGGTGTTTCCTCTGCCTTGTCATTGAAATTCCTCCTGACATAAATAACTTAATTCCTAGGAGTACATTCGACATCAGCACTGTTTCCAACCAGTTTAAAATAAAATCCCAACCCTTGAAGTGTTCGAAGAATTTAAATTGTGTTTTTACTAAGGAAACTTACTAAAAGGTGCAGCTGCCTCAGCTAATGGGACTGTTCACACTGGACAGTGTAAAATTAAAGTGTTTTTTTTTGTTTTGTTTGTTTTCTGGAGAGACTTTAACATGGATTTAGAAATATATTTATGTTTGTTCACTGAATGGTTTCCTGTGCTGAAGGATTCTATTAATAAAGTAGTAACTATTGGGTCAGCAAATGGAATTTCAGAAAGGCCCTCTGAAAATCTGATTGTGAAGTGCCTCATGGAGCTTGAATCTTGTGCCTGCCCTTTCTTCTTCATTTGATTGCTTTAGAAAACTTAGAATTCAGTCTGAGAGGCTTAATGTCTTCAACAATATTGGAGTGGTCCAACCCAAATTACTCAGCATTTTACTAGAATGTCTAGTGTTCTGAAATATATATGTTGGGGGGGAGGGGGAGAGGGAGGGAAGGAAGGTTGGAGAGAGAGAAAATGAAAGCATTTCAATGTTGGTGCCAAATCATACCCCATCTGGAAGATTCCATTTTTTTTCTGAAATTCCATGTATCCTTGTTCTTACACTTGAAAACAATTCTCAAATTATAGAGGACTTGCAAAGTTAATTTACAAATGGAGCGGCTGGAGTTCAATCTTATAGCTTTTCTGCCTCTCCTTTCCTTTAATGTCCATATAAGAGACTAAGAGAATTGATTTTAAATTTTCGTCTAGGGATTCAGGCCAATTTCATTCAAAAATGTTTTTGAGAGGCCATTCTGTGCCAGTGCACTCTGAACAAACAGGATGTGATTTCAACCTTAAAGGACTCTATAGTCCTGTGGGGGATGAAGACACGGGTGACAAAGTTATTACAACATAGAGTGACCAGTGCAGTGAGAAGAGGAGGCACAAGGCACAGGAGGGTGGTAAAGAGTGAACTCAGCACAGAAGAGGTAAAGATTATACTTGAGGGTCTGGGGATGAATCAGGGATCTGTGGCAATCTCTGTCCTCAGGGGTCAGTTCAGTTCCCCCAACTGGAAAAATACCTCGCCTTGGCCTTGACATCCCAATGCAGGGATGAGGTTATTTGGCTGCTTTTTCTACTGAATGTGAGAGAAACCTCCCATCCCACTTATGAAGTACAAGGTTGCAATGATACAGATACAAGCCTTGGGGTTCGATCCAGTAAGAGATGCCGTGGGCAGACGTGGGGACTCCATGGTCCCCCTCACAGACAGACATCACCAGTCAATTGCACCCCTCTTTTCTGTTGTTCTCTGACAAGATGGTGAAGCAGGCCATTTCTATCAGTCGGTGAGGGGTACCTGTTGACTATGGCCAGAGGGTCTGTTTCTAAGAGCTGAGTAGGGAAGTGGGGGCTTCCTGGGTTTATTGGTCCAGGAACAACGGAGGCTCCCAAAGAGCAGAGCCAGTTCTAGTCAGCTGGGGGAGCATTTGGGCAGCAGTGCTGAGATGCTGCCCAGGAAGGTCCAAGGTAAAGAAAGAGCTAGCGCAGCGGTTCTCAACCTGTGGGTTGAGACCCCTTTGGCGGTCGAACGACCCTTTCACAGGGGTCGCCTAAGACCATCCTGCATATCAGATATTTACCTTACGATTCATAACAGTAGCGACATTACAGTTACGAAGTAGCAACGAAAATAATTTTATGGTTGGGTCACAACATGAGGAACTGTATTTAAAGGGCCAGAAGATTGAGATCCACTGAGCTAGGGGGTCTTTTGTGGTGATCAGCTGAGAAATGGAGGTGGGAGATTTTTGGATGGTTGCATGTACCCTGCAGATGGAAAGTATCCGTCATCTTTAGTTTCTCTGTGTCCCAGTGCCGTGTCCCAATTTCTGCCTTCCTCCTGGGAGTCAAGAGAGGGGCGGGCCGTGCTCTGATGGTGCACCTCCAGCTGCTTCAGGCGCCGAGGGAGGCCACCTGGCAAAGCGGAGCTGCCTTTCATGTCAGAAACACAGAGGGGAAAATAACAACAAAGTTTCCCTGGCTTTAGAAGAGAACAACAGGAAAGAAGCAGCCAAAAAAGATCTTCAGGGAGAGTAAATGAATCACAAAGGTGTCTATTTTAGGAGTCTAGTTCCTGGCGATTAATCTCAGGCCAGGGAAGAGAAAAAACAGGGGAAAAAATCTAAGCTAGGACAACAATCACAGTGATCATTTATATGTGTGCCCGGTCCATGTTATATACTTCCTTCCCTTTCTCCACCATATTGATTGCTGAACCTTCGAGAGTTTGACCAGGAAATGTTGGCAGAGGCGTGTTTCTGTGACGGTGCCTGCACCCTCACTACCTAATCACCCCAAAAGAATGTGGCTGCAGGTGTCAGTGAGATGGGAGCAAGTTTCCATGATCCTTTCTTCTTTGGGGCTCAGGGTGCCGGTGCTGCAGGGGTAAGGGCTGCTGCCAGTTCCAAGGGAACCTAGTGGTTTTATAGGAGTAAAACCTGTAAAACTGGTTCCTCCTGCGAACACTCTGTAACACTTAAAAATACCTACTGTTTGCAAACCACCTCTAAGAATAGAAGAGAAGGCGGAGACCTCAAAAGAAAAGTGGGAGAAAAATAGGGAGTACAAATACCTTTCAACTGAAGACACTGGAGAATTTTTATATGTTTTACTTTATCTGCTAAAGAAACATAGTCTCATGGAAGAGAATTTGTAAGACACTCAAAGTATAAAGAAAGATGTCATTCTCATTCTATTACTCAGATATATACCATTAATGTTTGGTACATTTTTTTTGATAATTTTCATGCCGTCAAAAATTCTTTACATGCCAGAACCGGTTTGGCTCAGTGGATAGAGCGTCGGCCTGCGGACTCAAGGGTCCCAGGTTCGATTCCGGTCAAGGGCATGTACCTGGGTTGCGGGCACATCCCCAGTGGGAGATGTGCAGGAGGCAGTTGATTGATGTTTCTCTCTCATCGATGTTTCTAACTCTCTATCCCTCTCCTTCCTCTCTGTGAAAAATCAATACAATATATTTAAAAAAAAATTCTTTACAAACATGCTTTTTAGTGGCTGGATGATATTTCACCATTCAAGTAAGATTAACACTTATAACGATTTCCCCATTTTTCTCTATATTAGAGTTGCTTTCAATTTTTAATATTATAAATAGTATTCTGGTGACCATTCTTTGCAAAACTGATGTCTCCTTTCCTGTAAATATCATCAGGAAAGATCCCTTGAAACAAAACACTGGTCAAAAACTTAGGATATTTTTAAGATTTAAGATATTTTCTGATATAAAGTTCATCCATATAATGTAGCATATGTCATATGGAATAATTCATCAAGGAAATGATATTGATGTTCATGCTTTCATTCATTTGTTCATCACTCATTCATTCAGGAAACATTTATTGAGCTCCTGCTGTATGCTTTCACTGTTCTGGCCAAAGAACTTATAGCAAAAAACCCTCAAGAGAAACAGTTTGGCTGGGGGCGAAAGAAACACATTAAAGATACAGATATTTTCAGGCACTTGGGTGAGGAGCTCAGTAGTCTGGGGAAATGGCCATAAGAATGACTGGTGTGGCTCAGTGGTTGAGCCTCGACCTATGAATCAGGAGGTCACGGTTCTATTCCTGGTCAGGGCACATGCAAGATGTGGAGCATGCAAGATGAAGCCAATCAATGATCCTCTGTCATCATTGATCTTTCTCTCTTTCTCTCTCCCTTCCTCTCTGAAATCAATAAAAATATATATTTAAAAAAGAATGACTGGTGGGGAGGGGAACACATAGCTTCTTTAAATTGTCAATCCAGGGAGGCCTTTCTGAGAAGGTGACTCACAGGTGGGTCCTGAACTTCAAGGACACACCTTGCAAAGACCTGGGAGTTGACCCTTCCAGGAAGAGGAGCAGCAGGTTCACGGGCCCAGCCTGGATCCTCTGTGTGAAGGTGAGGGAGGGCAAGGCAGGGCTGGAGGGGCAGCAGGGCCAGGCTCAGGGAGTTAAGGAAGCAGGAACACGGCGCAGATGTTGATGCTGAGAGATCTGGAGGCAGGATGTACCCCGTCAGGCGAAGACCAGGGTGTGAAGCTTTGGCCACTGTGCCCTAAGAAGAAGGAGGACGTTCTCTGCCTGTCTGACCACGAAATTGGAAACGGTTCAGGGCACATTTGTGGGCGAGCCACTGAGTCAGAAGATTACAGCCCTATTAAATCTAAACGTCTGTGTGCAGAACAGGTTGAGGGAGATAAATTCCTTGTATAACTATAGCAACAAAGGGAAAACAACCCAAGTGTCTGGCTAGGAAATGATGCAGTAAATTAGAGTAGGTCCATAGTGTAAAATATTATGCTACTATTTAAATCATGGTTGTGAAAAATTTTAATAACATAGGAAAATGCTAATGAAGCTGTTAACTTAAAAAAATATCTAAAATTAGCCCTAGGCAGTTGGCTCAGGGGGTAGAGCATTGACTTGAGGACTGAAGGGTTCTGGGTTTGATTCCAGTCAAGGTCACGTACCTTGGTTGCAGGCTCGATCCCTGACCCCAGTTGGGGTATGTGCGGGAGGCAACCGATTGATTTGTCTCTCTTGCACTGATGTTTTTCTCTCTCTCTGGCTCTCCCCCTCCCTTCCACTCTCTCTAAAAATATCCTCAGGTGAAGATTAGCAAAACACCTCTAAAATTATATATAATAACACAGTTATATAAAAATACATACATGCACAAAATATATACGGACTAGAGTGGTCTCAAAATGTTAATAGTGTATGTCTCTGCCTAGTAGGACTATGGTTATCTTTAATTTCATCTTTATACTTTTCTGCATCTTCCACATTTTGAAGGATGTATGCATTACATCTCTAATCGGAAAAATAAAATAGATGGACGCCTTTTTGAATGCCAGAATCCGATGAAATTCATCCGGCAGATATTCAGTTGCAGAACAAGGGACAGGAGTAAGAGTAGGAGCCTTAGAAAACCGTTAAAAGGAGCCTGGGAACAAAGCAAGCGCCTTCCAGGGAGCCAGGAGATTTTGTCAAATGCCTTGTTAGAGGCCTGGAGAAAGTACTGAGAAAGAAGAAAAGAGACGTGGTTCCCAGAGGGGGGAAAATAAACTACCACCTTGACAAAGAGGCATTAGACAATGTTCTTGAAGAAACTGACCCACTCTGGCCCCCCGAAAAGATAAGAGAGTGGAAGGAAAAAAAGGAAGCAATTGCATTGCTTTGCCTCTCAGCACACATTTACAGAGAAAAAGAAAACGCTGTGCTCTTTCCTGAGCTGTTAGATGAGACTCAGGCCATTTCACTGCCAGGAAGATGAGTCAGAGGAAGAGGAAATGCAGGTGCGTGGGAGAGGAGACAGCAGTGGGGGAGGGGAGTGAATATTTATCACACCCCCATCAGGTGCACAGGCTCTCCATCTTTACACATAAGTGAACCCAAGCACAGAGCAGTCAGGCCACTTGCCCAGGTCTGATTTCAAGGCCCAGAGGGTTAGTCCTTCCCTCCTGGGTAGCCTGGACAGTGAGGTGCAGTCACCCCCTTGTTCGCATGTTGGAGTGCCTCCCATGAGCCAGAAACTGTGGAGTTTGGACTGTGGAAAGAGTGATGGTCATTTGAAGACAGACTTAAAAGATGAGAAAACACTTGGCCTGGGAGGCAATAAGTATATGTCAGATCCTGAAATGAACAAGGGGTGGAACTGAAGGTAAGTCTGTCTTTGGATTTGCAGAACCAGGTCCAGTTTTGCTCTCCAACACCAACAACTTGCCAGGCATATGGTAGGTGCTCAGTAAATGCTGAAAATAAAGGAGTAAAGGAATCCAGTGAACTGTGGATTAAAGATACCTTATGAGTTGACACTATAAACATCTTCACTCACCAATTCACTCATTCTTTCCTAAAAACATTTATTGAACATTTTTTATACAAGGCACCATCTTCAAAATAAAAACAAGTACATAACAAGTTTGGAGAAATCAATGTGCCTGCATTGGATTGTGAAAGGGAGTCGAGGTGGGAGATGTTAACATATCTGCCCTTTTGAGATGGAGCCTAGGGAGAAGCCACACAATCCCTTCCTGCATCCCTCGGTACCTCAGAATGGCCGTACATGTATTGCTTTGGTTCTGGAATCCAGTCCAGTTGACAGTTTCCTCTCTGCTGCTTAGGGTCCTGAACAGAGCAAAGATGGGCCATCTGCTGGCTGTGGTGGAGGAAGCCTGTTTGACCTGAGGGTCACCATGGTGTCAGTGCTCCCAGATCACTCTTCTTCCTGAGGTAGTGAACTGCCCTAGTGTTCAAATTACTTCTTCGGCAGAGAGGATGATGTTTCTGAAGGGAACAATACCTCTATACACTGACAACACTATCTCTCTAGGACAAGTCTTCAGAATCTTATGGTTATGTTAATTGTCATGTTAGTTGGCAAGAAAATAAAGTCAATGTTTGGGAAATGTCAAAACATCTTTGTCCGGCCGGTGTGGCTCAGTGGTTGAATGTTGGCCCATGAACCAGGAGGTCATGGTTCAATTCCTGGTCAGGGCACATGCTGGGGTTTTGGGCTTGATCCCCAGGAGGGGCCATGCAGGAGGCAGCCAATTGATGTTTCTCTCTCTATATCCCTCTCCCTTCCTCTCTCTAAAATCAATAAAAATATATTTTAAAAATATAGTTTAACATTAAAAAAAAATCTTTGGACTTTGCCTTAGCCATCATTGGTCTGATGATAGCTTCAGATCAATTCTAGGTCCAGATATTTCCAGGGCATCCAGCAGCAAGAAGAGAACTGAATTTCTCAGGCAGCTCAAGGCTCTGGCCTTTGGAACAGTCTCATTTTGATGCGGGAGCGAGTCAGGCAAGCTTGAGGTAGAAATGACTTAAGAAAAAGAAATAGGGAGCAATGGAGGGGTCCCTAGACAGCATCTCATTTGTTTCCCCCCGAAGCACTGGCCATCTTTCTATTCGTTTGAATAATAGTGGGTTATGGTTTTGAGAAGTGAAAACCCAAATGTCCCACTTAACAGCCTCTGATGGTCATGAAGACACTGAATTTCCCTTGACACTTCCAAGAGACTGGAATTTGTTTGTCACATATTTGGTGAACTTCCATTGTGTTCATGGCAGGGCCTATCAGGGAATAATAAATTCAGAGCGTGAGCTAAAGAAGGGTTTCCCTGTAGCTCCCTCCCCCCACTTGTCCTTCATCATATTTTAACTGTGAATAGACACAGGGCCATAGCCTCTCCTTCTTCTGCAATAATTGAAGGAGTAGAGCACTAGGCCCATTTCAAACCCCAGAACCTAGGAGTGTAGAGAATTTGGCCTGCGGATTTATCTCATGTTATTTTTGTTCATATTCATCCAATGCATTTTTGTTTCAAGCCTAATGAAATTAAGCCCTAATAAAATTACTCAGGCAGAGGGAGTGACCCAGAAAAAGATAAATGCCCTGGTTGGGGGGCAGGGAGGGGCCAAAAGCTCATGGAGAAAACCTTCTTATAGGATAGGGATGGGAAAATAACAAAGATTGTGACCATTGAATTGCCCTCATGGATGAAATGCCAAATTAGAAATGAAAAAGGGAAGGAGGAGGGGTGAGGGAGAAGGAGGGGGAGTGAGAGAAGAAGAACCACCCAAAGTCAGCAGCATGGCTACCTGCCCGATGAAATTATTTCAGGATCTCTCAGAGCACAGGGTAGGGGAGCTTATTTTGGATCTCCTTTTTTGTCTTAATATCTCTCAGGGAAGGAGGAAATGGGCTGTTTGCTCATGGCCTATATCTCCTATACTTCCCATATGTAGAGTAGCAGCCTAACATCTTGCATATCATCCCCTGATCAGCTTCTAGTCACTGAACTGCCACTAACTGCTTCCTTCTCTTCGACATATCTCTGATGAACACATTGCAGTGTATTCGGGATAAAAGCAAGAGATAATCAGAGTTGGAAACAGTCTCTTAAAGCGGGGAGAAGATTCTGACTTGACACTTGCTAAGGGAATGCATCAGCTTGGTACAAATGCTCTAATTTAGGGAGGTCTACACATGCCCTGCTGGGACACTCCCACAGTGTGTTAGTTCCTGAAGTAAGGTTCAGCCCTTTTGCCTTTTGGCCACCTACTCAGTCACTGAGAAAGGCCAAACCCACACGTGTCAGGCTGTGGAAATGGGCATGGACCTGTAGAGAGTCATGTTTTGATAAGTTGAGTCCCTTTTCTGAAAACAAAGGAAGAACATGGAAAAATGAGAACATGAGTTTCTGGTGCCTCATGGAGTATCTTGGGCAAAGCCAAGATGCAATGAATATTTGTTGTATAAGTAAATAAATGGTACCAGACATTGAGATTCCCTGGTTTCTATGACACTGGAAAAGTGCAGGAGAATTGGACAAAATACCAAAAGATTAGAAAAATTTTCCAACTCCTCCTCAAGGAGATTATTCTAGGTGTGCTTTTTGAGCTGCTTTCCAGAAGTCCTGTCCAGGAAGATGCCTGAAGTTGCAAGCTGCAGCTACAACGATTGCCTCCTCTGATTCCTGGTTTGGGTTTCTGTCAAAAATTCTGACACCCTGTAATTACGTCTTACTTTACCCTCAAGCCCACTTTTGCAGCACAGACTAATAATGATTGTGTTCTCATTTGCAACTTCCTGTTCTGAAGCAAGTGAAGAGAAGGAGAAGCAAAAGTCTTTGTGACATTCTACTATCGTGCCCTAGAACAGAGGTATTTTAGTAAAGCTCTCTGCTGGAATTGCTTAATGGAAATGCACTGAGAGAAAGCACAGTGACGGTCATCAATAGGTTTGACTCCATAACATTTTGAAATTTCTCCTCATAATGTTATCCCATTAACAAAATTAGCAGGCAAACATCAAGCTGGGAAATGTTTGAAACAAATAGGACAAAAAAGATTAATATTCCTAATATATAAAGAATTCACACAAATCAATAAGAAAAACATGAAGACCCAAAATAGATACCAGGGTAAAGGACAAACAAATCTCCAGAGAGGAAATGCAAATGGCAAATCAACATATGATAAAACAAACGTCCAGCCTCACTGATTTTTAACAAAAGGCAAATTGAAATAGCAAAGGGACATCATTTCCCCTATCCACTTAGCAAAGATTCTAAAATGATGGCCCGGAAAAAGTTGCAGTGACATAGACTGTTATGTGCTACTCAGGAAAAGCAAGACTGTCTAGAAAACAAGTACCCCATAGAAGGCAAGAGCTTTAAAATGCTGATGCCCTTTGACCTAAGAAGTCTGCTTCTAGAATTGTATCTTGCAGAGGTTAAGATTCATTTGTGTACAAAGACATTTATATAGAAGGACATTCTTAATGGGCATTTGGTTTATTTAATACTTACTATTAAAGAGCCAAAGTGTCCAAAATGGTGAGAATGTGTCAATAAATTGGCTGATCTGTTCCATGAAATATAGGGCCATTAAAAGTGATATGTGCAAAAAGTGTTTCATGACATAAAAAAATTCTTATGATAGAACAGTAATAGAAAAGGTAAAAATATCAGTACTTATGATTTCGTCTGTATTTTTAATGTCTTTTTTTACTGATTTTTAGAGAGAGAAGAAGGGAGAGGGAGAGAGAGAGAAACATTGATGTGAGAAACATCAATCAATTGCCTCCTACAAGCCTTCTACTAGGGATCAAGCCCAAAACCTGGTCATGCACCCTAACCTGGAATCAAACCAGAGACCTTTTGGTGCATGAGATGAAGCTCAACCAACTGAGCCACACGAGCCAGGGCTTGTTCCACTTATTTATGCATTCAGTGGTTGATTCTTATATATGCCCTGACTGGGAATTGAACCCACAACCTTGGCATAGTGGGACAATGCTCTAACCAACTGAGCTACCATGCCAAGGCTAATGCCTGTATCTTGAACTAGAACCACTTCAAGTTCTTTTTATTTTGAAAATATAAATTACATTATAATATAAATTAGCAACTACATTATTAATATACTTATACATGTTTCTGAAGTGTAGGAGTTAATGGAAAACATCGAACACATTTGAGTGTTTGTGGTGTGTATGTGTGTGCTCTGCTCCACAGTTTAAACACAGTTGGTTTTAATGTGCTGTCCAGCAGGAGGGATCTGTGGGAAGTAGTGTGAAGATCCTAGTGATGTTGGGAGTGTGCAGTCTCATGCATATACTCACACACACATATACACATGTGAGCACACATATGCCTGTTCTCGTGCCAGAGCACATGTACATACATGCATACATATGTGCGAGTACACACACGCACACACACGCTGCTAGACTTTCATTCTGTGTAAAACATAAGCCTCAGGCCACATCCTTTCCTACCCTGACGTGCTTTGCCTCTTCAGAACTGTGTGGACTCTGGAGTTAGTTTATGGAATGGATTGAATGACAGAATCACCTAACAAGCCTTTTCTTTATTCTTAGAGGAATTCTTTGTTTACTAAGTGAGGCAAAATTTTATTATGGACCCTAGGACCCAGTCCCATGCATCTCTACAAAAAAACTGAGGAGGAAACAAATGCTTCAGCCATACTATTTGTTTTTCTGGAGACAAGCAAAATATCTCCATAAGTATTCAGAATTCCACTTAAAAAAAAAAGCTTAGGATTGAAACAACCTGTCAGAACTAACTCTGGGGCCCTGTCCAGGGACCTCTGCCCTCTTGACATGAGGTATTGTAAACCTATGTGCATTTCAGAGAATTTGCTCTATCAAGTGAATTCTGTTGGCATAGTCTATTTCCAAGAGGGGAAACCTAGCGTGCACAATTTCAACCTCTTGGTAATGTATTCAATTAAAAGGAAAGACCACCAGCCCCAGTCCATGTGGTTCAGTGGGCTGAGCAGCATCCCATACACCGAGAGGTCACCAGTTCAATTCCAGGTCAGAGCGCATACCTGGTTGTGGGCGAGATCCCCAATAGAGGGTGTGCAGGAGGCAGCTGATTGATGATTTTTCTCTCACATCAGTATTTCTCTTTCTCTCTCTCCCTCTGCCATCCTCTCTCTCTCTCTTTTTAAATAAATCAATAAAAACATTTAAAAACAAATAAATCAAAGGAAAGACCTCCGTCATGTTTTGGATCTTTTGTACCTTCCCTCTACATGTGAAAGATGATATACCATGATACCAAGACACAGTTTTGTGGGGTCAGGCAGGCCTGGCTTTATGGCGTTTTTTAAAAAATATTTATTGCATACAGCATGATGTTTTGATATGCACATGCAGAGGGAAATAATCAAGTCAATTAACATATCCATCTCCCACATGGTTCCTTTTTTGTTTTGTTTTTTTGTGGTTTTGTTTTGATGGTGAGAGGACCTGAGATCTATTCCAAATTTCCCACATAAAATCCAGGATTGGTAACTGCAGTCACTGTGCTGAGCCTCAGGTCTCTAGAACGTGTTCTTTTTGTGTGACTGGAACTGCGGACCCTTTGAATTGAGGCTTTCCCACTTACTTAGCTCTGTGAGCTTGGCAGTGACATTTAACTCCTCTGAGCCTCAGTTTCCTCATTTGTCAGTATAAACAAGAATAATAGCTAAGGTACTGCATGTTTACTATGTGTCAAGGGCTGGGATGAGTGTTTTACATGCATTGACTCATCTCATCTCCCACCACTTCCTCAAGGTGGGCTTTCCAGGGACTTCCGTGGCAAATGAGGACATTTAGTCACAAATAGGTGAAATCATTTGCTAGAGTTCACAGGGCTTGTAAGTGGCAGGGCCTAGATTCCGATTCCGGAAACCGGCCCCTGGAGCCTGTGTTCCGACCACCCTGCCTTGGCCGGCACATCTACCTGGAAGGATTCCCCTGAGGCTTCGCTGAAATGGTGCAGGAAAGTGACCGATGCCCCTCCGCCCCAGTTCCAGACAGTGCCCTCCAGGAAAGGCAATGTTATAACACCCTCTCCGCAACTTGAATAAGGTCTAGTTGTCAGCCAAGTGTTGCCCTAGAAAATCCAAAGTTTCCATTAAGCATTTCTCTACAGAGGATTGTAAGAACTTGATTGCCCTGTGATAGGCTAAAAACAACAACAACAAAAACCTCCCAAGATATAGTTCCTAATCCTCAGAACCTATAAATATTACCTTTATATGGCCAAAGAGTGAATATTCCCAGAGTGGCAAAGAGGTAATTAAGTTAAATAGCCTGAGAAGGGATTCTCCTGTTTTGTCCAGGTGGGCCCTAAATACCTTCACAAGGGTCCTTATTAGAGAGAGGTGGAGGGAGACCTGACATGTGCAGAGAAGTCGAAATGACAGAGGCAGAAGTTGGAGTGATGCAGCCACAAGCCAAGGTATGCCTGAAACTGGGAGAGGCAGGGGGTGTTCTCTCCTGGAGCCTTTGGAGAGAGTGGCCCTGGTGACACCTTGAGTTGGGACTTCTGGCCTCTAGAACTATGAGAGGATACATTTCTGTTGTTTTATGCCACTCAGTCTGTGGGACTTTGTTACAACAGCCCCAGGAAACTAACTCACTACCCTGCTGAGCTGAGGGTGTTTCCATCTATTTCTGCAGCAGCAGCCATGGTAGTCCTCCCAGGCTTCGGCAGATAGTAAAGGATTTGCCTAAGCTCTTATGAAAAGTACCATCCTCAGAAGTGTGAGTGGCGGCTATTGTAGAATTAAGGTGCTCAAATTGTATTATGATGTAAATTCCATAAAAGGTTTTGCCTTTCCATTGTGGCTGATAAGTGTTACCCTCCCTCACAGATAGGGAAACTGAGGCCAGGAGAGTGGACTTGGCCAAGGACACCTGCAAGCTCGCGTCCTGCTGATTCCTGATTAGACCTCTTTGCTTGGTGCTATGATGCCTCCTTGATGAGACCAAATTGATGGGGCAAGAGAAATTTAAGGAAAGTAATGAGATTTGAACAATTCATTAGTGAGAGCCTATGACTTAAATAAGGAGGAGAGGATTATAGGAATTTTAGGTTTGGAAATAAATGTTCACTCATTCTCTTGCTTGGCGATTCTACTCACATTGAGCATATACTCCTTCCTGGCTCTGTGCTAAGTACTTCAAAACAGACACAAGGAGTCATTGAAGGAGATTCCAGTCTAGTGCAAGAGACATACAGATACAACAAATACAATGAGTGATCTAACAGAGCTCTCATGGGGAACCGTGGGAACACAGAGGAGAGGCGTCAACCCAAAACCCACAGACGTAATCTGGGAGGGCTTCTTGGAAAAGGTGATACTGAAGCATAAACTTTCAGGATGATCAGCAATTAGACAAATGAGAGGAGATGGGAAAGACAGCACTGACTGGAAGGACAGCATGCACAAAAGCCTAAGGCAGAAGAGAATGTTGGGGTTTGGGGAACAATAAGTACTTTCACATGTGTTAAACTGAAGAGGTAGGTGAGGGAAAAAGAAAAAACAGACCCATGAAGGGCTTTAAATATTAATAAATTGGATTTTATTCTGAGGACAGCAAGAAATGGCCAAAAGCAAGTAACATGATCGGATTTCCATTTTATAAAGAATTTCTTTGGCGACAGTTTAGAAAATAGATTGGAGATGACATTGGCTAAATATGGCATATTACATATATGTTTTTCTTCGTTCCCTCACACAATCCATGGACATAATGATAGCATAGGTTAAAAAAGCATTAAGTCACAAGTCAAAGAGAATGGAAGAAGAATAGTCAGCAGATGGGAGAGGTCAACACAGTTCTACGAGCTGCCGAGTGGATGGATGAGGGACCTAACTTTGAGGGCCAGAGAAAGCTAGACTCCCCACTCCCGCAGAAAAAGCCAACTAGAAAGTAACTCATTCACCTTGAAGAACCCTCGAATGGCTCAGGCATCAAGGTGCCAAGTATCTCTGTAGGCACAGACTTGGGAAGGGCCAGTCGTAGAATCAGTTGAGTGTTTAGTAGAACAGTAAAGTAAACTTGTAGATATCCTCTCTTCCCACATGACACAGTCAGGAAACCAGCCTCCACCACGGCCCCAGCAGACGACCGAAGGAGCATTCTCTGAGTTGGCCCCGAGATGTTCTGACTCAGGTATCAGCCAAGCTGAGGGTGCTGGATGCGGCACCCCATATTACAATGCGGTGAAGACTGGGTACTGAACAGCAAGACCCCTGTTTGGCACCCAGAAATGGAAGCCAGACCTGTACTCTCCAGGCAGGAAATGGGAGGAGTGGAGGAGTCTTTCGGAAGGGAGTTGGTCAGCTACTAAAAGCAAAGACCCTCGGTGTAATTTTGACTGAAAATCTGTCCCCTGAGGACTTGCGAGGTCCCTGCCTGATCACTATGCATTGGAGCCCGAAGGAGACAGCCTCTTCCTCCGCAGAGAAGCGCTTTCCCTCGGCACCTCAGCACCTTCTTCACCTGGGAATGAACAACACGTGTCATCAGACATTTGAAAGGGAATGTCAGAAACCAAAGTGAGGAAGCAGGACCAAAAGGAATTTGCAGGAATCAGAGACAGTGTGGAACATGTATGAACATCCAGAAAATGATGTGATAGCCTTGGGTGTAAGAGAAGTTAGGGCACCCACAGAACAAAACAGCATGCCATAAAAAGCAAAGTACTTTGAGGATATAAAAGAACTGCTGGAAACAAAATGAATAATCAAAACGCAAAAAGTTCAATACAAGAATGGTAATAGAAAGTTCAGGAAATCTCCAGGAAAGTAGAATAAAACAAAAATGGTATGGAATGAATTAGAAGGAAAACATTAAGAAAATTAGAGAACTCGTCTGTGAAATCTAAAACCCAGATAAATGCAAGTTACATAAAACAAAAAGAGAGAGAAAATGGAAAAGGAAAAGAAATTAACAAAGAAAAAATACAAGAAAATGTCCAACTCACAGATATGAGCTGCCCACTTTGAAATGAGCCATTGAGTGGCCATCACAGTGAATTTAGAAAGATTTTCATCTCTAAATTCCATTCCTCTTCCTCATTAAAAGAACCAGAGATCCTTGGAGAAACGGTTGATTGTAGATCTGGAGCAGGAAATGTACAAGATGGAACCTGTGTTAAACCAAACAGCAAAGTAGTCGGCCTGAATCTGTTTGAGTCAGGTCAGTAGGACTCAGGAGCCAATTTGGAGAGGTTCCCACTGGCCAAAAATGTGATGATTCGATCCTCACTTAGAATAATGACTGCAGTGCATCGAACCACAAGTCCATATTCACCTTTGGAAGATGCTAGGTAGCCAACTCATTAGTTTGAAAGCTAGTAAATAACAAGAAAGAGCCAAGCATTTATTTTTATGTTCCTTGTAAAGCGGTACTGCAGGCAACCCCTTGATGAGAGGTTTCTCTTTACAAAAGAATTTCAGCTAATAAGCAAAGAAGGAATTAAAAAATGAGAACACCATGTCTCATTCCCCAGTGAAATGAAGGATCCAGGCTAAGATCATTGGTTTTCAGGGACATCACAAAAACAGTGACAAGCAGACTTGATGTGCCTCCCAATAGAAGTACACACCGCCACCTGGGAGGTGGTATTGCCAATTCCCACCTCTGCTGGCACAAACCAGACAGTCAAAGGCCAGTTTCTCATTTTCCTGGCTCCTTAAGACAGACAAGAATATTTTAGGCTGAGGCTTAGTTTACTCTGAGCGCAGGGACTGGGGATCTGGCATAAAGGCTTTTGCAAGTGATTGATTTAATTATTTAATGAGCTACACAGTGCCTCCAAGCAAAAGTTCCTGAATCTCTGCCCAGGAGGAATTTTGGCAATTTAACCATCCATCAGGTAGACCAGTGTTGCTGCCCCGGGAATCCCCTGGGGGCGGGACGTGAAGGAGCTGGAAAATGAGAGCTCAGCCTTGGGTCAGGCACCCCAGCAGCTGACCTTTCCTACCCAAGGTCAAAGCTCCTTATGCATTGTCTCTCTTCGCTTCCACGGGCTTTTAGAGTCTGACCAATCTGGGCTCAGAGAAGTTAACTCAAGGTCCCATGGCATCTTAGTTGGGGCTCCTCCAACAGCCTGAAGGAGGACTTGGGTGTCAGGGTGAGGGAGGAAGGAAGCCAGAAAGGAGTGCCCATGCAGGATGCCTCATTGAGCCAGTTACTGCTCTGGGCAGCTGGGCTCAGTGCCACTGGGGACCCTCAAGAGTTGTCCCATCAAGGGAAGAGGATGTGGAAGTATTCAACCATGGATCACTTTCCTCCATTGGCTGAGGCTGCTCCTGGGGTGCTCATTCCCTGGCTCTTTTGGCCAGTTCTACTGAGCATGCTCTCTGGCCAGAACCCCTGCAGACAGGGAGACTTGGTGAACTGACTACCTGGAGGGCAACTGTGATCTCAACTTTAAGTTAAGGCCAGCAGAACCCGGTCTTCCTGGTCCCAACAATGTGCGTGTGACCACTGCCCTAAATTGGTCTTGGGGTCTTTTATTAGGTGCAGACCTAGAACTTGGGGAGAGAGGACAGGATGACACCAGCTGGACTTGCCTATGTGTCAGGAGAGCAGGCACTTAGGTGGCTGGACTATGCACAGATGACTCTGACATTACCCACCCTGGAAAGAAATAGAGACACTTTTCTGCTCAGTATGCTGGCAAGGACCTGGCTCCTGACCTGGCAGTCCTCCCTAGTTCAGCATCTTTTACTCCTTGACAAGGTAATTCTGCTCCTCCCCTGGCAGCTTTGGTGGAATTGCTTCCAGTAGTTCTCAACCTTGGCTGCACCTTCTGGTCACCTGGGAACCTTTCAAAAGACAGATGCCTCTGCCCCATCCCCAGAGTGACGGGAGTAATTGGTCTGTGGTGAGTGCTGGCACAGGGAGCTTTAAACTTCTCCCCAGGTGTTTCTAATGAGCAGCCACAGTTTATAAGAAAGTTCTAAAAGCTTAAGCAGGAAGTCCTTATTGCAAGCAAGAATTATTTTAGCAATTGGGAAGGAATTTCTCACTTCTTTATGAAACCCCACTCACCAAGTTGGGGGGAGAATGATACCAGCAGAGGGATGCATGAGGGCGTCCCTTCTGCCCGCAGGCCTCTGATGGTCAGACAGTCCATAAGTGTAATTGATTAGTGGTTGATTGATAAGTTATTTGGGGAGATTCACTGTTGGAAGCCCCTGTTCCTGTTACCACCTGCCACAAACGCCTGCTTACCAGCTGTGTGTCTTCAATTCCCCTAGCTTCAGTTTGCACATCTCTAAAATGGGGCTATGCCTGTTGCCCGAGAAAACTCACATAAACTGTGTGCACAGGGCATCCGTGGGCTGACCGGGCTCACATCGAGCTGGACCGGCCAAGGGTGGTTCCGTGTTCTGGGCCGCAATGAGGCTGCTTTAGTGTAGCGGGGGATGTTCCTCTCTGCAGTGTCCTGTGGGAGACATCTGAGGAGCCAAGCTCAGGAGGGAAATAGCCCTTCCTCCAGCTTTTTTCTGCTCCGCCTGCTCAGCCCCAACCACAGAAATGGAAAGCCAACAGCAGGGAGCATGCCATGTGATAAAAGACCTCCACTTAGTCTGAAGGCGATGGATGGCTGTGGTAATTAGGACAGAAGAAAACGTAGCCTGCCCACTTATAAACTTTGCAGGATGTGTTCCCTCGTTCCCTCCCACAGATCAGCAAGCGGGAGCCCCTGGAGGTGTTTCTAATGGGCCTGAGCAGCAGGAGGGTTTGTAGAATTGTTTTCTCTGCTCCCAGGGGTTCAGTTTCTGTTTCCATATGGGCACTGAACAGTATTGGTCTTCGAGAACCGGGTTTGTTGTTGTTAATAACACAGCATCATCCAGAGCTTGAGCAAAGACAGGCAGCCAGGGAAGCAGGCATCCTGCTATTTTGAGGGGCATTGTGTTCAGAGATATCCTTACCCAGCTCCCATTGTCAGTCAATTCTATAGACATCTGGGGGTGCCAGGTCGAGATGGTGCAATCAAAATTTGAAGCCAGTGATATCTGCGAGCTTACTATTTAGTGCAGGCTGCCCTGTGCATCAGCAGTTCGTTTCAGTATTGCACGGTGCACAATACAATGGAGGTAGGCACAGAGCCTGGAGGGACGAGGGGATGTACAAAAAAGGCATTTGCCCTGCAGGGTCTTGTCTGAGATGAGCTTAAAGGAAAAGTAGTTTAAGTTTGCACAGGAAGAAAGGAACCCTCAATGGTGAGAAGAACTGCATGAGCCATGGTTGAGCAGGGAGGAAAAGCATTGTGTGAAGGAGGAACAGCAATGGTGTGGCTGGAGCAGAAAGTGCAAGTTCAGTGTGTGGGAGGGGATAAAGGGGAGGGGCGAAGAGAGAGAAAGCCAGGAGATTAGCAGAGACCAAAGGCCTGAGACTATTTGCTGGGTTAGAGTCCAGACTTGACTGTGAGTGACCCAGATGAGAAAAGACTTTCTTTCCAATTTTTTATTTTGAAAATGTTAAACCTACAGAAAAGTTGAAAGAATAGTACAATCAATAACTGTGCACCCAACACATGGATTCCCAAATTGGTAGCATCTGCCACATTGGCATTCTCTCCTTCTCACTGTATTTTTCCCCCCAGAATCTTTGAAAGTAGATGATAGACATCATGACTACATACTTAAATACGGGTCTCCAGGAAGATGGGACATTCATTTTCCTGCATAACTGCAATGCCATTATCGCATTCAAGATTGAGCATTTGTAATATATTTAAATGTATTATCTAACATCCCACCTGTAGTTAAATTTCCTCCATTTTCCCCAAAATAAACTTTAGCTCTGCTATCTTTTATGTAGAGTCTGGTCAAGGAAGACACATTGCATTTAGGGACACTGGCTCTTTAGTCTCTTTTAATGTAGAATGTTCCCCACCTTTATGTTGTTGTTTTGTGTTCCTTGACATTTCTTAAGAGTGCAGGCCAGTCTCTTAACAAGAGGCCCCTCAGTCTGGACCTGTGTGTGATTGTTCACTCATAATTAGGTTAAGCTTCAACATTTTTGGCAAAAGCACCACAGGGAGCCCTTCGCATCACGTCGAGAGGCCCAGGATTCCAGCTTGACTGATGTTGCTGAACTAAACTGTCCGCTTGGCTGTCACCACCATCTCTCCATTTTACAGAAACATCTTACCCTTTATAACTAAAGGTGATTTTGCAATTCCCCTTTTTCTTCTCCATTTATAGATTGGCTTTCTCTCAAGAAATACTTCCAACACACCCCACTTTACAAAATCATCACTTTAGGCCCATGAGATTCATTTTTTTTATTCATTGTATTAGGAAATACTATTATGCTTGTTGATGCTCAAAGTGTCCCAAACAGGGCCAGTGGGAGCCTATTTGCCAGCTGGTATGTCCTTGCTAGGTGCCTGCTTGGCTTTGAGCACTCCCGGCTTTCTGCCTCACTTGGTACTTTTGTGCCTCAGACTTGGAACTGACCACTTCTCTGAGCTTCCCTGGTTCCTTTGAATGATAATTGGAAACCATGGTCTTGGGTGCCAACCTTGCTCCATCACTACAGAAATACCATTGCCTCTAGAACTTTGAGTGGGGAATGCTAGGAAAAAAAATACACACACACACACACACACACACACACACACACACACACACATATACACTAGTGACTCACCCAAGGATAATTTCCTTGGTTTGAGAGAGGGAGAGAGAGAGGAAGGGTAGAAAGAAAGAAACATCCATGTGAGAGAGAAACAATAACCAGTTGCCCTGACCATGTATGTGCCCTGACCAGAAATTGAACCTGCAACCTTTTGGTATGCAGAATGGCGCTCTATTTTTTTTTTTAATTTTGTAACGATTTTTTTATTTTATTTACTTATTTATTCATTTATTTTTTTGATATCTTTTAAAATTGTTTTATTGCTTAAAGTATTACAAAGAGTATTACATATGTCTCCTTTTTTTCCCGCCCTTGACAATCCCCTGGCCTCCCCTACCCCCCAGTGTCTTATGTCCATTGGTTATGCTTATATGCATGCATACAAGTCCTTCGGTTGATCTCTTACCCCTGCCTCCTACCCCCCAACCCTCCCCGGCCTTCCCGCTGTAGTTTGACAGTCTGTTCGAGGCTGCTCTGCCTCTGTATCTATTTTTGTTCATCAGTTTATAATGGTCTTTATTATCCATAAATGAGTGAGATCATGTGGTATTTTTCCTTCATTGACTGGCTTATTTCACTTAGCATAATGCTCTCCAGTTCCATCCATGCTATTGCAAATGGCAAGAATTCCTTCTTTTTTACAGCAGCATAGTATTCCATCATGTAGATGTACCACAGTTTTCTAATCCATTCATCTACTGATGGGCACTTAGGCTGTTTCCAGATCTTAGCTATGGTGAATTGTGCTGCTATAGACATAGGGGTGCATATATCCTTTCTGATTGGTGTTTCTGTTTTCTTGGGATATATTCCTAGAAGTGGGATCATGGGGTCAAATGGGAGTTCCATTTTTGGTTTTTTGAGGAAACTCCATACTGTCTTCCATAGTGGCTGCACCAGTCTGCATTCCCACCAGCAGTACAGAAGGATTCCTTTTTCTCCACATCCTCTCCAGCACTTGTCATTTGTTGATTTGTTGATGATAGCCAAGAATGATGCTCTAACCAACTGATCCACCTGGCCAGGGTATAAATGTATATTTTTAAAAGCTTACAAGTTTAAACCAATAACACCAATTTATCATAAGGTCCTTACTCACTTCCTCCCACTTCCATATCCTCACATTGGTTCCAAAACACATGAACACATTTACTAATTTGCTGTGTCCTACGATAGATACAAAGTTAATCTGGATTACTGTACCAGGGACAACACCACCAACAGTGACTTACTAGGCAAAATGTAGGATTTCTTTGCAGTTATTTTCCTTTTCAAAATGTATCCCACTAAAGATGAGAGATCAGAGTAACTGAATTTCTTATTTGTGTGTCCAGTTATGTTATAAATGCATCCAATTAGATTCATTTGTATACAATTTAGGCTTTGTTATTTCATCTTCATTTTTATTTGGGGGAAACATAAAATACTTAAATTTCAAAAGTCAATATCATATAAAATTGTTTATCTAATCAGTCTCCTAGGGATGGGCACTTGGTTGTTCCCAAGGTTTTGCTATCCTATCTAATAAAAGAGTAATATGCAAATTAACCATCACTCTGTGGCAAAGATGGCGGCGCCCATAGAGGCCGGGGCAGGACGCTGGCGGCGTCACCCCAGCAACATGAGCCCAGCAGGCATTGCCGTGGCGACCCGCGAGCAGGCAATCATGGCTCGCAGGCAGCACTCAGCAGGGCCTGCTTGCCCATCGTCATGGTGTAGAGCAGCCAGGCCCCGCAGAGAGCAGAGAACCACGGGGAGTGGGCCTAAGCTGTCAGTAGGACATCCCCTGAGGGCTCCCGGATTGGAGCGGATGCAGGTCGGGCTGAAGGGACCCCCCCCCCCCCCCGCACAAATTTCGTGCACTGGGCCTCTAGTTACAAATAATGCTGTGGGGAATAATTTTGATTTATGGGTGTGTATCTTCCAGGTGAACTCCTGGAAATGGAACTGCTGCATTTAGGGGCACATTCACATGTCATTTTTGATGATGCCTTGTTCCCTTCTGAACGGGCTGTACCATTCGAGTTTTCAATAGGTTCTGTCTGAGAATGGATTGAGAGGAAATGAGGTCGGACATAAGAGGTAACCATGGGTGTCCTGGCTAGTGATGGTCAGTGCCTAACTGTGACAGTGAGACCAGGGAGAAGGGAGATGGGGGCTGGCTGAAGGGCTTAGCTCTTGATTAGAAGTAGGTAACAAGGGAATAAAAAGAACAGACAAACAAGGGAATGAAAGGTGTTTGGGCTGAGGTCAGGAGGCAGTTTGGTGTCCACACTAAGACAGGAAACAGGAGGAGGAAGATGTGTATGTGGGTGTGTGTCTGTGTATGACTGTTTTGCATGTGCATGTATGTCTGTATGTGTGTGTGCCTGTATTGTGTGTGTGTGTGTGTGCGCGCCTGTGTGTGCATGCATGCGCACATGCCCATGAACCAAAGTAGGAAGTAGGTGTGCAGAGGCCTGGGGCACAAGGTGGGCAGGAGCCAGCAGCAGGAGCTCCTGGAGTGAGGAGGACAGTGAAAGCCATGACCACAGCTCCAATCAATACACACACTACTGAGTGCCCGCAAACACTGACCACACAAGGAAAATGGGGGATGGATCTCACTGTTCTCAGATGTCCAAGTGGACCCAGCACTTTAATTTAGAGGTGCTTCACCTGGAAGGGCATCTGAAGGTTGAGGAAAAATATAGTGAGAACTGTATGTAAAAAATGTAACTAAACACTGTCAGAATAAGTGGATCTGATGATGTTTACCAGTTTCGTGGACACCGCACATGCTTTAGGAGCCCCCTCGGGGGCAGGTGGCGCCAATAGGAGGTGTGGTCACTCTCATAGCTGCTGGCGGATCTGGTGAGCAATCCTGTGGTGCTTCTGTCTGTTCAAGCCAGTCCTGTCCTTGTCCTCCTACCAGGCCTGCCCTCGGCTGCCCCAGAGGCAAGAAAGATCTCTCTCAGAAAAAATATTTGTCGGAGGGTGGGAATCATGTCATGGATGTGCTCCTGTGGGGCCTTGGAGGTTCCCTGCAAAGGGGCTTTTATCTCCCGTTAGGGTAGTTCACATGTGGCTAATGTGTGGCCCTCTGAATTCATGCACAACTTTAATAACGTGAATAAATCCCTATTGAAAAAGCTTATAAAAAATCTACTCTCTACAGACATATAACAAACTGTTCCTTCAAGCACCAGTTCCACAACAATGAACTGGTTTTCATTTGTTTCAGTGCTGTCTCTTAGAAATACTCTCTTGCCATCTTACACCGTATCTAGGTCCTAGGCTCTAGGATACCTCACTAATCACTCAGTGGAATTCACACGGGTATGAGCCGGCCTGGCTGTGAGCATTCCCGGTTCTGCTGGCTCTCCTGAGGGCTGGCCGCCAGCTGCACCTTCTGCTCCCTCCTGGTTTGCTTCTAAGAGTTCTTTTCACATCAATAAATGTGAATGTCACTCTCGTTTTTGTTTGCTGGCTTGAACGTTCAGTGGGTCTGGCTGCAGTGACCCATTCCGTATAGTGTTCTAGTGTTCGTACTGCGTGTTAAATAGGAATCTGACAGACTTCTCAACATCCAAGCCTGGTGAGGGCTCATGGCACCAGGGGCGAGGGCTGAGAAATTCTCATCGACAGTGAGGATGTGGAGAAAGTTCGACTTCCAAGTAGTGGAGTCTTACCACTGCAATTGCATACAAATGTTCCTTTTCTCCAATTTAACTGACCAAAGGTAAGCTTCTGGTCTATTCACTGCTGCAATTCTTTCATTCCAGTGGGCAGAGCTGGCATAGGTCGTCCTTGTCTGGGAGACAAGCGAAGAGGTTGTCCTTTAGGGTTCTGAGCTCTTCTTCACTCCAGATTCAATCACTTCTTCCAATAAGTGGGTGTGGGAAAGAGTTGGATGCTCCTTCGTCATGTCTCCTCTCTATGAATGGAGCTGTCACCTGCCTTGCCCAGGTGGTGACTGCAGAAAGGCTTTAATACAAGCAGTGCAGTCCACAAACACAAAGTACCCTTATCTGCACTTTGGGAATGCTTTCGATGTGTGATTTAAAGACAAGTGGTGAAATACCAATTGTGACTTTTCTTTATTAGCTGTAGCCATGGGGGGGATCCTTTCTTTTCATCTTCTCCAGGGCTTATTTTACCTCCCTCTACCCTCGCAAATTTTAAAAAGAAACATAGTGCTGATTTTTTAAAATATGAAATAATGTCCCCTGTGGTGGGCTTGCACAGATCAGCCACCAGTTCCCTGTCTCTGAAGGCTGCTCGGTGCGCAAAGCCAACCACTCTCCATCCCCCACTGTTCTTATCTTTACCGCCATCATCTTATCTCAAGAAAAGAACTGAGGGACTTTGGCTTGAGGCTGATGATATTTGACCATTTTCAACATGCAAAAATGCCAGTTTCCAGTGGTTCAACCTAATGATTTGGGGGGAAGAGAGTTGCACTCGTGGTTTAGGGTTACTCAAGCAGTATTGCACCTCTCATTCTTATGGTGAAAGGGCTAGGAGATGAACCTAGGGAGCGTCACATAAGTAAATGTGAAGGTATTAAATACGCAGCATCCCTATTACTCTGTTTTCCCAGATTTGGGAGATGCTGCTCTTCCGTGAGTCGGGTTCTGTCCCGGATAAAGACTCTTGCTCATGTGGACGGTGGCAGGAATTGGACTAGAATTTACCGTGTCATTTTAATAGGCTGCCCCCCATTACTTGACAGCGAGGTGAACTGAGGAATTGAGGACTGTCCTTTGAAGCGGCGCTGATCTGTTAAATAAATAATGCGCTGGGCCGGCAGAACCCATAATCATCAGTTCATCGAGCAGCTCATAAATGTGTTGTTGCCGGAGAGTGGAGTGCAGTTACTCCACCTTTACTTCCCACTGACCCATAAAAGGCGTCCTCGGAGCTGCTGATTAGGCGCGCGTCATCTGGTTTGAAGTTATGTCACCCTAAAGCAGGGAGAATTTCCTCCCAATAAATCTCTCCTTTTTAATTCAGAGCTGCAGCGGGAAAGCCTGTCTGCGCAGCTTAGAGAGAGGGGGGTGGAGGCGGGCTAGACCTGTGATTAAATAGAGTGGAAGATGGGAAAGCAGCCCACTGCTCCTGCTGCAAGGCACTCTGGGAGTGCCCTGGGGTCTGAGATGGAGGGAAGGAGGGGCTTTGTTCTGTCTCTCTTCCCCTCCCCTCCACTTGCCACTCACCCCATCTCACCGTCTCCTTTGGGCTAAGACTTGGAGGTGCAGGGTGAAGCCCCTCTAACCTCTGCTGGCACTGGTTTTACAGACACGGGAGGCACCTGGCTGTTTTCTGGGTTCACCAAGGAGAGGAAGGAGGATTAAAGCAGAGAAGACAAAATCTAAAGAGGGATCTTCCTTGGTTCCCTGCTCATGCAGGTGCCTTCTCAGACCAGACCAAGGGCCTGGTGCAAAAAGAAAGGAAATAAAAAAAGGAGGGCAATTAGAGAGAAGGAAGGAAGGGAGGGATGGAGGAAAGTACAAAAAGAGGGAAGGGAGAAAGAAGAGAAAGGGGGAGGGGAAGGCCATTCTCCCCATTGATTTGCATGGAAATTAAAAGCAGAACTGTACTGGAGGATTTCGGCAGCCTCCAGGGAGAGTTAATTGGAAAATAGTGCAGAAAAACGCAGCTGATCCATGGTAGCAGCCCTGCTCCCATATGTTCCTGCCCCAGCCTGTGACCACACAGACATGCATATATATACTCCATACACACACACAGGCACCCGCACAAGTACACACATGCACACGCGCACCTAGGCAGGTACACATACCTGCATGCACATGCACACATGTGCACTGTATCACACTCACATACACACATACATAGATTCAATCACACCCTGCGCCATTCTTTCTGCTTTGAGTCTTGGCATCCACGGTTGTCTTTGACCCTGACCCAGTGGTGGGGTCTCTATGGGGCCTGGTCCTCTCACCCTCTGCCTGCCGTCAGGACCCAGCCTGTCATGTATGTCTCCTGGGATAAAAGGAGAACCTGAGGCTTTGGGGTCGGGGGGAGAAGCCTGTATACACTGGTGATGGTTTTTACTGGCTGGATGGTGGCAAGAAGAGAATGTTGTCAAAGTCTGGTGAAGCCTTGGATTGTGCCCTCTGCTCAGCCCCTGGTGGACATCCAAGTTCATTGTGGGAGCCTCCAAGATGCAGCTGCCAGGACAGGTGCAACATGCAAGGACTTTACTAGGGTAATGCCTGGGAAGAGGGAAGAGGGCAGGAGAGCTAGGGAAGGCAGGGAGAGGCAGCAACCACTGCACAATCCCACCCTGAGTGAAGGAGGGAGGAGGGGAGGAAGCGTCCTCTAGGACTCCTTGCCGCCCAGGGGAGGTTCTGCAGGGCCACCAGGAAATCACTGAGCCAACCACAGCCCTAGGGGAAATCCTGCGTCTGGCAGACGGGCGGCCTTAGTGTCCCCACCAGTGTGGCCGTGGACCCAGTCATGGTCAGTGGGTGAGATATGTCAGAAGTTACCAGCTGGTGAGCAGCCAGTAAGCCCTCCATTCCACCAGTTCATCGAGCCTTCCCCTCCCCCTTTCTCTTCTTCCTCCCTTCCCTCTTTTTGTACTCTCCTCCACCCCTCCCTTCCTCCCTTCCTTCTTTCCCTCCTTCTCTCTAACTGCCCTCCTTTTTTTATTTCCTTTCTTTCTGCACCAGGCCCTTGGTCTGGTCTGAGAAGGCACCTGCATGAGCAGGGAACCAAGGAAGATCCCTCTTTAGATTTTGTCTTCTCTGCTTTACTCCTCCTTCCTCTCCTTGGTGAACCCAGAAAACAGCCAGGTGCCTCCCGTATCTGTAAAACCAGTGCCAGCAGAGGTTAGAGGGGCTTCACCCTGCACCTCCAAGTCTTAGCCCACAGGAGACTGGTGGAATGGAGGGCTTACTGCCCTCCCTGCCCCAGTGCACTGAGCAAAGAGAGAGGGGTCAATGGAAATTAGCCCCAAGTCGGAGGCAGTGGCCCACTCTCTTTCATACTGGTTTGAAACAGAAAACTAACAATAATTCACTGAAAAAAATGACTTCACTTTTTAAAAAATTGATGTTTGTGAGAGAGGAAGGGAGAGGGATAGAGAGATAGAAAAATCGATGAGAGAGAGACATCATCGGCTGCCTCTGCAATGCCCCCTACTGGGGATCTGACCGAAAACTTGGGCCTGTGCCCTGTCTGAACTGGTGACCTCTGGGTTCATGGGTTGATGCTCAACCACTGAGCCATACTGGCCTGGTATAGCTTTGCTTTTTTAAAAAGATAAACTCAGGCAAATAACCATTTGCTAATAAGGTGGATATCTGTCTAAATTTACAGGGTTTTCTCCCAATGTCTGGCTGAGCAACACGCAGGCATAACTGTTATCGGCACCGAGAAATGCCAGGATTTTATGCTGTGATGGAGTATCTCACTTGGAAATAAGGAGGATATTCTGGATGCTGAGGGGAGCTTTAAACATTGCACAGGGTTATAGAATCATTTTGTTTCAGAGCCTGTAAAAATCAGGTTTCAATTCTGTTGTTTTGAATGACCCTGTCTGAGGGGAGATACGTTGTAGTCCTAATTTCCCAAACTACCCCAAATGTCCCCTAGCATCAGGTTGGGTTCTGTGACAGACATTGATGGGGTGACAAGGTCTTTGCGTTGAGGCTGAGGAAGTGCATTAATGTATAAATATAGCGCTTAGCAGAAGCCAACCCCCAAAGCAGATATTCTGAGCAGAGTAGTCATCACCTGGCATCATTTTGACAAAGTCAAACAGGTTTATATGTAATCTTAATAATCATCCTGATAAACAATGGAAAATTTCAGAGTTAAAGAAGCTCAATCAACCATAGAAGACAAGGAAAAGTGCTTGGATATTTTTAACATCCTCGTTGCTCTTTTGCCAGGACCATCTCTAAGTTAGTCTGTGGAGCTTTCTCACGCTGCCCACAATAACTCAAGTAGAGGCAAGTGACCCCACGGAGAATTCCAAGTTGAAATCTGATTCCACCACTACACGTGTATCTCAAGCCCCAAGACGTTCATAAGTGAAGACAAAAATCCAGCAACAAAAGTGGAAGGAAGTCTTCAGCCGGGAGCGTGGGGTCTCTCATCTGACTGAGGAAAGCGCATGTAGTATTACACTGCAGGGACCCACTCCGCCGTGCTGCCTCGGCCAATAAAGGGAATGATGGCCAGCTCTTAGTAGCCAGAGGCGTTATTTAGCATGTATTCACCAAAGTATCTTAAAACACTGGATTAGTGCTGTAAATTGTGAGAAGTATACATCCATCACATCCATGGGAATGTTTTGAGCTTTTGATGAACCTTCTTTGAGTCGCGGTGGTTGCAATGGTCTGAATCATTGTGAATAACTTTAGAAGGAATATAGTTCATTCTTCAGCTAGTTCCAAGGTGTAGGTACAGCATGTCCTCAAATACCACCGTTTGGTATGATGTCGTTTGGGTATAATGTGCATGAGATGCTGCAGGCACTTAACTGTTGTTCCTATCAATTAGTCTATGTTAAAGTTGCTTTCTTTATACGTCCTTTCATTTAGTCGAGAAAGCTGTTGAGGATTTTAAATGATGGTTTGCAGTATTTTATTCATTGCAAGTAGCTATCTCTACAGGACGTCCTCCCACTCCAGATTTAATGAATCTGCGCTCCCTTCAGGGTATACCCTCTGGAGCATTTCTAGTTATGCAAGGAGCAGTATGGCCCCATACTTTATTAGTGGACTAACGACACATGACCAAATCCTTATACAGAAAGCATCCATATTTTATTTTCAGACTTTGGGACTTGAAACTGGGTCAAATCACAGAGAGATTTTACAGAAACTAATGAGGTTACAAAATCCAGAGCCTCAGAAATCATGCTTGTGGTGGCTTTAATGAAAGTTCCACAGGGAAAACGCACCAAGCTTTTCGTTTGAATCAGGCAGTGACTAAACTTAGGTCACTTTAGGTAAAAATTTTCCAATGTGCAGAATATTAAACTTGCATCTGCATATATTTGATTCTTCTATTTGTTTTTTTCCCCCAATCACAACTGTGTTTCCACTTTGAAAAGCAAGATAAAGACTAAGCCACCCACATTTTCTGCTGCCTTGTGGGAGGTGGGCTGTGGAGTAGAAACTTCCATCTTGTTTTAAAATATAATGTATTGCCCTGGAAGGTTCAGCTCAGTGGTTAGAGCATCCGCCCATGGAATGAAGGGTCTTGTGTTTGATTTCTAATCAAGGGGACATACCTTGATTGCAGGTTTGATCCCCAGCTTCAGTGGTCGGGGCACTCGAGGGAGGCAACCAGTCGATGTTTCTTTGTTTCTCTTTCTCTCTCTCTCCCCCCTCCTCCGTCCCTTCCTCTCTCTCTCTCTCTAAAGATCAGTGGAAAAAATATCCTCAGGTGAGGATTAAATATATAAATATATAAATATAAGTATATATACATACATATGTACACACACATATATATATTATATACATTTGTATATATATATATATATACATATATATGACATATTAATAGACAGTTTGAGGTATGATAAGTCAACCTACCAGTCGATGACTGCCAAAGCAAACACAGTGTTCCTCATAATTCCTACAAGAAAGGGACATGCCATGTCACTCAGAGAAGCACCAGGGTGAGTCAGGAGGCAAAGGTGAGGGACAATCTGTCCCCAAAGCCTTCATTGTGGTTTTCATGGAAGGAACAGATGTGGCAGGGGAAGCAGGCTTAGGCTTGGCTTGTTTGACTAATTTCAGTGGGCTCTGGGGTGGGTATAGGACAGCCGTGGGCAAACTACGGCCTGCGGGCCGGATCCGGCCCATTTGAAATGAATAAAACTAAAAAAAAAAAAAAGACTGTACCCTTTTATGTAATGATGTTTACTTTGAATTTATATTAGTTCACACAAACACTCCATCCATGCTTTTGTTCCGGCCCTCCAGTCCAGTTTAAGAACCCATTGTGGCCCTCGAGTCAAAAAGTTTGCCCACCCCTGGTATAGGAGCTCTTCCTAGTCGTCTGGTTCCTGGCCCTGGGTACCATATTAGGGCAGATAAGTAATGGCCCAGGGTGAGAGTCCCCTAGCAGAGGAGGTGGTTGGGGTGTGGACTCTGGATCGATTGGTTTGTATTTGAGAAGAACACACATTGTTCACTATCTCTAGGATTGGCTAACACTGAAATAGGCAGTTCCTCCAGGGTCAGCAAGCATTAGAATTCAGAAAATAAAAGACATAATTAATTTGCATCTCCAAGCCAACATTCCAGTGGTTTATCAAACAAGATGAGTTAAGATTTAGGGCTACATTTGTGTTCGCAGAAACCCCCATATAAGGGAAATTCTCATGGGCATTGAAACAAATAAATCACAGAACTTTATTCTCCCATGAAGTACACAAACCCGGTGTTCATCAGTCCCTGCTGGTCACTGTGGAGAGAGGCTGTGGAGGGCTCTGTGGAGAGCAGATAGCCAGCTAAGGTGTGAGAGAGAAGGCACACACCTTTAAGTTCAGTGCATGGTGGGAACAAATTTAAAAACATTTTTCAGGTTTCTAAACCTCAGCCCAAAAAGTTTACACTGTAGGAATAGCATTTCAATTTTATTTTTGAGAACTTGCCATTTGCTTAGAAAGAAGGAAAGGTGAGTTTTCATAATTCCTGCAGTGTAGCCTGGTATCTATGTTCTTTTCTCTGCATTCCTTTAACAGGTTGCACAGGTGCCTCTTGGTTGTTATTTGTTCTTGGCTAATTATAGGGAAAAAGGATGTGATAGTCTTATATATAGGAACTCACCTTTCTTTTCCTAGAAAAATGGAACTCATGTCGCCCTAGCTGGTTTGGCTCAGTGGATAGAGCGTTGGCCTGTGGACTGAAGGGTCCCGGGTTTGATTCTAGTCAAAGACACATGCCCGGGTTGTGGGCTTGATCTCCAGTAGGGGCCGTGCAGGAGGCAGCCTATCAATGATTCTCTCTCATCATTGATGTTTCTATCTCTCTCTCCCTCTCCCTTCCTCTCTGAAAACAATAAAAATATATTTAAAAAATAGAACTCATGTCATCTCGTGCCATGCCTAATTAGAGATGGGTATGCAAGAAATAAATGCTTACTGAAGGAAAGAACCTTTTCCTTTCTTGCTAGCATCGTACAATAATTCAGTTTCTTAGCTATAGAAGCCACAAAACAAACAAGAGTCATCTTTCTTTTGTGCTGCTGCTAGCTCTGGGGTACGCTGCACCTTTTCCAACAGGTACTTTTGATCAATTTAACCAGTTACTCTGGTGTTGGATTTTGCCAAAAATGATGATAAGATGCTTTCCTCTTTATTTTGGAATAGTCTGTAATGGAGAAATAACAGATTGCCAAGACAGTCAAGCCCAGGTTCAAATCCTGGCTGAGCCTCTTACCAGCTGGACAAACCTATGCCATTTACTGAACTTCCCAGAACCTGAATTTCTTCCTCTAGGAAATGAACATAACAGCACCTACCTCATAGTTTCACAGGGACATCAAATGGTTCTGTTTGCAAAAGCCCCTGCCAGATGGTAGATTTAACTTTTCCTGTACTATTGCGGTAAAGACAATTTCAAGGAGAAATAGTTGGGGACCTTAGTCATCTGCCCACTGAAAATGTTAAGAATCCAGAATGATCTATTTGGCTAGATGTTGTGTTCACATTTGGGCACTAGACATTTGGGTGGTGGGAAGGGGAGGGACTTTAGGGAAATTTATGTGTGCTTAAAATACTCAGTCACCTTTTCAGAGCTGTTTCTCCAGGCACAGGGTGACCTGGTTGGAGTCCCCAGTAGTGGCAGGCACTGACATGTGGACTCAGAATGCAAAGATTACTGTAGTATTTTCATGTGTCTAGTGAGATTCTATGGCAGCTTTCTTTATCTTCAGCGTCTCTTCCAGCTGGAACAGGATAAACATAGAACAGTGAGAAATGTTTTACCCCACTTGTTTACTAACCTACACATTGTAGTGGTTGTTTGCCCATACTGGTTTCAAGAATGAATGGAATTATGACCCAGATGTTCATTTTCTTGTCTCTCGGGTCTACAGCTTGATCTATCTGAAACCCCCTGTACAGAGTGACATTCTGGTATCCCCTTCTTATAAATGCTGACCTGTGCTTGGTATGAAGACTGGCTTGAGGTCTTCCTTGGTTCACATACAAATAAAAAATCATAATAGCTAACATTTATTAAGTACTTACCATGTGCCAGATAGTGTTCTGAGAACTTGATGCATTTCAAATGGCTGACAAACGCCAACATATCAGCCCACTTAATCCGCATGCTCTATGAGGAGAGGACCATTGTTATTACACTGTACTAGAGGCCCGGTGCATGAAAATTTGTGCACTGGAGGGGGGGGTCTCAGCCCAGCCTGCCCCCCCTCATAGTCCGGGAGCTCTCAGGGTATGTCCTACTGATGGCTTAGGGGAGCAGGCCAAAGCCACAATCTGGCCTCCCTCTGCGGGAGGCAACCAGGCTGATCAGGGGAAGGCACCATCCCCATCACCCCGCTGCTACTGCCACTGTCGGCCCTTGCAGCCGCCACAGCTGCCGGCCCTCCTTGGCCTTCGCAGCCGCTGCGGCTTTGTCCAGAAGGATGTCCAGAAGGACGTCCAAAAGACGTCCAGTCTGGTCTGTCCGGTCTAATTAGCATATTACCCTTTTATTAGTATAGATACTAACACAGTAGTATTTCTGTTTGCCCAGATGATGAAACTAAGGCCCCGAGAGGGTCAGTGTCTGGCTCTAGTTATAGGACTAGGGAGGAGAAGCAGCAGACATGGATTTGTGCTGAGCCACTCATGGGTCTTCTATTTGATCTCTGATCCTTCAAAGATTGGGCATAGTCTCCTCTGATCTCCAGGCAAAATACCTGAGCAGAATTCCATCTCATGCTCTTGTCACTCTGTAGCATGACCCTCTGATTCCTGTCTCCAAGATCGCACATATGAGCGTGAAAAAGAACGCCTGCTCTCCATGTGAAAGGGACCCAGTGTGCTCACTTTGTTTTGGAGACCCTGGTACTTAGAGAGGGGCCTCTCAAGGGCATGTCTTCCCTCTGGTAGACAGCTGCTGGAGCAATAGGCCCTAGATGGTTGTATGGTTGCATCTCTCATCTTATCGGTCTTGTTCTCTCCTGCCACATTCCCCAGTAGCTGGGTCCATGACCACCGCTATACCTGTGCTCCCATTCTTACAGCCTTTAGAAAGGGACCCTTTTCTTGGCTCCAGTTAAGAAAGTTTTGCTTTTGGGCTATTGGTGAATCACAGAATCAAGAGGAGGTATTTAAGGGTATGTGTGTTGGGGTGGCTCGGGAGCCCAGAGGAAGTGTTGGCTCATACACCCCCAGCTCTACTAGTCTTTCTTCTGTTCCTCAAAGTAGCTGAGCTTTCTCACCACAGGGCCTTGCATATGATGTCTCCTCTTTTCAAAACGCTCACACTTTCACACTAGCCACAGTTGCCTCTTTTTCTGACTGCAGTGTAAACATGACCTCCTCAAGCCATTTCTGAGCCCCTGATCTAAGTCAGGTCCTTCTTTATTCTTCTCCTTTGTAGAAACCTCTTCCTTCAGAGCACTTGTGATAAATTTTTGTCACTCTTTGAATTGTTTATGTGTGCCTTGTCTGTCTTTCCTGTGGACTGTGCCTATTGGCTCCCCTGTGTAACTTCATTGTCTAATGCCCAGCACTCAGTAGGACTCAGTAAATGTTGGAGTAATAATGTCCTTCTGTGAGTGATGGTTTTCTAGGGAGATCCAAAGCAAATGGGCTATGCCAATGTGGGGAGGAGAAAAAGGAGAGAGGATACATACAAGCAGGACAGGAGAGCCTGAGAATAAGTCAGAAGAAAGAACAAGCAGTGATTTGCCCAACAAAATGCCCTCAAGACTCCCCGGAGGTGGTGGGAAGAAATCTGGGTTTCTCACTTCATGTGGAGTAAGGGGTTATCTAGAGAAGTTTATTCAAACATTCAGGACGATGATGCCAGTTGTCTTCTGGGCTATCATAGGATGACACTGCTCTGTGCGTCTCTGTAGCTTCCATGTGTCTAAGGAAAGATGGGTTTCAAATGGCAGACAGACACCAGTGAGCCACCGTGCTGTGTATAGTGTGTGTTCTGTTCCTGTCTCCAGCCTCCTGCACCTTCTTCCCTCGGCTGTTTGGGCATAGCCATTGGTCATGTTTGAGTCTCACATCATGATTCCTGAAAATTCCCCACAGCTGATTCCCCACACGACCGTGAAGGCATGTTAATGAGGCCATTGCAGGGACCTGCTGTATTTTCAGAACAATATTCTATGCACGAGTCTGACTCCCAAGTGAACTCATGGAGAACAGTGGTTTCCCCTGAAAGGCTCTGGCCTCAGTGCTCTCCTCACTCCAAGGTTCAACCAGTGACCCTGTGTTTTCAAAAGGTGAAGTAATTATTGAGAAAAGGAAGTTAATTGAGCTTGGTGAGTTCTCAGCCTCTGGGCACCACGCACTCAGCTGTGACAGGGAAATGCTGGCCTTTGCACATACAAAAGGCCTCTGACAGAGTTAGAAGGAGGTGGCCTTTCACCACTTTCAGGAGGATAAGTTGAACTTTTAAGAGGAGGCCTTGCCCTAGCTGGTTTGGCTCAGTCGATAGAGCATTGGCCTGTGGACTGAAGGGTTCTGGCTTTGATTCCGGTCAAGGGCACAAACCTCGGTTGCAGGCTCAATCCTGGGCCCTGGTCGGAAGCATGTGGGAGGCAACCAATTGATGTGTCTCTCTCACATTGATGTCTCTCTCTGTCTCTCCCCCTTCCTTCCACTTTCTCTGAGAATCAATGGAAAAATATCCTCGGGTGAGGATTAACAACAACAAAAATAAATAAATAAAATATAAATAAATAATAAAAGTAGGCTTTTATTTCAGAGATGCCTGGTCTGCACAGTGACAATTTCTGATGAAAGATGATCTCAGCTCAGTCAGGGTGGCTCAGTGGTTGAGTGTTGACCCATGAACCAGTTCTATTCCAGGCATGACAGATGCCTGGGTTTTGGGCTCAGGATGTGTGGGAGCAGCCGATCGATGTTTCTGTTTTTCTATCCCTTTACCTTCCCCTCTCTCTAAAATCAATGCAAACCTTTTTTTTTTTTAAAGAAACCATTGCTAATTCAGTCATGGATTTTTTTTAAAAAATTGGAACAAAAAGGAAGATGATCTTGGAGATCTTAAATACTAAGTTCCCTCTAAGGCATTGCCTGTTGGGAGTGAGCAGGGGGCAATGAGCCATGTACCCAGCAAGCCGCTTCTTGGCCTCTGAACCTTGCATCCCTGCAGAGCAATTTCCTGCCCCCTTCATCTCCTGGCTGACAAGAGCACCCTAACTCATGCCCAGAGTGAATGTACAGCCTGGTGAAGACGTCCTTTGGTTGTGTTTTTCTGAAATTCGAAGCAGCCTCTTTGAAAATAAGGCTTACTGCTTTCAACTTGGCACCCCTCCCACTGTACAGACATTCCCATTCAACTGCTGTGCTCATCTCCACCGAGGCATCTGGGACAGTGGTCACCAGCAGGCCTGACACCCCCTGGGCACACTGTGGCTGCAGCCAGTTCCGTGAACCCGTCCTGCACTGAGCAGGATGTGTGATGTCACTGGGAGCCAACCCAGCACTGGCGATCAAGCCATGTTCTTTTACTTTTAAGGCCTTGTGAGAACCTAGAAGCCAATTTTTTCTTTGTCTTTTTGCCTGGTTTTATTTAATGTTTTTCTTCTGTAGAAAACAAACACAAATATGGGCCCCCCAAAACACATTGGTTTGGTTGGATTACTCAGCTCAGAGGTGTTCTTGTGAGGCACTGGAGAATGACTTATGTTATATAATTCTATACAAATTATTTTGGCCTGTGTAAGTGACTCCTGAGGACCCCACCAAAATAATAATCAGTAATAACCTGAATTCACCAAAAAAAGAAACCAAAACTCACTTCCTTCCAAGGAATTCCAAATCTCTTGCATTCTTCCTTTCCATTTGTCTATAAATTATGTCTGTGTAGTGGGCAAGTTCAGAGGTCTCCGGATAAATAAGAACCTATTAAATGGAATGCCTCACTGACCGCAGAGTCGGACTTGGTAAAAGACATGGTATTTCCATGTGGACATGACCAATGCCTTTTAGAGATCAGAAGAAGAGAGAAAGGTTGAAGCATCATTGGTTTTGCATTTAGCCAGGCTTGGGTGGTGCGTAGGTTTCTGATTGGATGTAGGGTGTCACTCCTACATAAAAAGCACATATCCCTATTAATTTATTATACCGGGTGGGCCAAAATTAGGTTTGCAATTGTAAGTGTGCAAAACAGAGGTTATTCTTTTATTATTATTTATTAATTACAGAGGCCCGATGAACAAAATTTGTGCAAGGGGCTAAGCCCACACCGCCATGGTGGCTTGCCTTGGCCCTTGCAGCCCCGGCTTCATCCGGAAAGTCGTCTGGAAGGACGTCTGGAGGGTCATTTGGCTGTCCGGTCTAATTAGCATATTACACTTTTATTATTATAGATTGTATTATTTTCCATACAAACAGCTGTAAACCTACTTTTTCCCCACCTTGTATTTAACTTGTTCAAATATGGGGAAAAGTATCAGACATAACCTTGACGATTTGTATTTGCTGATGTACAGTGATCTGAGAATCCTTGGGCACCAAAATCATACATCATTCTAGAATCCACATTTTCTTCCTGTCTGGGTAAATCTAGCTTATTTCAAAGCTCAAAGACACCAAATATAAATTGAAGAGTGAAACTATGTCCCATACTGTACTTTTACCTTACTAGTCCCATCAGACCTCTCACCATAGCCTGCTGAGTACCTGTTCGTCAGTTAGGTGCCTGGTGGTGTGCAGAGATGAAAGGAAGGCTCTTGTCTGTAATCTAGGAAGGAGCTGGTAAGGCCAGAGATTGAGGGGGAGGCAGAGAGAAGATGTGTCGAAAGAGAGGTGTTTCACCCCTGATTGTTTAAGTGCCTTCAACGCTATATGCCACAGAGCTACGGGGACAATAATAACACCTGTGGCTTTCACTGTTGAGGCACCACTGACTTGGCTACCAGACCATAGGTCAGAGAGAGATGGTGGCCACAATCGCCATTCCCGTACTGTTCTAACCAGAGGAAATGTACTTACCTGGAAAAATCTAGAAATAGTTCCTGGGGGAGAGGCCTGGCTGTTACTCTTTAAAGAATGAGTAGAATTTCAACAACCAGAGAGAAGTCCAGATTCCAGAAACAGTGTCAGAAGGGTAGAAAGAGGCAATGGCACCTGTGCCCAGGACTTCACCAGGTTTCTGAGGGGCATGAATGGAAGGCAAACTTTGAGGCCTGGGGTGGAGGGCACTGGGGCAGCGTCAGCCTTAGAATCTGTGGGGACTCAGGGCTTCCTTCAAATGTGGCTGACAGGGCGTGCTAGATGGATGCACTAAAAGCAAAGGCCTTTGCTCTCTGAGCAGGAGGCAGGCTAGATTCTGAGACTCTGCAGTCACTGGGATTCCACAGCAAAGTTTCAGACAAGACTGAGAAATAATGCCTGGGCCAGACCAGTTTTGAAATGGTGGCTGGAAACCATTATCTTTCCTGCTATTTCACCACGCCAGGGATTTTGATTGGGATTGCATCAAATATATAGATCAAGTTGGGAAGAACTGACGTCTTAACTCTATTGAGTCTTCCTATCTATGAACATGGAATATCTCCCCATTTATTTAGTTCTTTGATTTTTTTTCATTAGAGCTTTCTAGTTTTCTTCATATAGATCTTTATATTTTTTATTCGATTTATACCTATGTATTTCTTCTTATTGAAGCTACTGGAAATGATATTGTGTTTTAATTTCAAATTCCAATTGTTCATTGCTAGTATATGGGGGGAAAATGACCTTATATCCTGTAACCCTGCTATAATCACTTCTTAGTTCCAGGAGGATTTATTTTTATATTTTTTGTCAATTCTTTGGGATTTTCTACATAGCCAATCATCTAATCTGTGAAAAAAAATTAAAACACCAGTTTTATTTATTACTTCCCAATCTGTATTTCTTTTATTTATTTTTATTGCCTTATTGCATTGGTTTGGACTTCCAGTATGATGTTGAATAGAAATGGTGAGAGGGGACATCCTTGTCTTATACCTGATCTTAGGGAGAAAGCATTTAGTTTCTCATCACTACTTTTACGGTTAAGACTTCCATGGGACATGAAGTAGTGGATGCTCCACCCTTATCCCCTTAGCATCCACTCTTCCTTGTCTGAGGGCTTTCTCTGGTCACAGAGCAGGCCCAGCTCATATGCAGGGAATGCCAGGAGTGCTGAGGAGTTAATAAAGGATCTGTTTTCTTACCACTAGTTATGATGTTAGCTGTAGAATTTTTGTAGATGTTCTGTAGACTTTTTGTAGATGTTCTTTACCAGGTTGAGGAAGTTTCCTCTCTATTCTAAATTGCTGAGTTTGGTTTTTTTAAAAAATCATGAATTGGTGTTCAATTTTATCAAATGCTTTTTTGGCATCTATTAATAAGATCATATTTTTCTTCTTTATCCTGTTAATGTGATGGCTTACATTAATTGATTTTCAAATGTTGAGCCTACCTTGTGTACCTAGAATAAATATAAATCCCACTTGGTTGTGATGTATAATTTATTTTATATATTGTTAGATTCAACTTCCTAATATTTTGTTGAGAATTTTTGCATTTCCATTCATGAGAAATACTGTGCTGTAGTTTTCCTTTCTTGTAATTTCTTTGTCTAGTTTAGTATTAGAGTAATACTGGCCTCACAGAGTGAGTTAGAAAGTATTCTCTCTAATTCTAATTCCTGGGAGAGATTGTAGAGAATTGGTATAATTTGTTTCTTAAATGTTTGGTAAAATTCACCAGTGAACCCATCTGGGCCTGGTGCTTTCTCTTTTGAAAGGTTATTAATTATTGACTCAATTTCTTTAATAGATATGGCCTATTCAAGTTGTCTACTTCTCCTATGTGAGTTGTCTTTCAAATAATTGGTTTATTTCATCTTAGTAATTAATTGGTGGGCATAGAGTTTATTTATAATATTTCTTCATTATCTGTTTTATGTCCATGAGATCAATAGTGATAGCCCCTCTCTCAATTCTAGTATTAGTAATTTGTGTCTAATCTCTCTCTTTTTTTTTCTTCATATAACCTGGCTAGAAGTTGATCCATTTTATTGATCTTTTCAAAGAACCAGCTTTTGGTTCATTGATTTTTTTTTTTCCCCCTGTGTCATTCAGTTTTAAATTTCTGCACTTTATTCCTGCTCTGAATTTTAGTATTTCTTTTCTCCTGCTTACTTTGGATTTACTTTGCTTTTCCTTTTTCAGTTTCCTAAGGTGGAAGCTTAGATTGTTGGTTTTGAATCTTCTTTTCTAATATGCATGCTGTGCTATAAATGTTCTTCTAAAGACAGGATATTTGCTGCATCCCACAAAATTGGACAAATTGTATTTTAATACTTATTTTGAGATATTTTTAAAATATAGAAAAGTACAAAGATAATTTAATATATTTTCTTTGTGTCTTTTAAATAAAAGCCAATGCAACACTACAAATAATATGGATGTCCTCTCCCCGTCACCAGTCCTAATCACCCCTTACCCGCCATTCCCAGAGACTACCACTGTCATGGAGGGTGATGTGTTTCTTTCCAAACCAAGTACCTCTCCTGACTTAGGTAACAAACTCAGTTCTTCCTACATCACCAGTGTGGACCTCCTGAAGCTGGACGGAACAGTCAGTACATTGGAAGACAGCAGAAGCGGAATTCATAGTCTTCTAATCTGGAATGCACAGATGTGTATTCATACACAATGCATTTATTTGTCTTCGTTTGGGGTCTCCTAGAAGCAGACTTGGGGGCCAAGGGTTGAAGGACAAGTTGTTTGTATGGCAGTGCTGGTCAGGGAGCAGGAAATTGAGACAATGAAGGGAAGAGAGAGGGAAATTATAACTGTGGGCGACTGTAGCTCAATCCCGCTTGGGACCTGGGAGGCAGCAGAGAGCACACAGGAGACAGGAGGGAGTGAGGTGTTCATCCACAACTCCCATCATTTGCTGGCTGATGTGTCATTGTGCCCCTAACATTTCTGGGCATGGGCAGAGTTGGCTCAGAAAGAGCCCTCGGGCAGAGAGGTGTAGGTGCCGGCAGTCAGAAATTAGGCAAGTGTGCATCGCACTAGTCAAGGATGTGGGCAGCCCACCGGCAGAATCTGCTAAAATCACTTGTAAAAAGTGCCTTTCTAAGGTTTAACTTATTTAATAAATATGTAAAAAGAAAAAAATGTAAGAGCATATGCTGTATGCCAGGTCCTGGGATCTCACTGCATCGTTATAGAGCCCACTGCATCCTTTTTGTGAGGAGGCTGTTTATCCCCTTGTCCAGATGTGGAAAACGAGTCTAGCTGGGCTTCAACAGCTGGGGGTGGCCGGCCCCTGCACTAGGACTCCGACTCACCTGTCAGGACCCCAAGCTGCCTGTGAGAGTGGCTCCAGGAGCTGCGAGAACCTTCAGGAAGGAAAGAAAGCATATGCTGAGCCAACTTTTAAGCGCAGCACACAGTGAGTGCCGGGAGCCTTTTAATTAAACATAAAAAAGCACAGGAGATTGAAAGTAAGCTGCTTCAATGGGAAAGCTAATATTTACAGATAAAAAAATAAAATTCTGGAAATGCAGGTCTCTCGTTAGGTGTAATATAATTACCAAGTTTCCGTTTCTTAGCAACAAGGACAGAGATGTTAATTCTTAGTCCATCGGTGTGCCTATAGGCGGGTCTTAGATTTGGTTGCTGGCTGAAGCATGTTGCCAAGGGACATGTCTTTGGTGTTTTGTTGGAGACAAGTGTGCCAGGGAATTGCTCTGGGAAGGACAGAGTTACTCTTATTCTCTGCATTCAGGTGACTTCGATGAGCCATCTGAACAGCAAATGTCCAAAAAAGAGAGTGCCCTCTATGTGACCTTGACTCCTTCTACCAGAATTTCTGCCTACAGGGGAAATTCCTGGACTTAAGAACAAAGAGACTTCAGCTTTGCCCATAACCAACCAGCTGTCGGACTTTGGACAAGTCCATGGAACAATCTGGATTAAGTGATTTTCAATCACAGCCTGTTCAGCTCTGTTAACTGCACATGGCAGACAGGTGAACATGTCTGTGTCAAAATCCCTGCACATGTGCCCACAGTGCTCGTGTTTGCCACCAGCGTCGCCACTAGCTCATGCCACCTCATGTCATTAAGTGGGTCCTCCCTACTCCTATGACTTTGATGGGAGCACTGAAAGCAGAGCCCGAGACAGGGACTTGTATTGTTTAGTAGGGGAGTGATGGCAGCAAATGGAAGCGAAGGGGCGTGAGGCAGGAAGGAGGAAGCACAGTGTTGAGTGCAGACTGACTTGGAGCAAATGGGGGCCCATGGCACTAGAACGGGGTAGGATGCCCCTCTAAGTTGTCTCTGCAGACATGGCTGCGGGGAGCGTTCTCCAGCAGCCCCGGCCCCAGTGGCTGAGGGCCAGCTTCCCTCTCAGGCTTTGGGAAAGCCCTAGACAGAAGGCTGAGAGCTGCTGCTGGCTCAGGCCATGGGACTCTGCCTGGAGACTGGGATGTGCCCACAGCCACAACTGAAATAAAGGGCTCAGAGGATGGCAGCCTCCCTGCCCCAGGAGGGGCTCAGGCTCCAGGGGCCCCTAATAGCCTTTTTTAGAAGAGCACTTAGATGGTGTCCTAGTCTGGGGCCTTGAGTCAGGAACTGGGGGAAAGCCTTGGCCTTCGTCAGAAATAAAGGAAGGTCTCAGGTCTTCCCGCCCATGATGCTCAGCCCAGGGGGATGCTTAGGCCTCCGGCTCCTACACTGAACTCTTCAGTCTTTCTCACAGTGCTGATTCTCTTCCTGTCCTTGAGCTTGAACATTCTGTTGACTCAACAGTGACTGACAGATGAGATAAATGAGAAGTTCATGTTTGCAAACCTTGGAGTTTTGGGGACACAGGAAGAATACATTTCTACTGTCGGTGCTCTGATGTGAACCTCATCTTCCGACCACTGTTCTGTGATTAGGGATCCAAATCTGAAGGGCTGTAACTAGGCAGAGAATCCCAGATAGTCTTTATGTGGAAATGTTATTGGACAGGGACATTATGGACAAAATAAGGGAAAATGAAGCACCTTGCTCTTTTTGTAAACTTTGTATTCATTCATTCATTCATTCATTCAGCTTTTTGTAAGTATCCCCAGTTTTTGTTAATGAACAGAGCTATGGGGTCCAGTCTTCAAAGCATAACCAGTCTGGGGAGAGAGGCAGAAGGTTGTGCACTGTAGAAAGAACCAACAATGGAACATCAATCGCAGGTCCAGGTCAGAGCACCATGGTTCAGAGGGGCTGGGTCTCTACCAGGTCATGTGGCCACAGCACACTCCTTTCCTCTGGCTGAGGAGACCTCAGGTGAAGAAGCCTCAGATGACCTGCACCCAGGTCAAGAAATAGGATCCTAGCAGGACCCCAGAAGTACCCCCCAAAATACACCTTTAAAAATTTGAATCAAGGTGCCACCTGTTCACTAAGCCAGTGTGCACAAGGGGATCTCTTCACTAAGCAGTAAACTGGACTCAACCTCCAGCATTCAGACAGTTGCCAACTAGCAACATTGAGACTCGAGACAGCTCTCAGTGAAGCTTGTTATCTTTCTGTCCCCAAGCATTCAGGTGCCCTCTCCCCTGCCCTGATAATGAGAGGGCTTGATATTTACTGTGGAGAGAAGTGGCAGAGGAGAGGGAGAGAGGGGAAGTGTGGACACAGGAAGGCCTCCCTCTGGGCAGTGCCACTTGTCACCTTTTGCTTCATAGCATTCTATCTCTGTCCCATCCTCCTCACCATATGGTAAGGTCTTGGGGATAGTGCCCTCCTGTGTTGAGAGACCACTAGTCCATAGAGCACTTTTGTGCATACTTGAAAGGGCACCCCTGTGCGCACTGGCTTAGTGAACAGATGGCACCTTGATTCGAATTGTTTAAAGATGTCTTTCGGGGGGTACTTCTGGGGTCCTGCTAGGATCGTTTCTTGACAGGGTGCTGATTACATGGGTCTGTTCAGTTTCTGACAATTCACCAAACCTGGAACTTGTGATTTATGCACATTTTTTGTATGTATATAATATCTCAATGACATTTACCCCCAAAATTAAAGGAATAAGAAAATAAATATTTTAAGACACCCTTTCCCCCAGCTTGGCAGGAGCAGCTCTCGCCTGCCACCCTTGTGCACTAAATATCCTACACTACTGTGTGTGGCCGCCCTGACCTTACTCAGTGCCTTAAGTCTCCGGGTGCTTCCTGTAACTGTGCCTTGGCCCCAGCAGATCACATTGTCAGTGGGTGTCCACTCCGTCTATTCATTCGTCATGTTGAGCCTCAGTAGCTCTCTGAGCAGAGCCAGATCTTTGCCTCCTGCATTGCTGATGACAACTCAGCTGTGTGGCACTTGTGCAAGCCCCCTGCTTTTGCAAGAGCAAACGGAAGGTTGGCCAGCAGCTCCCTGTAGCAGAGGCATTTTGAATGGTGGCTGCCAATGCATGTAGGACTGGGAGATTCTCAAGGTCATTGGGGAGGTTCCATTTTCAGCTGTTGATAAATAACTTCTAATGGGTTTCTTACTGACTCTGTCCCTTTCTGGCACTGTTTCCGTTTTCCTCTTCCCTGCATGCCTTGGGAGTGGGCCACCTGGCCTTTGCCGTGCAGCTGGAATCTCAGATCTCAGGCTTTCAAAAGGGAATCAAACTTTGTCTCTGTTTTTCCTTTCCCTAGCAGCGTTAGAGCAGGCTTTCAGCTCCAGTAAAGGGACGCAAGGACAGATTCCCCGAGAGCCTCCCTCCATCCATATTGCTTTTCCTGACCTGCCTAAGTCTGTCCACATGTTATAAGACAGGATTTTCAGTGTGGCTATTTTCAGGAGCCCTGACCACATCTCATCACAGCACAAGAATACAACTCAAAAAAGCCCAGCTCCACTCCGGGAAGCATTGCGTGTGAGAGATAAGACGCTCGGGGCTTACCCCACAAGTGCAGTAGTTCTATTTCAGCCACAGACTACAGTTGAGCCTCCAAGGGGAAGAAATTGTGTCCTTTTTAAAGAACAGGGTTATAATTTTCCAAAGGGGGGTTAGTATTTATCAAAGGATCACATCAAAACCTACTATCTGGCTATCAGGCTCCCAGCAGTATTTCTGTCCTAATTGTATTTACTGTTGTCAAAACTCGTCAGTGGTAAAGTTTAAAAAATGGAAAGCATGTGGCTAATGTGAGGCCTGAGGGAGTGTGTGTGTGTGTGTGTGTGTGTGTGTGTGTGTCTTGGAGGAGGATCATTACAGAGGAAGGGGGATGATGAGAGTGATGGGATACTCTGGGGAAGACCGAGGTGCTCGGTGGGTTGGGAAATAACTGGAGGACAGCAGATGTCACCCTGTGAGCGGGCCTGCCAGGCGCATCTAACTGCCCCCACACAGGGTATCACTGGGAGTGAGGGTAGGAGATCTTTTGATCACACACCTGGAACCAGCCTTTGGAGATGAGAATGGATCGGTGCTCACAGGGAGCATACTGTCACCCACTGGGGTCCTTTGGGAGCCTAACCAAGTTCTGGAGGTCCTTGGCTTCTGGTCTCAAATGAAAAGCTACCATGTATCCAAGGAGCCATGAGGTATGGTTGGGGGAGTGTGGTTTATGGGGCAGGGGAGGAGCCTGGAGGCAGAGGTGGGTGGGAGTGTTCAGGTTCAGATTGAAGCAGATTTGATACCTTTGCTCTTGATGCTGAGTCTCCTTATGTTACCTTGGCCATGAGCTCTGGCCCCGCCTCATGCCCCAGCCTCACCTTTTCTTTATGAAAGACCTTGCATATGCTCATCTCCAGCTGAGCCTGCTCCCTGGTCATTGCAGGTCCTGCCCGCTGATTGGACAATGAAGGCATCGAAAAACAAATGTCAGGAGAGCATCTTCAAGTGCTGAGCGTGCTCCCAGGCTACCCTGTCTGCCTTTAAAAGGACTAAATATATACCCAAAGGTGTCACTTACTGCAAGCATTTGGGCAAAGGATCGCCAACAGTGCTGACAGGACTGTTTTCCATTTTATAAGATGCTGCCTCCAGATTTTAATGAATTATTCCCAGCTTGGTTGCATTACCATCTCATTGTTCAAGAGGCAGGGATTTAGAGACAGGCTGGTTCTGATGTAATTGAATATTTATGGACCCATGGTGCGGGGAGCCAACATTACTACAAGGTCTATTCTCATCCGACAAATGAGGTCAAGACTCATCAATGTTGTATGGTCCCCAACCCCTGATCCACGATGGAATGAAGGTTTGTTGAGGACATCTTTTGCACTGGCCACTTATTTATGGTTTTTTTTTAATAGAATGTCCAGACTGGTAATTCAGAACAATGAGGTAGATAGAGTGGGTCTTGATTTCAACATAAGATTTGCAAAATCTTGTTGTGACTTCATTGAGGCCACTCAGATAACTGGGCATGGATGGGATAGAGCTGGGACGTTAGTAGCTGGTTGAAGAACTACTTCACAGCTGTGGTCACTGTCCTGGGACAGGGGAAGTTCCTCTATAATGGCATGCCTGCACTTGATCCCAGCAAGTGCAACATTTTTACAAATGATAGTGAATTAGAAAAGGCAAGCCATAAAGAATGTCAGCGAAGACATAGAAGGCATAATTATCACATTTTCAAGCAGCCCAAGGTTTATAGTAGTAACCACAGAGTGTAATGAAGAACCAAGATTCTGGGCCATCTCCACAGCCTGCAGACAGAGGAGATGAAATCTAAGTGGGATAAGTGAAAAGCCCCGCACGTACACTTCCAAAACCAACTGCACAGATGCAGAAAGGTATACCCTGGCTACAAAGAGTTTCTCTAGCGAGTGTTGTATCATCTGGTTTTGTTAACGTCAGTATGATCTGACATGGCTGAGGATGTACATGAATAGCATATAGGTGATAGGATGGTTTTCAGACCTCCCTCTCTCCTTCTTGCTGTCTGCTTCTACCAGCAAGGCAGCATTTATATGTCCCTCTTGAAGACTTCCTCCTCCTATTTGATGCCATTCCAGAGCCATGTATTTGCAAGGTAACTGGGACCACCATTTCTAGTTACTAAATGCCTGGCTGTGAGAGAACTCGCCACCAGCGCAAAATTGGGATCCTGACAGAAAAGAAGGAGAGGCGAATGGGATACTTACTGGGAAGACAGCTGAAAATATCAGCTACTCTAAGATTCTCTAGTTCTTTTTTATTTTCCATAAAGTGTGGTACAGTGTTGGGTCATCAGTAGGTTGATTGATTAACTAATGGATTCTTGCACTGCTTTCCCTCATGGCGTTTGTTCTCTGGCCATGAGCCTGTGCTCAGCCTAAATAAGGAACATCTTTAGCCAATGGTGTATAGAGGCTGGTGGATAAGTACCAGCTTCTCTGCCAATTAGAGGAACAATTCAGAGGTGGTTCAACATTGTCTCTCAGAGCATCCCTGGTGCCATTGAGCCCTTGTTGCCCACTGAGGTCACGTGTTCATGACTACTTCCTATATTGTCCTCCTTCCCTCCCCATCTCAATTCCTCCCTCTTTTACTGCTGCCTCCTGGTACCACGCCCCAAATAAACTTATTTCAGGGTCTGCTTCTAGGAGAAGTCAAATGTAGATAGAGGCTGAATAATTAGACCTACTTGGGTGGGAGACTAAAGTGACAAATCAGTTCCTATTAGCACCTATTTGGCACCTCTTGTTGAAACTGCACTCTGTGTTGGCCATGTTTACATGGATGAGAGAGCATGAGGGTGTAGTGTACCTCGGAAGGTCTAGTAGGCACTTCCTGCCCAGAAAGTTCTCAGTGCTGCCAGGCAGCACAATCTTCTCCACAAATCTCGTGTACCACTCTCCTTCCTCATCTATATCTCTAAAACTGTTTCTGAACTTTCAAGAAAAGATCTTTTCAAAAACGGGATTGCTGCTTTGGGCCCCCAAATTAGGTAGCCTTTGTAGGAGGACCCACGGTGAGAGATAGGTACTAGGACATGTTCATTCCCCCTTGGAGCGAGCATCCATCCCATTCTTCAAATCCTGCCACATTGGCTTGAGATGACCAGCATTTCAGTGACTGGACTCTCCCATAGACTGCCCCTCTGCAGCCAGGAGTGGCTCAGAAATGTGTGGTCAGCCCATGAACCCCAGTTCTGGGCACTAGGCAAGGCAGGCTGGCAGGGGCAGGGAGCAGCTGTGGGTGTCACTTCAGCATGTGGGGGCTTTGACCTGGGATTAGTGCAACATCCCAGTCTGCAGCCTGGGCGGGCAGCACTCCCCAGTGAGCAGGTACTTTGTGTTCACAGAGACAAAAGACAATACTGTGACTTTGTGCACAGCCTCCCTGTTAATGTCTTGGAAGCTTAAATATTAGAGTTTGAGTTTTCTCTTGGGACTAATATAAGAGGAAGCATGTGCCAGATATGGCTCTTCCATGAGCCCTCTGATGCTATAAAAAGAAACACAGTGTGTTTCTTTACTGGTTGTGTCCCATAAACAACTCCCAAAGGGCATGCCCCAAAAAAGTCTGAACCTGAGAAAAAGATGAGTAATGTAATACTTACCAACATGTGGCCTGGGATGGAAAGGGAAACCCTCATGCCATAACCCCACATCTCCTTGGAGTTTCGGATTTTATGACCAGAGCCTCTAGTCTTGTCATGGAAAGTACATGGGAGGACAGGGTTCTGGCTTCAACTCTGCCTCGTTTGCTGTGTGACCTGGAGCCAGTCAGTTAACCACCCTGAGCTTTAACTGTTAAATGAAGGAATTAGACTTCTGGGTTATTTTCAGTAACACTTTTTTTTTTGAATGATACAAATTCAGACTAAAATAAAAGTTATTTATGGCCTACTTTTTAAACTCACAATAAAAATGTTTTACTGAAATCTGAGATAAAATACGTATTCTTAGAATTTAGATGATTTACTCTGCTGAATAAAACACCAGAGGAAAAGTCACCACTGCTCGTTAGCCTCTGAAATGTTGATAACTGGGCATATTGGAGAGGTGGAGACCATGTTGGAACCTTTTCACTGTTCTGCTTAAAGTGATCTCTGGACTGTCTCACGAAGCCAGGCAAGCCCCGTAGTCCTGCCGGCCCCAGATCACTCCCTGGGGGACCCAGGTCCCCGACGGACTCCCTTTGAGGACAAGCACTCCCTGGGCTTGTGGCTCTGGCCTGCTGTGTGTCCCAGCTGGAGGAAGGTGAGGGAGTGGGGGGGAGGGCCAGTGGAGCAGGCCCAGAGAAAGAGCCCCTGGGGCTGTCCCAGGAATTACCACACACCCCCCCCCCCCCCCCCCCGCTAATCAAGAACGGCAGCTCCAGCTCCAAGGCTCAGAGGTGGCAGAGCCCTGGCATTGGGCGCCCCAGGTGAATCACAGAGCATCTGGGGGCCTCCAGGGATTTGTCCCCCAGCCTTTCCCCCCAGGAAGTCCAGACGTTACACACCCTGCAGCTACCTAATTATCCTTGCACGCGGGACCTCTGCACACCTGGCTGGCAGCACTGGGTGGGAACTGAGATGCTCTGTGGGTCAGCACAGCCTTTGGGATTGCTCACCCTACATCCTGCAAAAAGGCTGGTTCCAGGCCCGTCATCTTCTTTCCATGAACCCACACACATGTGCATACATGTACACACAAGTGCCTCTGTACATATGTCAATATTCTCTCTTTCCTTGTCTTTACTTGAATACAGTCAGGCAGAATTTGTACCTTGGCCTTAAAGAGGTGCTATGTAAAAAGCACTGTTAACCAATTCTAGCCTTATAGTTGGCCTTAGTCCCAGCTATGTTGTTCTTAATTTCAACAGACCCGGATTGTGGTAAAATACATATAAAAGTAACATCTTAACCATTTTTCAGTGTCTGGCGCAGTAGCATTAAGTACATTCACATCGTTGTACAAGCTTCATCACCACCATCCATCTCCAGAACTCCTTTCATCTTTTGCATGTGCATCACCCAGCATCTTGTTAACGGAAACTCTGTCCCCAGTAAACAACTCCCAACCCTCTCCTCGGGGCCTCTAGCAACCACCGTTCTACTTTCTGTCTCTGGAGTTGAGGACTCGAGGCACCTCATATAAGTGGGATCATACAGTGTTTGTCTCTGTGACTTGCTTCACTCAGCAGAGTCCCCAGGGTTCACCCACATTGTAGCATGTGTCAGAATTTCCTTCCTCTATAAGGCTGGGTAATATTCCATTGTACAGGGTGGGGCAAAAGTAGTTTACTGTTACTACTTTTAAAATAATACAAAAGTTAATAAATGATAATACAAGAATAAACTCTGTGTTTCGTGTACTCACATCGCTAAACCTACTTTTGCCCACTCCCATATGAATATACCACATTTTGTTTCCCCCAGACTATGTTTTTCCCAGCTGATGGAACAGTCTACTTTTGTTGTTAATATCTATCCTATGGTTTTCCATATTTGAAATAAGAATGATATTTAATGCTGTGGGAACAGTGGGAAATTGTGTGGGGGGGTTTTTTTATTGTGAAACTTTTGTCGTCTTTTACTTTGATGGACGTAAGAATTGTGACCTGTCGACACTTGAGAACTTGCAACTGGTTAGCACACTTGCCTTCGCCCTTACGGTGGTTAAAATAGCAATGCCATGGTCATTTTTGCTCAGAACTCACTCCTCCCCTCCAGCGTGAGCCTGGGAGTCATTGGAGTGTCCTGAGATTTTGAGGGACTGAAGTCCAGCACCTGTGGGCGGCTCCAAGCCTGGCTCCAAGCCGGGAGGTTGACTTGAACTGGGTGGTTAACATGCTTTCTGAGTTACGTTGCTTTCAAAGGAAAGTACATGCATTCGGATATATTTTAAAGAGATACTGAGCACAACTCTCAACATTCCGGGCAGTCTTGTTAGCATCCCCAGCACCTTCTTCCCATTCAGTGCTCCTTAACATCACCCCCATCTAAGGCTCCATCAAAATAAGATATGTGCAGTGTGCATAGGAATTTGTTCATAGTTTTTTTTTAAACTATAGTCCGGCCCTCCAACGGTCTGAGGGACAGTGAACTGGCCCCCTGTTTAAAAAGTTTGAGGACCCCTGTTCCGGGCAGTCTTGTTAGAGTCTCCAGCACCTTCTTCCCATTCAGTGCTCCTTAACATCACCCCATCTAAGGCTCCATCAGGTAAAATGGCCGAGTAGAGGTGGGTTTCTTGTAATCTATGAACCGCCTCATGTTAGTAACCTGCTCGCTGCCAGCCTTCGCATCGCTCAGTTGTGGAAGGAGCGGGGACTTGGGCATGCGCCTGACATTGTTCTTTCAAGTTCTGGATACGCCTGAGACACCGTGTGAATATGTATTGATTTGTATTGCACAGACTGCATCGACATAATACAATATTAAATAGGCTCTCACTACTGGATGGACCTTAGAGGGTGGTTGATCCTCCATTTAAATACCACACGGCTTTGTTAAATATTTAATGAATGGCCAACAACTATTTCTATTAATATAACCAATGTGCTGTCCCTCCGGAAGCCGCACGTGGATTTGTGATCTCAGGATAGCCCTTGGATTATCTTCCTCCCATCAATACCAGTCACCCCCTAGCACCACCAAGGCTTGGAGTTGGCAAATGCCAGGGGAGGCTGTCATTTCTGCCATTCCTCGGCTCTGCCAGCCCTCAAATCTAATATTTTTTTGCATGTGGATCACCCAGCATCTTGTTAACATGCATATTATGACTCAGTAGGTCTGGAGTGAGACTGGGGCTCAGCATTTCTAACAAGCTCCCGGGTGCTGCTGGTGCTGGGCATGTGTCACTCTGCCCAGCGAGGCACCTGGGAGCCTCGTGTCTATCAGGAGTGGGGCCAGGCTCACCAGATGCTCCAACGAGGCATCTTGGGCACAAAATGGCAGGGGGCGCTGGCTCCAAGTCGCCCACTGCATCTGGGGCAGCTCCCTCTCTGGGCAGTAGAGGTGCAGAGTGGCCTTGATCCCCAAGGATTGGCACTTCCTTAAACTTTGCACCCTGGGTGCCTCCCTCAGCTCACCCTGGTCCCAGGCCTGGAAGGAGCCTTTTGCTCCAGGGCATTTGGGACGAGTGCACTGCTCTGACGGAGTCACCCAAGAGACTTCTGGTCCTTCCTGCTCCCTGAGCCAACCCTGGACAGGTACCCAGGCCCATCCAGTGACCCCCCAGTTCACCGGGTCAGGGCAGGACTCCCACAGCTCAGCCGACACTTTAACTGCCTGGGAGGTGCAATGTTTTTAAAAAGAATGTTTCTAGAGTGTTTCCTTCTAGTACTTTGTGGTGTGATGTGCGCCGTGCCCCGGTGGCAGTGAGCGAGGGGACACGGAGCGGGTCAGCAGTGGGCCATGACTTGAACCCGAGCAATCCCCTCACTCACTAGGCCTTAACTGCTGGCTCAAATGAAGCGAGGCTGCTGGAGCATTCTTGGGCGAGCTGTTTTATTCTGACATTTTCCCCTCCAGGGAGCTTTCCGTGGATAATCTTGCTCTCCCCGTCGTTTCAGTGGTGTGAGGAGAGACTGCAGAGCCTCTGCCACTGGCATTCCCATCTTCCTTCCCCTGCTTCACTGTCCTCTCTGCAGGTCTCAAACTCTCCAATAAAATCAAAGTATTAAAAGGGAGAGAAGAGAGGGACAGCCCTGGCCCGGTGTCTCAGTTGGTTGGAGCATTGTCCCATGCACCAAAGGGTTTCAGGTTCGATACCCTGTCAGGACACATACCGAGGTTGCAGGTTCAATCCCAGGTCGGGATTTTGGAAGGGGTGTGTGCTGGAGGCAACTGATTAATGTTTTTTTGCCCCCCCCCCCCCACCACCTCTCTCTCCATCCTCTCTTCTTCCTCTCTCTCTCTCTAAAAATCAATATAGACATACCCTTGGGTGGGAATTAAAAAAAAGAGAGAGAGAGAGAGAGAGAGAGAGAGAGAGAGAGGGTCAGTTGGTGAGCCCACCAATGACAAGGCCTCCTCCAGGCATGGGCTTTCTTGTGCAGTGGGCCCGGCTGGGTGGAGGTCTTGGAAGGAACTCAGTGTGGGTTGTACTTTTCTTGTCCCCCCCATGGCTCTCCCAGGTTGCTGGGAGGCAGCCTGGGTCTGGAGTGAGGTGCCCGGGTAGGTTCTCTGTCCACTGTCACAGTCCTTTTGAAGTTAGAAGGCCCTTCACACAGGGTATCTCCACGCCTGGACGCTCACGCCTGACTTGCAGAACACTGAAACACACTGTCACCAAGGCCACTGGGAAGTTAATGGTTTTCTGTTGACCTTTTTAGAGGTTAATAGAACCTATAAAAAGCTGCCGCTGCTGTGAAAGGTCCTTCATCACAGGGGCTTCCAGGGCCCGCCCGGCCTCCTGGCTGGCACTGGCTGGTGGGGGCAGGCTGTCCTGCCTGCTCAGAGCTGGTTCTGCAGCCTGCCTCTGAATTCCCCACCCGAGGCCCTCAGTTCACATGCGCGTGTGTGCACATTCATGCACACGTACACACACATTCAAACACTGCCTGTGGGTGGGTGTGTAGTGTGAGCCCTTTCAAGTGTGTGCTCACAAAGAGAGGGGCAAGGACAGAGATGAAGTCAGTGGGGGGCAGAATAATCCTGTGAAAGCTTCTGGTTTAGAACACCAAATGGAGAAGTCGTATGTGCTTGCTCACTTACTCAGTAATTTTTCCTCCTGGGCCTGGTTTCTGGGGACTGTTTGTTAGTACTTAGTACTTGAGATTAACAATAATATGTACATGGTACATTTATCTCAGGAATTAAAGTCTACCTTCTTTGCGAGCCTTTAAATATACTGAAGCAAAGAGACAAAGGAGCGAGCCTGCCCATTATACAGATTAAGAAACTAAGGTCCGCGAACACACCATGATTTCTCCTTTCTCAGCAGGTTGTGGGTTATATGGAGGTTTGAACTTTGTTCACTTTTATAGCTCCCTGTCAGTGTTTCTCCAGTGACTTTTTAAAAAATATATATTTTTATTGATTTCAGAGAGGAAGGGAGAGGGAGTGAGAGGTAGAAACATCAATGATGAGAGAGAATCATTGATTGGCTGCCTCCTGCACACCCCCTACTGAGGATCGAGCCCGCAACCCGGGCATGTGCCCTTGACCGGAATTGAAGCTGGGACCCTTCAGTCCACAGGCTGACGCTTTATCCACTGAGCCAAACCAGCTCCAGTGACTTTGATGGGGATCCTGTAGGCCCGGAGCAGCACTCCCCAGTAGAACTTCCTGAGAAAGTATAGCCCTATATTCACCTTATATAGAAGTGAGGCTGTTCTTGAACATAGAATCCCACATGATAAATCTGAGCAGAATTTCTGTAAAATGTCAAAGGATGACATTATTTCAGACTCATTCCTAACTCCTACTTCCTGTAATAGTTCTTTTGACCCAAACGTCTCATTGCCGCAGGAAAAAGGCCGAAGACCTTGCCTAAACGAGGGTTTAAGTAAAATACATGAAAGAAAGGACAGTGAGCAGCTATGATGCCCGAAGCCACAGGAGGAAAGGAATGAAGTCAGAGCCACCTCTTCTTCAGCCGACATGAGCCTGTGGCCGTGGGTGTGCTGTGTTTGCCTTGGAGAGCAAAGCGCAATCCCTGCTCTGAGGGGAAGCCTCTGAGGCTCCTGGAATGTTGCCCTGGTCATCCTCCCCTCGCGCGGCCATAAAATATGTGCCTTCACTGATTAGGAGCAAATGTCAAAGTGTCCACCATGATGGAAGTCTCTGATTTCCAGGGCTCTGTGCATGCGGCGGGAGCTCATGAATCTTTAATGGGTGGCCTATATTTAGGGGCTTTCAGTTTCTGAGGGCGATCAAAGGCTCTGCAGAGACGGAGTTCTCCCAGGGCCCTCGCTTCTGCCAGGACCGGTATCTATTTAAAGCACATCTTGCCTTTCTAGCATACAGAGATTCTGCTGGCCACGAGAAACTGTCCTGGACCTGCAACTGGATTACAAGACCTTCCTCAAAAAACTGTTGATTAATTTATCAAAACGTGTGGTGATGACCGTCTACCAGGTGCTAGGCACAGTGCTGATTCAGCCGGGCCCCGACCTCTGCGCCCATATTCTAGTCAGGAGACAACCATCAAGGAAACAAACGATCGAGAAAATTACAGGTTGTGATAATTGCTATGAGAGAAATAAGCAGGGTAGCGTGACATGTTTTAAGCACAGAAGTGGCATGACCTGGTTTGCATTTTGAAAGATCGCGCTGGCTGTTGGGCGGGAAGATGCGTTAGAAGGCGACAAAAGTGAAAGCCAGGACACTACTTAAGGGACCAGTTCAGTGTCAGGGAAGAAATGGTGATGGTAATAGAGGTGGAGAAAAGAGGGCAGATTTGTGATATAGTTAAGAGTAACATGGAACTTGACCATGATTTGGACAGGATAGCAGAAAGAAAAGATGCAAGAAAAACTCCTAAATGTGTGGCTCAACATGCTGTGGATTGTTGTAACATTTCTCAGGACAGGCAAGATGTGGACAGAAGGGACAGGTCTGGGGGGAGGTGGGGAGTAGCGAGTATACTGTCATCTAAATGATCTAGTGTGGATGCCATCTATGTGTGGATGTGCCTGGAGTTCAGGCAGGAGGTTCAGCCTGGAGCTATCCATTTGTAGACGTAAGCTTATAGATGGTGTTTAAAACTGTGAGCTGACCTGGAAAGACATCACCATTTAGAATCCAGTGGAAAAGGTACCAGCAAAGGAAACCAAGACAAGTGGCCAGTGAGAAAGAAGAGAACAACATCCCGGAAGTCACTAAGGAGGGAGTGAACACCTCATTGGAGAAGCATGTGTAGAGATGTCTGACCATGGAGCATGTATCGACCTTAGAAGGAGGTTAGAAAGTGGAAAATGAGTTGAATGAGTCAAGGAGTAACTGAGTCAAAGGCTAAGGTGAGAACGTGGAGTTTAGTTTTGCAAGTGTTTCTTTGAAAACTGAGCACAGAAATGGGATGCCCCTTAGATATAGGATGCTGAACAAGGAAGGGATTTGTTTTTAAGAGATTTTTGGGTGGAAATCCTTTTTTATTCTCTTGTTACTTTTTTATAATTCTTTATTGTTGAAAGTATTACATATGTCCCATTTTTCCCCCCATTGCCCCCCTCCAGACCACCTCCCCCGCTTCCCCCAGGCCTTCAGCACCCTACTGTCTGTGTCCATGGGTTCTGCATATAAGGTTTTGGGTTGATTACCTCCCACCTACCCTTCCCCGCCTTTGCTCTGAGATTCTGCACTCTGTTCCATGCTTCCATGTTCTGGATCCACTTCGTTCATCAGTTTATTTTGTTACTTAGATTCCACATATGAGTGTGATCATGTGATACTTGTCTTTCTCTGACTGACTTATTTTACTTAGCATGATATGCGCCAGGTTGCTCCATGCTGTGTCAAAGGGTAAGATATTTTTCTTTTTACTGCTGCATAATGTTCCATGATATAAATGTACCGCAGCTTTTTTATTCACTCATCTACTGATGGGCACTTGGGCCGTTTCCAGATCTTAGCTATTATAAATTGTGCTGCTGTGAACATAGGGATGCATACATTCTTTCTGATTGGTGCTTTGGGTTTCTTAGGATATATTCCTAGAAGTGGGGTCACTGGGTCCAATGCCAGTTCCATGTTTAATTTTTTGAGGAAACTCCATACTGTTTTCCATAATGGCCGCACCAGTCTGCATTCCCACCAGCAGTGAATTAGGGTTCCCTTTTCTCCATATCCTTGCCAACACTTATTTGTTGATTTGTTGAAGCTAGCCATTCTGACAGGTGTGAGGTGATAGCTCATTGTTGTTTTAATTTGCATCTCTCTGATGATCAGTGACTTTGAGCATTTTTTCATATGTCTCTTGGCCATCTGTATGTTCTATTTGGATAAGTGTCTATTTAGGTCATTTGCCCATTTTTAATTGGATTGTTTGTCTTCCTTTTGTTAAGTTGTATGAAATTCTTATAGATTTGGGATATTAACCCTTTGTCAGCTATATCATTGCAAAATATGTTCTCCCATACAGTGGGCTCTCTTTTTGTTTTGTTGATGGTTTCTTTTGCTGTGCAGAAGCTTTTTATTTTGACCTGTACTTGGAAAACTATAGGATGTTGAAAAAAGAGATAGAAGAAGATATAAACAAGTGGAAGAATATACTGTGTTCATAGATTGGTAGAATCAACATCATTCAAATGTCCATACTACCCAAGGCAATCTACAGATTCAATGCAATTCCTATTAAAATACCAATGGCATATTTCACAGAGCTAGAACAAATACTCCAAACATTTATATGGAACCAAAAAAGACCAGGAATAGCTGCAGCAATTTGGAGAAATGAAAGCAAAATTGGAGGAATCACAATGCCAGATTTCAAGTTATACTACAAATCCATTGTAATCAAGACAGCCTGGTACTGGCACAAGAACAGGCATATAGATCAATGGAACAGAACAGAGAACCCAGAAATTGACTCAAGCCATTAAGCTCAATTAATGTTTGACAAAGGAAGCAAGAACATACAATGGAGTCAGGAGAGTCTCTTCAATAAATGGTGTTGGGGAAATTGGACAGATACATGCAAAAAAGAAAAGAAACTAGATCACCAACTTACACCATACATAAGAATAAATTCAAACTGGATAAAAGACTTGAATATAAGTCATGAAACCATAAATATCCTAGAAGAAACCATAGGCAGCAAAATCTCAGACATCTCTCATAGCAGTATGTTTACCAATACATCTCCTAAGGCAAAGGAAACTAAGGAGAAAATAAACAAATGGGATGGAAATTCTTTAGAATATGTGTTTGCTGATGGAAATGATGGACTAGAAAGGGAGACGTGATGCTTCAGAAGCAGAAGGGAAAACTAAATCCAGGAGGGTTGGGGGGATGGCACTCAGAACAAGTGGTCACCAACCCTCCTTTTAAAGCAGCAGGGACATTTACACTTTAACAGTGGGCGAGAATATGGGTGTAGATTCAGGGAGCCTGATGGATTTGGTGGAGGAAAATGAGAGTCTGATTGCTCCTATTTTCTCCAAATAGAAGGCAAAGTGATGAGCTGATGAGAGGATGCATTTGAGGACAGAGGAGGAAGTAGGAACCCAGAGCAGAGAACAAGTTTACATAGAAAATGTCATGAGATCACCCAGCTCCCTGGGTGTCCCTTTGAGTTTTGATGGCCCCTTTGAGGTGAGCCTGCTAGCCCAGATCTGTCATCTTTTATGACCAAGTAAGTTGCTCAGGTGTGGCTCAGAGTTGGGTTTAACCACAGTCCAAAGTTTTGTCGCTTGAGTATCGCACAAGAGGAGAGGGGCAAGGAGGTGGGGTATTTGAAGAGGAATAATTAGAACCGATGATAAAACCTAATGGGCAACAGGGAAGGGAAGTAAGGAAGATGATGGATATTTAAGAAAGGATTGTAGCAGTGGGGGTTCTAGAGTAAATGACCTGGACAGCTGCGGGGGGGGGGGGGCAGGTAATGGTCAGAAAAGCTGCTTGAAACCAACACGTAGTGACATCACTAATGACACAAGAGTCAAGGCTTAGGAAGGACAGACAACATGAATGTTGGAAGTAATAATATCGGTAAGGTGGAAGGTTAGAGCTCTTGATGGTCATGCCCAGGGATGTTGATGTCACCATGATTTTGACAGGAGCGGGGATGGAGAAGCAGGGACCAAGCTGGAGTTCAAGAAGGAAGAGGAAATATCCAGTGACAGCAGTGGGGAGCTTTCATGGAAATGAAAACTATCTGGAATGCTTGAGTTTTCTCACTGTTTGGGCCTGGAGCCAGTGTTTTACTTAGTGCTATAGAAGCTTCTTGGAGAATGGCATGTCCTCAAACTTGACGACTCCTAACTGCCCCTGACCAACCTGCAGTGCGGGAGAAATTAGCACAGGCTCACAGTGCTGAGCAGGGGCATTCCACATAACTGTGTGCATGTGGAGTGGCCACGTCCGTGTTGCATGGTGCATTCATCTGGGGACACCAGGGGACCTGAGGACCAGCCCAGCTCTGCCAGTATGTCCCTGTGTAACTTTGGACACGTGACATCACCTCAGTTTACTCATGCATAGCACAAGAGAGTAAATGTACTTATTGATCTAGCAGCGGTTCTCAACCTGTGGGTCGCAAACAATGAAAATACATCCTGCATATCAGATATTTACATTACGATTCATAACAGTAGCACAATTACAGTTATGAAGTAGCAACGAAAATACTTTTATGGTCGGGGGTCACCACAACATGAGGAACTGTATTAAAGGGTCGCGGCATTAGGAAGGTTGAGAACCACTGAATTCTAGAGCCATTCTTTCTCTAGCTTTCCATGATTCTCATTGGTGTCTGGCCTGAGGTCTCTCTCCATTAAGTCTAAAAACTAGCAAGCCTCAATTTGTTTGCATAGATAAAGGACACCATCAATTTATGAATATTTGCAAACTAAATTATGTTGTCACAAGCCCATCCAAGGATGTCAGCTTGAAATCTTCAACTCTTCAAACCTGGGAGTACTCCCAGGAAAAAGGGACACCCATTTGGTGGTAAAGGGGTATCTGTCCATATTGACCTCCTTTCCGCAGCCTTAGAGGTGCTTTCAAGCCCACCAGGGACTCCTGCTTGAGGAACACCCTGCAAGCTCAGGTTGTTCCCACAGTCTTAAGGCTGTGTAGGTGTGTGTAGAGAGGCCCTACAACCCTTGCCCTTGCTTAGTACCTTGGAGAGTTCAGCTCTACCCTGTCTTATCTGCTAGGGATTCAAACTAGGAGCCGAAGTCCTGACCACAGTGTGTCATCCAAACATCATTTCTTTCCTGCCTGTTGTAGAACTCTGGATTTATCGGCTCCCCAAAGCTGAGTGGCTTAGAATGTGGCTCAGAGGTAACAGTGTCCAGGAAGCCTGTCTCAGATCTCAATGACTTTAGGGCTAGACTTCCTTCTCTGAGAAGGGAGTGGAGTGGAACTAAGAGGCCAGGCTGCACTATCCAAGTGTCAAGAGAGGGCTCTTCTCTCTCCTGAGTAACATTTGCTCAGAACCTAAACTACAGACACATCATAGTCTGGGAAATGACTGCTCAGATGTACAAGGTTAAGTTTGTGCACTGAACTCCCCCCTCCATTGTTCCATTGTACACACATACACATGTACACATGTAGACACAACCAGTCTTGGCTAACACCAAGTCCAGGAAATTAGAACAAACTAGACTGACCCACACTCAGCTCACCTCTGCGTCACCTGTGCCTAACACAGGGCTTGGCATTAGGGGGAGTCTCTGTGCTGACCCTGTATGTGTCAATCTGGCTGAAAGTGTCTGTAGTGTGTGGCATTGCTGTGAGGTCCTCACGGATGGGAGATTCTAGATTTGCCGAATCAGTACTCTAAGTTACTATTTTCATCACTCCATGAATGTGGGTCCTGGAATTGCTTCAGATTTCAACCTTAATGAACATACCACGAATATCAACTTTGGCACCAATTTCTTCCTATGGGTTCATTGCTAATACATTTTTGTTTTTGTTCTGGTGGTTAAAAGTACAGATGCTATCTCTGAGAACATTTCTAGGTGTTGATTTCATGTATGTAACTAGGCAATGGGGCAGGGGCGGCCCCGGAAACAAGCTGTCTGGGAGGGAAGAAAACCCCAACTTGTCACTTGTAGCCCTAGCCGATTTCTGTGGTGTGAATTCACCCACAGTTGCCAATAGCAAGACAATAACAATTTAACCACTGGCTTGTAAAAGCCCTGAATGTTTAACACGTGGCTTTAGGAGGCGGCACGCGGTGGCCAGGCCCATCAGCTTGTGGAAGGAAGTGGGGATGAAGAAGTAGAAGCATGCAGAAGGGGTAGCAGCGTTCCTCCCTTGATATCCTGGGGTCACTCACAGCACTCTGCATCAACAGTTGCTACTTTTTAATTTTAAAAAATTAAACTGAGTGAATGCAGCCAGTTTATATCCCTGTGCTCTAATTTCAATGTTCCTTTAAACTAGAGCAAGATTTGAACATTAAAAATATATAAATAATAGTCTGCAAATCTCTGCATGACAGAAATTATTCTTTACAAAGGAATTTGCCATGTACTTCTTTAAATACCAAGTAGTCTTGGGGTTTTAAATTATTCTACTTTGCAAGTCTTTAACTTACTATTTCTTAAAAACATTCCTCTTACAGAACAATGGTTCTTAATTCGGAAGGACCCACTGGGGTGAGAGTTGAATGCTTTGAATTAGTGCTCGTGTGCTTTTTCTGTGGAGATGGTGTAGCTTTCAACAGATTCTTAAGTGTGTTCATTACTTAAAAGGTAATGGCCTGTGCCACCCATGAAGGGGCCCTATGTCATGGGCATCACAAATGTATGTGTAATCAGCCGAGAGACAGCTGGTATCTCAAAAAACTCGTTAGTCGAGACACTCGTAAGTCAAGGCCCCGCTGTATAAGGGTCACCTTTACTTGCCAGAGAGATCATGCTTGCCTTGGGCAAGCAGGTGGCATGGGCTTTGTTGGGAAGGATCTGTTTTTGATGATGGCAATGATGATGACAACACTTAATGCTTTACATTTGTGGGAAAGGATACCGAAAGAAACAGAAAACCAGCCAGAGGCTGGAAGCTCATTACCTCGCTTTCCCAAACCCAGCTCACTCTGCCTGTGTCAGTTCCTGGGTGTTATGCATGTTCATTTCACCAGGGCTATGAAAGACAATCTTCCATGACAGTATTAATTGCGGTGGAGGGCGTCTCTCCAAAAGTTGATCTCAGTTTCCTGGTTAATGGGGGAACCAAGGTCTCTACCCCTGGCCTTACCAAGGACTGTGAGGTTTCCTGCTGGAGGGAGGGGAGCGTGTCTGGCTGTCCCCCTTCCGCTGCCTGAAATGGCAGAGCCAGTTATGGTGCATTACACCCCCTGAGTGGTGCCCATGAGCACACAGACTTCCCAGACCCTCCCAGGTCTCCGGGTCAGCTTCATTTTCACGTCTGTATAGGCCCCGGCTGTCAGCCGTGGTGGGAGCTGCTCCTAAGGACCCCAGGGAGATTGAGGAGGAAACGAGGAACCTTCAGGCCATTCATTGCAGAGCATGCAGCTGCTGTGGCCCCTACACAGGTGTTGGGGGCTGTGTATTAACATGGCCAGGCTTGGGGGCCCCCTGTATCTGGCATCAACGTTGGTACTCCTGACCTCCCCACCTCTCTCTAATGCCCAGAAAGTAGCTATGCCACTTTCAAAACCAAGGATATCACTTCTGAGATTTGGCGCTCAGGGTGTTACTTACACGTTTGCTATAGTTACACATTGGGCAGTGTGTGACGCCTCACCTCCACGGGACTCTTCAGGATTTTAAACCCATGTTCCTTAGAATTCTGAAGAACAGGATCAGCAGAAATTACTTATTTACAATATAGAGCAGTGGTTCCCAAACTTATTTGGCCTACCGCCCCCTTTCCAGAAAAAATATTACTCAGCCCCTGGAAATTAATTTTTTTAAATTTTAATAGCCGTTACTCATTGCCCCCAAATGCACCTGTGGCCATCACCGCCCCCCTGGATGGCTGCAGCGCCCACCGGGGGGGCGGTAGCGCCCACTTTGGGAATCACTGATATAGAGGTAAGAAAACTGAGGCTCAGAGTTTATGGAACTGACGGGTCAGAGTTTCACTTTCTTAACTCACAGTTTGCCCCTGTTTCCTCAGGAGAGATGATAGCCAAATGGTAGTGGCAACCATAGTCATAACAACTGACTTTTCATGACCGTTTCCTGGAACTGTGCTCAGTCCTTTATGTGGCTTTTCTTCCTCCATCCCACAGCCGCCTATGACATACGTTGAATACCGTTAGTTTTCCCATTTCCGAGGTCACACAGTGAGTTACTCACCCACAGCCATGCAACTGGGGAGCCAGCTCTCCCTCACCTTACTAACCGCCTTCTGGTAGGTTCCATGTAGTCCTTACAACACCCTCCTGGGGGAGCTGTCATTGCTTCCAGGGAGGGTCTGGTGGCTCCTTTGCAGATGCTGGCGAAGAGCTCCAGAAAGTGCCCCAGAGGAGGCGTAGCAGAGCTTGGGCCGGCGCGGGCCTTGGCACCAGGACCTCTCCCTGTCCTTTCCAATCACATCAGTCTCCAATTTGGTGGTTGGGTCTGCAGAGACTTCTAATTAAAAGATGGATTTTTTTTAATGAACTTTTATTAATTCAGCAATCTGCCTGGATGCTGAATTGTCATTTTTGCTAATAGAGAAAATGGTTTGGTTTATTTTCCAGAACAGTGGAACTCACTCAACTTAATTAAACTGTCTGAGGAGATTTTTCTACTTGTCTTACTCCACCTGGGCCGGGGAGCTCGCTGCATGAAACTGTCAGCCATAGTGGCAAGTGGAGTCTAGCTTGTCTTTTGAAGTATGTGGATTTGGTGTCAGGTGCTTCTGAGATCCCAGTGGTCTCCAGGGGCACAGCCCGAAGCAAGGCCCAGCAGGATGCACCTACACTATGTGATTCAGGTTTTTGAGAAGGCCCCCAGGTTCATGGGGCTCCTCTGCCTGGGGCCAGGTAGCCAGGGGGCATGGAGATAGTATCTGTTTCCCAATGGCTTAGCACTTTGTCATAACCCAGACTTTAAAACCTAGCGCAGAGCATCCTGAAAAGAAAATTATTTAAAATTCAAAACTGCTAAAAAACAACAACACAGTAACTAAATTTGGCAGTAGATTAAAAGAAACATCTCTCAGGAGCAGGTAAGAGTTCATCTTTGTGCTGCAGATTGATTTATAGTAGAGTACCTACCGTTGTCATACATCACAGAGATGTGTCTCTGTGGAGAAAAACACTATATATAAATGTTTATGTTGATAGAAGAGAGTCTCCCAGTGTCAAAAACACATTCTCTCTCTGACACCAGCAGTCAACAATAGAGGTGCCGGAGATACTTGCAAGCCCATGAAAATCACATCTGTGACAGAGAATGGCCCCACTGCCATTTTTATCTCACATGCTTGCTTCAAAGGACCTAGTGAATAACTATTTTAAATATGATTGTTTGCAAAGAAAAATCTATTGATAAACTCTCAACATTAATAAGAAAGTTTTAAATGGTCAGATACAAGAAAAATATGCAGAAATGAAAAGGCTTTCCTAAACATTGACAGTGACCAGTTAGAAGATAACACTGAATCTTTTACTCAGAAAATAAAATAGGGAAAGCAGTAATGAAATAACTAGAATTGAGTTGGACAGTGCACGACCTGTATAAAGGCAACTTCCACATGTATCTAAATATATATTAAAATATTTTAACCATAAATGTTCTTGGGTAGAAGATAAAAAAAAAACATGTTTTAAATTTAATTTAAAAGCCTGTAAGATTTATTTTTGGATTTACCTGAGTGCCAAATTGTATTTTGAGGAAGAGCAATGAAGGAACATTTACTCTATGCTGAAATATATCTTACATCTTATTGACGCTCCAGCATTAAACCAGACTAGATGAGTGTACACAGTAGATATCCAGAAATGACATTAGGACATGAGACTAATTTTTAACTAAGGAAACAGCCCTGTCAAGGCAGAAGCCGGGGGAGGAGGAGGAGTATTTTTAGAAAGTGTGTGGGAAAACTGGCAAATTACTTGGGAAGACTCAGGTAGGATTTCCACCTCACCTGGTATATACATTAGTCCCCCTTACCCACGGTTTCACTTTCCGCAGTTTCAGTGACCTGCAGTCAACGGCAGTCTGAAAATATTAAACGGAAAATTCCAGAAGTAAACAATTCACACATTTTAAACTGTGTGCCGTTCTGAATGGCATGATGAAATCTCACACTGTCCCACTCACCCTGTCCTTTGACCCATCCCTTTGTCCAGCTTATCCACACTGTATACACTCCCTACTTGTTACTTAGTAGCCGTCTTGGTTATCAGATGGATAGTTGGAGTATCCCAGTCTTGTGTTCCAATAACCTTTATTTTACTTAATAGTGGCCCCAACGTGGAAAAGCAGAGATTCTGGCAATTCAGATATGCCCAAGGGAAGCCATAAAGTAAAAAGATATACATGTAGGTATAGAAAAAAAGAAACATTATACAGAGAGTTTGGCACTATCCCGGTTTCAGCCATCCTTGGGGGCTGTTGGAATGTATCCCCCTCAGATAAGGGGACTCTACTGTGCAGTCCGACTTGTTCTCTGACCGCTCCGTCATACCCAAGCAGTCCACTCCTAGCCAGGGGACTATAAGCCATCTGCACCCCCAGCCTCTATTTTGCTGGCCTTGCAGCCGGTCATATGCATACACCCAGAGGTTTGTTTTGATGAGCAGTTGCTATAAACCTAAGATGTTGGTGATTAAATAATAAGTCTGAGCTCGCCTCCAGTGCAAATCCTGGACTTGATTAAAAACAGAGATAAAAGGAAGCCCTGATGTTTTTTAACTACTTGGCACATGACTTTGTTTTTCTACTGTGCAATATCCAATAGACGCCGAAACGTAAAATACAAAACGATAAAACTCATAGAAGATTACTTAGAAGAAAATCTAGGTGGCATTGGGGCTGGCCATCACTTTTTGGATACAACACCAAAAGCACGATCCGTGAAAGAGAGAAAGAAGTTGGACCTCATTAAAATGAAAAACGTCTCACTTCTTCAAAAGACACTGTTAAGATGAAAAGACAAGCCTGGGAGAACAATCTTTCCAAAACGCGATTTTGATAAAGGACTGTATCCAAAATATGTAACATCAGACAAGATCTTGCTGGAGAGAGCTAGATGTATGCTGAGGGGTGGCTGCAGCAGGCAGGGAGGGAAACCCACTTGAGCAAGGAGGGCGGAGCAGGCAGGATGTCCTCGCCCATGGTTACAGGAATCCAGACAAGGGTCCTGTCCCAGAGCGCACAGAGTTCCAGAGGCGGCCCCTGAGGTGGGATGCCAGTAGCGCATGCTTGTTAATCCTCCCTTTCTCTTCCTGTACCACTGTCCTGACTCTTCTGGGCACCATGTGGGAAGAAGTGAGTGGGAGAGATTGGAAGAGGAAAGATGACGCAGAGAAATGTGCCTGTCATGGCACCAGTGGCGGGGCCGGGGGGTGGGGGGGTGGAGCTCCTAAGAGCTGCCCCTGTGGCGTTGTGGCAAAGGAGAGCTAATGGGTAGAAGAAATGAGGCAGGATCTGGCCTCCTGATTTGGAAACCAGCTGGATGTGATCCAGGTCATATGTAGGGATGGTTCCAGATCTTCTGCAGCTGTGTAGGTGCCACTGCCATTTGCAGAAATAATAAATGCAGGAGAAAGAGGCAGGTGTGTGCAGCTGGAGGGATCTGCAGGGGCCAGATTTCCAATATAGTTGAAGGCAAACTTAGTCCACAAAAACGAGAGATGTTTAATCACAGATAAATGAATTATCCGGAAATATTTTTGAATTACAGAGTCTCTCTTCAGTGGTCTATGTGTGTGTTAAAAGAACTCTGAAGGGCAAGAACAGTGCTCGGCCTAGAGTTTAGCATCACAGATACCGTAGTCCTTGGATGAGGGAGATGTTTCAGCCGGGGGCCAGCCGGCTCCTCCTGACGATGCTGGCCTTGCCTGTCAGGAGAGTATTATGTGTCCTGTGCCTAAAGAGCAGGTGTTGGTGACATTACAATAAAGGCAAGTGGCTTGATTAGGTTCTTGCTTTCCTGGCAGTTTCCCCCATTTATTGACCTTATGCATGACAATAGCATAAACTCTGTGTATACTGTGTATAGTGTCAGACTATTTAGATTTGATGCCAAGAAGAACTAGATGACTAATACTGGCTTTGAGGATGTTGGAAGTAAGTGAAGGAATGTGGTCGTCAATTTCACAAGAGACAGCCTAGATAGGGGGATTCAAGACAAAACAAAACAAAAAACCTGTACAGAAATAGCACTCCAAGATCCCTGGACATTAATTCCCTCCCTTGGAAGGCCTGAGGAACCCCATCCATGGTGTCAGCAGGAAGCCCTCAGTTGCTCTTACCATCTGTCATCTTGATTATCTGTAGGGAATTCATGTAGTGATCTGAACACAGAGGTCATCCGTCGGGGTTGGGAGCCAGGGGATGACCTTGTATGGCTGCGTCTGGTCTGGCCCCAGCCCTTCAGCAACTGATAAATGGCCCGCCTGTCTGCCCACCCCCTGGGAGAAGGGACGTGCAGGCTCAGGGCCTTATGGATTGCCCGTAACCACAGATGCATCTTGGGAGCTCTATTTTTATTTCAGAAGTGGCCTTCTGACCCAACTCAGGTCTCTAAATCAGCTGACAAAGCGTTTTGCTGCTGCTGTTCTTGGTATGACCCTTTATGCTGTGGCTTTTCTTATATTTGACGAGGAGAATATCCTTGTGATCCCAGAAAGCATTGGTGGCTATTGGGGAAGTGACACGGAGAGAGAAGGAAATCGATACGAGGTGTGGTACCAAACGAGGAGGTTGCTTTGTGGGCTCAGTCCTGCTGGGGAGCTCCAGACACAATGTAGGAGGAGGAGGCTGAGGCTTTAAACCTCCAGCTCCATCCATCATTGGCATCCCCCTGCTCTGGGGGGCGGGGGGAGTAGCCTCCCAGCTCTTCTGGTCTGCCCCACTGTCCCACCTGCGGGATGAGAGAGCCCTTGAGTGGAGAGTCTATGATACTCGCATCGCATGAGGACCTCGAGTGCTCAGGGTACACGGCTGCGATGCTACACTCAGGTTTTGAGAACCTTGAAAGAAAATTTCAAGGGCCTCTGGCTCCAATACCTGCTGTTCAGCCGACTGGGCAGACTCGGCTCTTCCCAGTAGAACAGGGCCGGTTGTACATATTCATACGCTGTTTGCAAAACCCAGGAAATATATTTAAAGAGCTTAGCACAGGGTCTGGATGAGAAAGTATAACATATTTTACCCAGTAATGGTGTTATCATACTGGTCTTTTGCCACTTTTTTTAACGGAAATTTGTTCAATACAATTTGATTTGCAAAATGTGCAGTTACTAGGAGAAGGGTCTTAGGTCTCTGACTTTAAGATCAGTGAGCTAAGAGAAGTCATGTCACCTCCCTCGGCCCGTTTTCTCATGTGGAAAGTTTGGACTAGGGGAGAGGCTCCAATCATTGATGACTATGAAGCAGTTACAAATAGAACGCAGTGCTTTATTCCCCATTGTTCTTTTTCCTTCCCAAACCCATTTTCACACACCTTCGTGACCTTGCCTTTGGAACACATTTACATTATTAGAAACAGCTGCCTGAATTTTGCTTTTTTTTAAAAAAAAAATAATAATGGTGCCCAATTTGAGGTACATTCTCTAATTAGGGATTGCCTAGCAGGCTGTCTAGCTGGGAGGTGGTGGCGTCCTCAGCTCTAGATCTGGTTCTGTGCCTTTTTCAGACAGCTATCCCATTTAGGTCACAGAGGATTCCAGAACAATCTCAGGTCACAGAGGATTCCAGAACATTCCTTAGACCCCGTATTACTTATCCCCACACTCAGCGAGGGAGAAGATTCTGTGTGCTGCTGATCTTGGAAAAGAGAAAGTACCAAGGACGGTTGACTTCCCTGAGTTCCCTGGGTTGTGGGCTTAATCTGAGAACTGTGTTTAATGTTCAGGAATCTTTGGATCCTGGGAGACCTATCTTCCTGGCATTGGGGCTTTGGTGTTCTCCTGGAAGGCTTTGAAACAACGCAGCTGAGTTTTTAGTAGTGTAAGAAAAACCCCATAGAATGCAGCAAATGCATATTGACTACCCCTTTTAATAAAAAGCCTCTGAAAATACTTTGGGTTCTTGATTGGAACATTATAAATGCTCATTTTCCCCACCACCTACTATACTAGTATGCTTGGACTCTCAGAACTTCTTGTGGCTGCATATTCATTGAAGGAACCATCATTTATGGAGCATGCTCAGGGCAGTGTAAGGGAAATTAGGAGTCAAATATGAATGAGAAACAGCTCCTGTGTGTGAGGAGTTGCCAATGCAGAGGAAGAAACAGACAGCTGAGGTACTGCTCTCAGGAGAAGATGCTACATTGCCCCTGCTTGGATGTTAATGTGCACCACGTATGTTGAAAGAAATAGCAAAGTCATGACAACTAACATTTATTGAGCAGTTCCTATGTTCTGGATACTAGTTTCAACACTTCACATGCATTACGGCTTAGTTTTCCACAGCTCTATGAAGTATAAAAGGCAGCAGCCACAATTTTAGATGAGGAAATTGACACCTGAGGTTGTCCAACTGGTGAGTGCTAGAGTCAGAATGAGAATCCTGTGGGCCTGGCTTCAGACCCTACTGAAAATCCATTCTGTTAATACTAGAGGCCCGGTGCACAAAAATTTGTGGACTCGGGGGAGGGGGGGTCCCTCAGCCCGGCCTGTACCCTCTTGCAGTCTGGGACCCTTTGGGGGATGTCCACCTGCTGGCTTAGGCCCACTCCCCGGGGGATCAGGCCTAAGCTGGCAGTCAGACATCTCTCTGGCAGCCCAGGAGCCCTTGGGGGATGTCCACTTGCCAGCGGGGAGCAGGCCTAAACTGCAGTCGGACATCCTTAGTGCTGCTGAGGAGGCAGGAGAGGTTCCTGCCACCACCGCTGTGCTGGCAGCCGTCAGCCTGGCTTGTGGCTGAGCAGAGCTCCCCCTGTGGGAGCACACTGACCACCAGGGGGCATCTCCTGCATTGAGCATCTGCCCCCTGGTGGTCAGTGTGTGTCATAGTGACCAGTCATTCCCAGTTGTTCTGCTGTTAGCATCAATTTGCATATTACTCTTTTATTATATAGGATAAGAAGAATGTGATAGTGTTGGAGAGGAGGCCCAGGAGGGCTGGGTCTGAGCCAGGGGGCATCAAGGTTCAGGAAAATTCAGACTGACTCCCATTTTTCAGGAGGTGCTGGGGAAATAGTGGTCCTAACAGTGGTCCCAGCAGTCCATAAAGAGGATAAAGGATGAGAGCCTGAGGGGTAGCTCTGCGATGGGGAGAACAGAGTGAATCTGAGTTGGGATACGGGGAGTAGATGTGGGTGGACTAGCTGGGGAGAGTGTCCAGGGGAGGCTCCTGGGAAGTCAAGGAAGTCAAGTCAACCTTTCATCCCACCCAGAGGCAGCCCGGTGAGCATTCACGGGTGACCTTGCACATGGCCCTCCTCTCCAGAGTGGGTCTAGGGCAGCCGTGGGAAACTACGGCCCGCAGGCCGGATTTGGCCCATTTGAAATGAATAAAACTAAAAAAAAAAAAGACCGTACCCTTTTATGTAATGATGTTTACTTTGAATTTATATTAGTTCACACAAACACTCCATCCATGCTTTTGTTCCGGCCCTCCGGGCCAGTTTAAGAACCCATTGTGGCCCTCGAGTCAAAAAGTTTGCCCACCCCTGGTCTAGGGCCTCCGCTATTTGACTCCCGCTCTTGGGGTTCTCCTGTGAGCCCTAGACCTAGCTGACATCTCCTCCTGGGAAGCCACATGGTCTTCACACTCCCTGTGTCCAAACTGACCCCATGGACCTGGTCCTCCTCCTGGGTCCCCATTGTCTGTGTCCAGCCCAACCCCTCCCCCCTTTGCTGAAGGCAGAAAGCTGGCCTTCCTCCCAGACCCAGCCTGTCCTTCAAACCTCATGCCAATTCCCTGATGAGTATGCTGGCTGTTCCTCTGCATGAGCTTTAGAACCTGGCCACGCCCGCTCCACAGGAGGGCAAGCACTTCCTCTTCTCTCCTGGCAGGTGTTGTAGCCGCATCGCTTCTGTCCCCACCAACGCTCTCTCCACGTGAGGGCCAGAGAGACCTTCCTACAAATTTAACCTAATGCTGCCCCCCCTTTTTAAAAAACATAAGTGACTTCCCATTGCTCTAGGGGTAAAGGCCAACACTCCTAACCTGGGCCACTGGCCTGAGTGGTCTGCCTCCCTCTCCACCTCACCTCCTCTCCATTCTTTTCTCCCCACCAGACTCACTCTCCTTCTTCAATTGATTAAACACCATGTGGGCCTCCCTCCCCTAGGGCTTCTCAAGGCTTTTCATTTTCCCAGACAGTTTTTTCTCTAACACTTATCCCTTATCACTCCTATTCTTCTTACTTCCCTATGCAGGCAGGGGCATCACAGCCCGCCTTCCACAGGCTCATAGGGCCCAGGAAGTATCTTCTTGGTGTTCATCATAGTTGAAAAGTTACATTCATTAGTGAAGCTAAATTACTAGACAGTAATCCTCCTGTCCCCAGTGCCTAACAGATAGCAGACACATAACAGGTGCTCAACAAATGTTACATGAATGAATGAATGAATGAATGATGAATGAATGAATGAAAAGAAATAAAAGAAAAGAGAAAGAAAGAAAGAAAGAAAGAAAGAAAGAAAGAAAGAAAGAAAGAAAGAAAGGAAGGGAAGAAAGGAAGAAAGAAAGAAAGAAAGGAAGGAAGGAAGAAAAAGGAAGGAAGAGAGAGGAAAAGAAAGACACAAGCCTGGAACAGTCTCACTTGCTTTCCCAATGGAGACTGTTCTTGCTTCAATGAGGGCAGATCCCATACCTTGCCAAAATGTTCTGGACAGTGAGATCATCTGCTGAGAGTTTTCCTCCAACCACTAACTTGGTGGGGGTCCCACAGATCTCAGGAAGGACCCCTGGGCAAAGTTTGGGGACACCCCAGCACATGGCTCAGTCAGTACAAGGCTCTGCAACTGTGCGCACTGAATTGAATTGCAGGGTGTGTGGTCCAGTGCAGAGACCAGCTCAGCAGATGGGAAAGTGTGCTGAGTTACAGAAACACACCATGGTGTCGCTGTGGGCTTTCCCGCTCTGAGGCCTGGCAGGCCAGCACAGCTGGGCTCGCGTGGCAGCACACCTGTCTCCACTGCAGGGATCGAGGCTGTGCAGCAATCAATTACCTACTAATGGTTCGCTTGTTTGCTTGTAATTAATGGCTGCTGAGGCCAGGCAGACCCGGACCAGTGATCAGTGCTGATTTACTGGTCAAACCGCTCCGCTGACCAGGGACTCCAGGAGGCACCTGCACTCAGTCACCAATAATTCTCCTCCTCCCTGTGCAGTGGAGGTTGACATTTAACAAGCACTAGCTCCTTGGGAGATTTTTGACTGCACTTCGCTTTCCACAGTCGTGGTAAAGGGGACCAAAAAAGAGAGTTCTTTGCTAGTAAAACAAATGGAAAAGAAATTCTTGAGGCAGCCAGCCTAAGACCCTGGACACAGAATTTGGCTATCACATTTCAGTGGCTTCTGGGGTTGTTGAGTATATGTTTCAACCAAACCTAGATTTAGGGTTTGGAGTGTTTGGCAAGGTCTTTAGGGTAGGTGGCATTGTTGCCAGCTGTACCAGCTGGTTTTCTTGCCTTTGAGGTTAAATGAAGCTCCAAATGCCCAAAGGTGCTGCCTCCTTGGTGTGAGCACTGGGGTCACTGCAGCTGTGAGCGGAAGAGGAGCCAGTAGGTCTTTGGGCCAAGCGCCCTGAGGCCTGAGAGTAGGGGCTGCCTCTGCTCATAGCTCAGCTTCTCACAACTGCCCGGCCAGGTTGGGTTCACACTGCTAGGGCTGGTTCTGGCTTCATTCTAAAGCCACACCAGGAGGCAGATCCCAGAGCATCAGAGGGAGCTGAGGATATCTTCAGGGATGAGCTTGAAGATGGGAGACAGAGGCTTCCTGGAAAGAGGTCCTGGGTGGTATTTAAGGGTCAGCTGGAAAGAAAACGGCATTAAAACACACTAGAAGAATTAGAAATAGAATTACCATATGATCCAGCGATTCCACTTTTGAGTATTTATCTAAAAGAATTGAAATCAGGGTCTCAAAGACATATTTGCACACCCATTTTTGCATTATTCATGATCGCCAAAAGGTGGGAGCACCTAAGAGTCCACCGATGGGTGAATGGATACACAAAATGATTATATATATATATATATATATATATATATATATATATATATATTCCAGCCATAAAGAGGAAGGACATTCTGAGATATGCTACAACAGAGATGAACTGTCAGGGTATGAGGTTGAATGAAATAAGCCAGTCACACAAAAGAGATGACAAATACTATATAATTGCAGTCACACAAGGTACCTAGAGTCTAATTTAGGTACAGAAAGTAGCATGGTGTCGGCCAGGACCTGGGAGGATGGAGATTGGGGAGTTGTGTTTAGTAATGGGCATAAAGGTTCAGATTTGCAAGATGGAAAAGATTGGTTTTACAACAGTGTGAATGAACTCAACACTACTGAACTATATACTTTAAAACAGTTAAGATGGTAAATTTTATGTATATTTTACCACACTTAAAAAAATTAAAACAAACTTTTTTTTAAAACATGAAAAAATCATCTTATCAGTTATAAGCAAAAGTGCAAATTAAAGCTACACTGGGCACCATTTTAACTGCTTCATAGTGGCAGAAGTCCAGACGTTAGATAATTTGATGTATTGGCAAGGGTATGTGGATCAGGCACTCTCATTACATTGCTGGTGTGTGTAAAAATCAGTGCAAACCCTTTGGATGGCATTTATTTCTAACAGAGTTTTAAAATGTGCGTTGCTTTTAGCCATCTATTCCTCCTCTAGGAGTTTATCCTCTAATTGTCCAGGTGCACAAAGAGATGTACAATAATGCTGCACAGCAAATGAGTGGAAACAATCTAGATGCCTTCCCCAGGGCACCAGGAGATGGTTCGTTTCTTCATAGTACACCAGGCAGTGGATGAGGCTGCTGGATTGATGTGCTCATGCCAAGAGATTTCTGATGTTAAATGGAAACAGCAGCATGCAGACCACTGTGTTATATTAGCTACCATCTGTGTAAAGAGAAGCGAGGCTGTATTCATGCCTACGTGCTCATCTGGGCACAATAATATTCATGCCAGGGCCCAAAAGGGGCAGCACTATGACCAAGTAGAATTTGTTCTAGAGATGCAAGGTTTGTACAATATCCATAAGTCAATTAACATGATACACCACATAAACAAATGAAGGATAAAAATTATATGATCGTCTCAATAGATGCAGAAAAAGCAATTTGACAAAATCCAGCACCCATTTATGATAAAAATTCTCAGCAAAATAGAAATAGAAATTAAAATTATGCTCCAAATGCCCAAAGGTGCTGCCTAGAGCTGGTTCACACTGCTAGAGCTGGTTCTGGCTTCATTCTAAAGACACACCGGGAGGCAGATCCCAGAGCATCAGAGGGAGCTGAGGATATCTTCAGGGATGAGCTTGATGGGAGACAGAGGCTTCCTGGAAAGAGGTCCTGGGTGGCTCTAGCAGTGTGAACCCAACCTGGCCGGGCAGTTGTGAGAAGCTGAGCCATGAGCAGAGGCAGCCCCTACTCTCAGACCTCAGGGCGCTTGGCCCAAAGACCTACCGGCTCCTCTTCCGCTCACAGCTGCAGTGACCCCAGTGCTCACACCAAGGAGGCAGCGCCTTTGGGCATTTGGAGCATAATAAAGGCCATATATGTGACAAACTGACAGCCAACATCATACTTAGCAGGGGAAAAGTAAAAACAATTCTTGTAGATCAGGAAAAAGACAGATGTGTCCACTTTCACCACTCTTCTTCAACATAGTACTAGAAGTCCTAGTCACAGCAATCAGACAAGAAGAAATACAGAGTATCCAAATTAGAAAGGAAGAAGTAAAATTGTAATTATTTGCAGATGACATGATACTATATATAAAGAACTCTAAATACTCCACCAAAAAACTACTGGAACTAATAAGTAAGTAAATTCAGTAAAATAGCAGGATACAAAATTAATATTCAGAAATAAATTGCGTTTTTATAAATCAATAATGAACTATCAGAAATGGAAACTTATGAAACAATTGCATAAAATAATACCTAGGAATTAATTTACACAAGGAGGTAAAATACCTGTACTCAGAAAATTATAAGATCCTGAAAAAAGAAATTGAAGAAGATACAAGTAAGTGGAAACATATACTGTGTTCATGAATAGGATGAATTAATATCATTAAAATGTCCATACTACCCAAAACAATCTATAAATTCAATGTAATTTCTATCAATAAACCAGTGGCATATTTCACAGAAATATGTTAAATAATCCAAAAATCTATATGGAACTACAAAAGACCCTGAATACCCACAGGAATCTTGAGAAAGAAGAGCAAAGTTGGAGGTATCATGCTACCTGATAACAAACTATACTATAAGGCCATAGTAACCAAAACAGCATGGCACTGGCATAAAAACAGACATATAGACCAATAGAACAGAACAGAGACCCCGAAAATAAACCCACACCTTTATGGTCAATTAATATATGACAAAAGAGGTGAGAACATACAGTAGGATAAAAACAGTCTATTCAATAAATGATGTGGGGAAAATTGGACAGATACATGCAAAAATGAAGAAACTAGACCTCCTTCTTACACCCTCTACAGAGTCTACAAGAATAAACTCAAAATGAACTAAAGACTTAACTGTAAGACTCAAAATCGTGAATTTCCTAGAAGAGAACAGAAGCAGTAAAATCTCTGACATCTCTCTGAGCAATATTTTTATATATATATCTCCTCAGGCAAGGGACACACACACAAAAGAACAAGTGGGACTACATAAAACTAAAAAAGCTTTTGCACAGCAAAGGAAACCAACAAAATGAGAAAACGACCTATTGAATGGGAGAACATATTCACCAATGCTACATCTGATAAGGGGTTAATATCCAAAATTTATAAATAACTTGGGTTACTCAACACCAAAAAAATAATAACATTAAAAAAAGAAAACTGGGCAGAGAGCCTGAATAGACACTTCTCCAAAGAAGACCTTAAGATGGCCAATAGACATATGAAAAGATGCTCAATGTCACTCATTGTCGGAGAAATGCAAATTAAAACCACAATGAGATATCACCTCACAACGTCAGAATGGCTGTTATCGATAAATCCGCAAATGACAAGTGTTGGCAAGGATGTGGAGGAAAGGGAACCCTCATGCACTGTTGGTGGAAATGCAGATTGGTACAGCCACTGTGGAAAACAGTATGGAGTTATCCCAAAAACTGAAAATGGGACTGTCTTATGACCCAGCAATTCCACTCTGGGAATTTTGAACCACTTAATGTATTACCTTTCCCAAGTAAATCAAACAATATTTAGAAAGGAAAAAATGAAAGTAGTCATTAAATAATTGAAGAGAAGTAGAATTTATTTAATCAGTGGAACCAAACAAACAAGTCTTTGTCAGCAAGAAAATGGTGCCTGGGTCAGCAAGATACCTAGACCCAGCACAAGTACAGAGGAAATACTGGGCATCTTGAAATTCTTGAGGTGAAAGGAGAGAGGGAGGGCCTGGTGGAGAATTTGGGAGGAATCTAAACAGAGGTCATATAATAAAACCATGTGAGGGAGTGGCCTAGTGGGGGATGTTAAATTAACAGAAAAGAATACACAGCTGATGGTAGCAGGATTGACATGGTCAAGGTCGGGGAAAGCTTGCCAAGGAAGATGATGACTGAGCTGAGATCTAGAGCAGTGGTTCTCAACCTTGGCTGCACATTAGAATCACCTGGGAATCTTTTTTAAAATCCTGATTTCTGGGCCTCCTTCTCCGGAAATTCTGTTTCTTTGTTATGGGGTGGGGCCACAACATTAGTAACAAAGAAACAGAATTTCCGGAGGATGAGGCCCAGAAATCAGGATTTTAACAAGATTCCCAGGTGATTCTGATGTGCAGCCAAAGTTGAGAACCACTGATCTAGAGGATGATTAGGAATTAACTAGCCAAGAAGGACTGGCAGGCAGTGCAGGCGGTAAGGGAAAGATCACATGCCCAAGGCCACATGACTCCTACACAGCAGAGCCAGATCTACAACCCAGTTTCCTTAGACTCTAGAGTCCAGAATTATTTCTGGATCCTGAGGTTGCTGGTGGGGCTGGTAGGTAGCTCTCAGAATTAAATGGTTGTTGGTTCTGGTCTCTTCACCATGATAACAGGAATCAGCACCAGGTGACCAGCTGGATGGGAGAGCATTACAGGTGTGAGCCATCTCAAAGACTCTCATTCCTGTCCCCTGGAGTGAGTCACCGATCAGTCATCATCCCAGATCACATCTCTGACATCTCACTTGTGAGGACCCGAAGATCATAGAACACAGCCTACTGTGTGTACATTGAAGAAGCACGTAATGCAATGGTGTTTGTTTTTGTTAAGAGTGGGGAAGATAAGCAAATAGGGTAAAACATTGCCTGCTTACTTACAGGTGACCTCAGTGCCCCGTGCAGAGTAGGTCCTCCAGAATTTGTATTGGATGAATAAGCCAAGTGCTACTAGTAAAACCATGCTGTATAATAGTCATGCATTTACTCTATTTAAGCAGCATTTTCTGACCATTTTCTGCATTCCAAGACCAAGGTGAGGTTAAAAGAGTGAATGTAAGAGGGTGGGTCGATGGGTGGGGAAGAGGAAGAGAGTCTAGGTGCTTCTTAGGGGATGTCAAGGGGTTAGAAAATAGGAACATGGTGAGGGGGTCATGAGTCTGAGTTAGGGATCCAGTGTTAGGAACACACCTGTCATGTCAACCTCCTACTATGCCCTGCCCCCGAGAGAATGGTTCAACCCACCCCACCTGGAAACAAGCTTCCCGGGGCCTGGGGTGTGATCTGTGTGGAGGCAGAGATGACCAGTGGTTACTGACCTTCCTTTCGATGGGCATCAGTCTACACCTCTCAGCCTCGGTCACCAGACCTTCAAAGATGACACCTGTGTTATCTGTATATTTAGACCCCTAGGCAGTCCCTCCCACTCCAATCAGCCATGTGTGTGGAACACGTGTTGCACATTTCACCCTTTGCCATGAAGGAGAGCAGCAGCCCCTGCAGAAGTCACATTGGGGGCCTTCGGCAGAGCAGCAGTGCGGGGCTCGGTTTGGGAGGTTCACAGTGGGCAGAGGGAAGCTTTGTGAACCTGACTCTTGGGGACGTCTCAGCATGGATGCCTGGTTTGGGCCAAACTCGTTACCTCGCAAGTGACGAAACCTTCTGGGAAATAAATTTCTTATTAAAATAAAAAATCTCCCCATAATTTCTCTTCAGATTTAAAGGGGGGATGTGGAAGAAGGAATCCTATCCCGTTTTAACTACTTCACAATGTTTGGGTGGATGAGGGAAGCAATACTATTTCTTGGTGCCAAATCTGAATGTGGCTTCTTGCTGTCTGTCAGTTTCTAGGGCACACAGCCTGGACAGCAGCGTGTCTCGGGCTGGGGCATAGCTTGGAACAGGAGGAGCTTGAACCACTGGTCCAGCTCTGGGCTGCAGTGATTTAGAGGGAGGAACAGAGGCAAAGCTTGCTCTGGTCATCCCTGAGTGCACAGGGCCCTGCCTCTCCCAGTTAGTGTGCATTTTACATTTCAATGAGATGCCCCATTTCATTGGAGGATTGAGTGCAAAAGCCAAGCTAAGGGGTTGGCTCAAGTTGGGTTTCCCGGAAGGATTCTGGGCCAGTGATTTGCTGTTGCAGAGTTCTCAGAGAAGGGGAGTGAGAGCAGCAGGGTCAGGCGGGAGGAGCAGTCAGCAAAGATGTGTTCTCAGCTGCAGATGGGCCCGGGGCCCGTGGAGAGTGGATGGCACCCTCAAGTTGTTCTTCCTTGTGCAGGGGATTGGCTGCACACCCCCTTGGAGTGAAGACTTGATCTTCCAGACATTCAGTGCTCCTGGGCTGAGGGTGGTTCTTGGGAGGAGAATGCAGTCTGAGCCATCACCAGGCAGCATTCAAGGCACTGGGTGGTGGGTACACCAGCCCGGTGAAGGGGATCTAAGCAGGCACCACTGCAGGGGTACAGGTCACCCTGCTGTCCTCTTGACTTCCCTGGGTGTGATAAAACTGCAGGGTCCTGTCACCTTTAAGAAGATGCTTATTCATCTGTCTGTGAGAGGTTCGCTTTCCTTTCCAAGCCTTTATGCCCTAGCAGGTTTTAGACATGTTTTACAGAGGGATGGGAGGGGTAGCCGCATAAGCTAATGTAGCTGGTCAGATATTCTCACTCTCCCCTGTATGCAGCCACGAACAGAGCCACTCAGCCATTCAGCCAGGCTCGTTGAAACTGAGGGCATAAAAAGAGCTGATTTCACTCACGTTATGGAAGTGCGGGTTCCCCCAGGAAAGGCAAGGCTGTCCAAAATGTGTGTGGTGCGTACCTTTGGTGTGGACGTTGTTTTCAAGACTTCACTTCCTTGTATAGGCCTAGTCTTGTCCCTGACCACCATTACCCGTGCTACTTGTCTTTCTGTTATTTGGAAATGGTCACCAAAAGTGATAGCCTTTGCCCTCCCCTCCCCCACACACATACACACCACCACCACCACCACCAGCACCACAGTTGCCATTTCCTTTCATGCAGTGAGATTCTGATACCCAGCATTCTCCCCAACAACACCCCAGATTTGAGGCTGGACCTTCTGTCGTCACCTGAGTCTGTTGCTGCTTCCAACAAGCCAAAACATAACCACACATTCTATCTGTTTCGCTCTTTGGATCTGAACTTCATGGTAAAAAGAAGATTTTTAAAAGTTATGTGACAGGAGAATATAGAAACTTCTGGGACGTGTTCAAAACCAGTGAAAACACAGAGAGAATGCTCTCCCTGGTGCCTCTGCATTCAGACCGGTCAGACGTGCCCCTGGGACACCCTGGGCTCCCATCAGCTGGCACCGGGAATGGAAACTCTGGCCACGGGCAGTTCCGAGGCTTCTCCACTCCCTGCCTCACCCGGTCCCGCCCCCCTGCTCGCCGACAATGTCTCAGAGCAAGTCTGATCTCGCATCATTCCACCCTAAACACCAGCCAGCCAGCCCGTCTGCATGCAGCAGCAGACCCAGAGGCATGACAGGATCTCAGGACAGAGAGGGCTTGTCCGCTGTGCACAGATAGGCCCCTCCAGAACGGATGGGCTGCTGAGTGATGAGTGTGGCTCACTCAGGACACTGTCATTTGAAGGGAAAATGTGGAATGCCAGACCCAGACCCAGGGGTGTGGGTAACAAGCTGCTGCCCACCACCCACCCTCCAGCCTGCACTCATGTGGTCTGGATCCCAATCGCTGTGGTGATTTAGGGCAGGATTCCTTTGGGGTGATCAAGGGAATATTTGTGGGAGAAGCAGTGTTTGTGTGGTTCCTGGGTTAGCCTGGGTTCCCAGAAGCTGAGCCTGGCATGAGTGCTCATGTGAAAGTGATTTTGAAAGTGCTCCCTGGAAAGGCTGTTAGGAGAGCGGACACCAGGACCAGGAGAGATGGAGGGGAAGGGGCAGGGGCAGGATCAAGCAGAGGCTCACAGCTGGCACTTCAGCTCCTGGAGCCCTGGGTACAGACTGTTGGGTGTCACAGCACCTGGAGCTGGCGTGAGGAAGGTGGTAAAGGGATCCTCAGGGAAGCAGGTGGGGCATGGACGGTAACTACTACACGAGGGCACTTCTTTACCGATATCTGAACCTTGCGCTGTTGTCAGTTGGGACCTTTCAGGAGCCCTGGTACCAATTCTTTCTGCCTTACCCTTGTGGGTCCCTGTATCCCAAGCACACATTGGGGTACAGACCACTGTCATGAAATGTGCAAATGATGAAATGGGGCCCCGGGGCACCGACAGAGTCGCTGCAAAGGTGTCAACATGCATTCCATCAGGCATATCTCAGCAAACAGGAGAATCTGAGTCAGCTCAATGTTAGCCCAGGACGAATGTCAAGACGCAAGTAGACAACGCCAGCACTTAAATAAGGCAGGAACTCCTTTTGGGTGGAAGGAGCCAGGACATTGCTCCTGCGTGACTCCTTGCACTTCCAGGCCATGTTTCTCTTGCCCGTGGCTTCGTATAGGCTAACCAGGAGGACTGGCCAACTTCAGTCTTGGGTCCCATTCTGGGCTCTAATGTACCATGAAGTTCAATGCAATTCCACATATTCTTTTAAATTCGGGGTGAAGTCTTTTCTTTTGGAAAAGACAAAGCTGGGGTTTTCATAGCAGGTACTTAATCTCTCCGAGCCTGGGGGGAAATGTGAACTGAGCTCTGACTAATGTTGGGCCCAAGATTTCTCCTGGTTTATGACAGCAATGCATTTGCATACTGTGGTTGAGAAGAAAGGACACTTGACTGAGAAGACCTGTGCTTGAGATCACACTTGCTTTGTGAACTAGGCCTCAGTTTCTCCTGCTGTAAAGTACAGAGTGTCAGAGTAGCCATGAGATCAGGTAAGGGAAACAGATTAGTAGCTACGCCTGTTCCCACTGTAGAGCTTGGCTGTGCGTTGAAGGAGAAGCACATCAAAGAGTACCCACCCCATGAGAACACAGAATGCTCCACTGCCTCCCACCTGCACATCTGGCCTCTCTTCCAGCTCCACCTGGAGTACCTCCACTATAGCCACCTATGCCCTCCCTCTTCAAGACCCCTCTCAAGGCAGACTTACCCCAGCTGCCTTTACCGCTGCTTTGGCTCAGGCTGATCCTTTTCTTCCTGATTCTGAATACCACTCCCTGTCTGATCCACATGAATACGTCTAGATTAGTTATGAAGGTAGCTCTAAAAATAGTTATCATTTCAGGTAGAGGCAAATAGCAGCAGATTGCATCTTTCAAAAAGACCACAGCAATAACTGCAGGACCCTGTGCTCTTCCAGAATCTTGCCCTTTCCCCACCCCTCATCAAGAGATAGAGTCTAGTCTCCCTTTCACATGAGGCCGGTTCAGACTTTTGTAACTGCCCCAAGGGACAGAAGGTGGTGGAAATTCTCTGCGTGACTTCCAGGCGAGGTCACAAAAGGCCATACAACTTCTTCCTGGCCCTCTGCCTTGTGTCTCTGAGCCTCCATATGAGAAGTCTCCATGCTGAAGAGATCCCAAGAAAAGAGCACATGGAGAAATCACACTGAGATAGAGGCTTCAAGGAGCCCCAGCACTTCCAGCCCCTGTTTTTGAGCCTCCTCAGCACAAGTGCCATAAAGGCAGGGAGTGAGCAAGTCTTCACATTCCCAGTCCCAGCAGCTGTGTCACTGAGAAAGGACCACCTAGCTGGGCCCAGTCAGCCCCCAGAAATGGGAGACATCATAAAAAAACATTAAAAACGTTATGGTTGTCTTAAATCACTATGTTTTGGATAGCTATTATACTGGAGTTAGTATGTATGATATACACATGTAATACACACATATACACATCCATATATAGCCTGCCTTCTACCATCCTGCACTCTGTGTGGTTTGTGTGCTTAAATACGCCTTCCCTAACTGGGTTGTAAACTTCAAGAGATCAGGGCTATGTTATCTGTTTTCTAGTTATCCTCTGCCAGTTAGAGCAACATGGCACATGTTCATCCTGCAGTTAAATTGATAGGGAAACTGTGTGCCTGCCTGTATCCCTGAAAAGCTTGCTTTCATGATAGGATGCAAACATAATCATAAAGAGATCAGAGTCTCTTTGGTCCTTGAATCTTTCTCAAAGGAACCCTGTATCCTTAGAAAGAGTCATTTACCTGAATCACTGAGAATAAGCCACAGGGTTTGCTTCTGTGTCTTGGATTCAGGAAAAGATAAGGCTGCTCTCCAGCCCTCCTACCTGTGGGCACTTGACAGCCTATCTCTTGGAAGTGATTTGGCTGGACCTTGTTTCCTCAGTCCAGGACCCCCACGGGGTTTGCTGCTTTCATCTTCAGATTGAAAAACAGCCCCTTTGCCTATCTTCCCACAGAGTGTTACCTAGGAGACTGCAGGTTTTATGCACATAAGTTTGACAGTCTGATCCTCCTTATTTGAGCTATACATGAAAACTTAAACATTGTAGTCTCTCAAAGAATAATAAAGTTTTTCTGTGCCTATCACCCAAAATATCACCTATCTCAAGTACTGAAAGGATCATACTTTGAAAGAATTATTTTAATAGATTTTCTCCATAGACCTATATGGGGTGCCCTGAAATTCAATGTTTATTTGAGAAAAGATCATAGGAAGTAATGCTATGAACATCTTTTCCACCCTTTGAAAGTCTGCCAAGTCGCTTTACCTCACACATGGCAGGAACTTGGTGTCCAGCATTCCAGGTGACCTGCACACCAACATCTTCAAGGACATCTTAAACCAGTCCTTGGACTGTGAGGGTGACGAGGAGGGTCTTCATTTTATTTGAACAGCCTTTTACCCAAGTGAGCCCAAGACTTTTCCTGGTTTATAGCAGCAAATGCATACATTTACATCTAGCCTCTGTGACCAGATGACCGAGTTATTCCATCACAAAGTTTATGTTACTACCATTGCCTCTGCTTTTGGAGGGGGGGGGGTCAAAATAATTATGTTGATTTCTTTAAGGATTTCTTTGAATGTGTTTTAACTCCAAGCAATCCTGCAATGAAATATAAGCACACAGACACAAGCTAGCCAGCAATGACATAAAATCCTAAATTCTGAGGGGGGACGGGGGGACATGGGGTCATTGAGTTGTAATGGGGAATAAGATGGGGGATAGTAGGGAACGCGTCATTGACTTGTATTGGGAGAACAAGGTCATTGACATATAATGGGGAATATGATAGAGTTGACACAGAACCAAGTGAAACTTTTCCATCCTTTTTCCTGTTGGATTTTCCTCTTCGCTTTTTTGTAAAATCTTTATTGTTGAAAGTATTCCCCATTGATCCCATCTAGCCTGCCCCACCCCAGGCCTTCACTACCCTATTGTCTGTGTCCATGGGTTACGCATATATGCATACAAGTTCTTTGGTTGCTCTCTTCCCACCCCCACCCCCCAACCCATCTCTGCCTTCCCTCGGATCCTCTTTACTCTAAACGCAAATCGTGGTATTTATTATTTTGATCTCAGCTAATTCGAGTGCCAATCGGACTTTTCCTTCACTTTCTTTTTAAACACATTAATACTTTTATGTGCTTGAGGTAGTGACCAGATATAGTCAAAAGTTTTGTTTGCTGCCTACCTTTCTTTCCTATTTCTAAAGCTTCACAAATTTGTCTGGACTTGAAAAGCATTTATTAAACACCTTCCTTTATTGCTGTGAATTTCAATTTGCCAACTTCATGAGGAACGTCAAAACCTGACACTTATGGGAACATGGAAGAGAACTTCCAGATTCCAAACGAAAGCAGAACCCGATTTCACTCCCTTGGCTGTAACTGGTTTCCAATATCATTTTGCCTCCTAATGCACTTTCTTGCCTCTAAAGCTTTCAGGCATCACCTGTCAGACACATCAGAGCTGCCACATATGCTTCTTTGGATTGCCTAAACTTTGAAATAGATACAGTTGAGGGCTGTGGAATACTGCAGCATCTCTTCCTGTAATCTCCTGTCTTGAGTGCTCTTTCTAGCCAATCCTTGGTTTATACATATAAGTGCCGATAAAATGAGATGACCTCCTAGCCCAGTGATGGCGAACCTATGACACGCATGTCAGAGGTGACACGCAAACTCATTTTTTTGGTTGATTTTTCTTTGTTAAATGGCATTTAAATATATAAAATAAATATCAAAAATATAAGTCTTTGTTTTACTATGGTTGCAGATATCAAAATATTTCTATATGTGACACGGCACCAGAGTTAAGTTAGGGTTTTTCAAAATGCTGACACCCCGAGCTTAAAAGGTTCGCCATCACTGTCCTAGCCCTTCCATCTTACCCGTCAGCCCATTCCAGTCACCTTAGCTTTCCCCAGCTTATTATTGACTATTTGGCCACACAGTTATTTCAGGCTGCATTAGTTTCATAGAGGATTTACTGTGGCTAATAGCAAGTTTGGGGAACCTGTAGTGTTAGTTTACTATAAATTATCTGCAGGAGGTGATGACCTAGAATATATTCTGGACTTTTGACTTTCAGTCATCATAGAGTAGCTTATATTGGATTAATGTAGGAACGGTTATAGACTGGACAAACCAAAGAAAAACAATTGTGTAAAAGCTCTGGCCAGTGAATAAAGTAAGTAAAGACTTTGGGGTATATGAACCTTGAAATAAGGAAACCACACTGTGTGAGAGCCATGCCAGTTGGCCTTTTCCTTGATGAACCTCCCCTGTATGTGCAGTGCCTAGGGGATAGAGCACAGCCAGAAAGCTGTGATCTTATTGGGGTGAGGCATCAGCGAGTAGAGTTTGGAACTCCCAGAGCTGGTGGAAATTGGGGGACATCCCAGAAAGGAAGAAGTCACAGAGAGAACCTTAAATCCTTGACTGACACCTCCTAAGTTGTGCATGCTTTGGGACCAACTCCAAGCACCCCAGGGGAAACAACAGCTGAGAGGCTTAAATTGCTGAGTAGGCACTTTAGTAGCTCCTACCAGCCCATTGGAGATACAGAGTTTGTAGTGCAAGACCCCCAAGTTAAAGGGGCTTACTAAATAGCTCAAACTTTCCATTGAAATCCTATAAGACAGCGGTTCTCAACCTATGGGTCGCAACCCCTTTGATGGTCTAACAACCCTTTCACAGGGTTCGCCTAAGACCATCCTGGATATCAGATATTTACATTACGATTCATAGCAGTAGCAACATTACAGTTATGAAGTAGCAACAAAAACAATTTTATGGTTGGGTCACAACATGAGGAACTGTATTTAAAGGGCCAGAAGGTTGAGTACCACTGCTTGAGTATCAAGAATTCCAGGACCTAAGCATTATTAGAACAGACTTTTGTCAGAAGAAGCCTAAAACCACCACTAGAGATGACCCTCCAGTAATTTAACTTCCTGCTCAAACAAAAACTCAGCACTCTTTGAAGGAAGACAGAATCCAGAGTCTCCTCAGGGCATCATCCATAAAGTCAAATATACAATAAAAAATTACTAGACACATATCAAGTAGATTCTAAACCCCCTTGCTTTGATCTGGCCTGCTCCACACTGTGACCAGTCTTGCTCTGATAATTGTAAGAGAGTACAATGGCCTTCTTAGAATATCTTCCTTGTCATCACTTCCTACTCTTGGTCCATCATCTAATTGGAGACCAAAGCATATTGTAGAAGCAAAAGGCGTTTAGTCTGTCTCATTCAAAGCTGTAATGTGCCACCATTAGAGCCCAGTGATGGGCCAAGAAAATGGAGAAAAATAGATATAAGAATTACTTTTTATTTTAGATTAATTATATTCTTTTAATTTTTATTCAGATTCAGTGTCAGATGTTTTCCAAGAGATGTACCCATGACATTTGGAATCTAAACATTTGGTGAACAAACTTCATGTTCAAATAAAAAAACCTTGAGCTTAAATTTACCCTTAAAAGAGTTGCAAGTGTAATTGGAAGATTCTTTGGGTGCTTTGACCCAAAATCGTAGGTGAATGGTAAAAAGGGAAAATGATTTCCTAAAAGTAACATCTTCATTTTTCCCTAAAGGAGAGACCAAAGGTCACCAAGAACTAAATTGAGGCATAAGCACAGCTTGAGTTTTATCAGCTGAATTATACAATAATTTGTCTGTTTATTTACAGCTCTTCCTACAATTAAGTGTGAGTTTTTTTAGATATTTAATTATTTATAGAATAAATTTCAAGTTAATGTTTTCTAAATGGGTGCATCTGCTCAAATATATTTGGTATTTTCAGGGAGTCATTTAGAAATATTTTAATCTTCCCCTTTTGTAATGGATTATGCTCTAAAAGAGGTACTGATCAAAGAAACTGTGACAAGAATTACTATTACCAGGCATAAGGAATTCCAGTTATTCTTTTCTTTTAGGACTTTTTCAGGAAACTTTACTATAGGGAATTAGGCCCCCATTCCCACTCCAGTAACTATGGTAGACATTGTTAATGGATCATGATGCTCTGCCCCACTTGTTGTAGAAGACTGGAGAAAAACCAAGCAACGCTTTAGAGAAATGGAATTACACAGTTTTATTATGCCAGCGGACTCAGCAGAATAATTTCCCAAGTCTGAGCAAAGTAACATGCAGGGAGCATCTCCTTTATATTTTCCCCCAAATATGGATTATGCTTCCTGTCCTTTCACAGGCTTTGCAAAAAAGGCCCAGGTTTTGGGGGTCTTCAGACCATATCTAATGGTCTGGCCTGGCGCCAGCACTAATACCACCCCCACCCCCCACCCCCGGGGCTGTGCACTGTTCATAGTTTATGGCCTCTGTATTTAGGTAACAGGTCTTGGAAGACCACTTTCTGGGAAAGAGGCAGTGACTTAATTATAGGTTATCAAGAATGTACACTGGGCTTGCTGGCACAGATTCAGATTGCTAGACGCCCCCCCTCCCCCCAAAAAATATCAGAGTTACATTGGAATTAGCCTTTTAGCCTTCTCATACTGAGCCTCATCCAAGCCTCAGCCTAACCGTCAGTCATTACTAGTCAACTGATGAACATATAAGATAAAATCTATTTTCTACCCCTGAAATTGATGACCATGGAATAACATTATGGAGATAAAGAACAGATATTCAAAGAAGAAGCAGAAGGAAAACTTAAACTGTGCTTCTAACCAGATCCTTCTGTCATTACTTTTCCATTTCTAGACCAATACTAAAGGTTACTTCTAGCTCTGAAATTTGGTGAATTGTCATTTTTTAAAAATCACTGATTTTGAACCCTTCAGTCTTTTATCATGCATACTTCGTCTTCTATAAAATAAATTTGCAAAGACTAAACATTCTTAATGTAGATTCCTGTAGGGGATTATTACATTCAAAACAATCTGTTTTCATTGCATTTTTCCAAGGAGGAATGGGCATTCCTTCTTACCACTGAATGTCCTCTTAAGAAGCTACTTAGTGGGTTTCTGCATACATCAGCTTGTTGGTTTGAATTTCTCTGGATCAATAAGCAGTCTTGAGAGCATAGCAGTGTAGCACTTGAGCAGACCCCAGTTCATCCATCTAAACATTCTGCCTCTGACATTGGCACCAAGGGACATTTTGAGGACCAGAGCAGGCCAAGCATGGCATAAATTTCTGAATACTACAGGGCTATTTACCATAAATATTTTATTTCCTTTAATGAAAATTCATTATTGACACAGTCATGGTATTCCTACAAGAGTAACAAATGCAAGTTGGAGGCTCATGCCCCTGCAAATAGGCCTCCTTCTATATATTGCCATGTTTGTGGGTTGAGACCACTACATTATTCACTGTATTTTCTACAGTAGCTACTGGCTCAGAGCCATGAGCAACACTGATGCCATGGCTTTTTATTATTGATAAAGAAATATGTTTCTAGTTCATCAAATTATATTTCAGTGCTCTGCCAGGCCATAAGTCTATGTAACTAATGATTGGGATTCTTCAGATGCAAAAAATATCTGTTCCCTTCCAGGAGAAAAGCTTGTGGGATGATTGTGTGAAATTTTCTGCCAATATGGAAATGAGAAAAAGAGCTCTGAAGTGGAAACCAAAGAACTTCTCATAGGTGTTGGATCAACTTCAGCATCAGGAAAAGGGGGCAGAGACAGTCTACCAACTTGCATCAGGAATGAGGTGGCTCTGTGCTTCTGTTGGCAATGCTGGATGCATCCTTTCTCTATAAGTACACGGAAGGGAGGTCATTGAGGGCTGTTGCCATTATTGGGTGGAAATTCAACCAGATGTGAATGAGTCCTTTGCTAGAAAATGTCACCCTTGTTGAAATGGAGGGGTACAAAAGTGCGAAATTCCTAGCTCCCCTTGTCTAAATATGAGTTTGCCAGAAATAGACTCTGAGGCAGGCGGCGCAAGTACAAGTTTACTTGGGAGATGATCCAGATAGGGGAGTCCAGAATTGAGACAGGGAAGGGAAGGCAGCCAGTCAAAGGAATGTTATAAAGCCACTTGTCACTGTGGACAACTAGAGCTTGATCCTGCTGAGAGTTATCACACTTGAGTGGGGAGGGAGCTGAGTGAGGTTGAGGGCTTCTTCAGATGTTGGTTGAGGGCTTCTTCTGGGGGAAAGAGCCGTATTAATTCTTCAGCATATCCAGCCTTCAGTATCTGGGCAGAGCACCCTTTCTCAGCTTTGGAGATACAGGTGTGGCAGTTGCTTAGCATGAAAGGGGTCAGACCCCAGGAATGTGGGTGGGGCATTGATGTCTTGGGAAACACCCCTTGTCCATATTTCTCCCTCTCCAATGGAGCTAGCATTTAATAATTAGATACCCGTTACTAGGTATTACATATTTCATAAGTATCACAGTTAATCCTCTTAACCACGTAAACTAGTATTGTTTTTATTCTCCCATTTTGCACATTAAGACTGAATAAGGTTAAGGAATTTCCCCGAGGCCACAGAACTCATGAGTAGTGAAGGAGGGCTTCAAATTTAGGTCTTTAGGCGCTTAGAAAACCCTGGCTGCCTGAGGTAAGCAAATGTCACCACATTAGTATATTTGGCTGAAGCAACCTTTCTCAGCAAATTTGATTGGTAATATTTGTTTGGTAGTATTTTTTTAAATCCTCACTCGAGGATATTTTTTCATTCACTTTTAGAGAGAGTGGAAGAAAGAGGGAAAGACAGAGAGAAATATCAATGTGAGAGAAACACATCGATTGGTTGCCTCCTGTATGTGCCCTGACCAGGGTCCGGGCCTGGGAGGAGCCTGCAACTGAGGTACGTTCCCTTGACCAGAATCAAACCGGGGACCCATTGGTTCGCAGGCTGACGCTCTACCCACTGAACCAAACCGGCTAGGGCTTTGATGGATAGTTTGATGAGCCCTCTCTTGAGGTTCTTGGTTACCATGACCTATGGTTGCATCTTCCTTCACAGAGATGCTGCTCATGATCTTGTTTCTACGTACACATCAACCCATTTGAATCCAGAACTTGGTTTCTGGCTTTTGAAGGGAAGGACTGTGCCCTTTAAAAGGTGGGGGAGGAGGGAGTCAGTTTGCCCTTTCCAATACAGGAATCAACATGCTAGACATGTAGCCCCAGTTATGATCTCAGCTCCTCCCCTAATATCTGTGTGAACTTAGACTGGTTACTTGCTTTCTTTCGGCCTTGATTTACTTATCTGTAAGTTAGGGATAGTGTTCCATATTATGTAGAAGCAATGAAAAAGCAATAAATATATATTTACAATACTTGATAAAGATGAGTTCCATCCTTAAATTCAGGATACTGAAATTATTGGGATGATTTCAACGAGCGTTGAGGCTTCCCTTGCCTCCCGCTGAACCTTTCACCCACTCAACTTGTAACTCCTCAGTGATCAGGACTGGGTATCCTGGTTCTTTCTGGAACTAGAGCTAAGTATGGTGCCCAGCACATGGTAAGAGCTGAACAAGTGTGCTTTTTTTTTTTTTTTTTTGCATGTGATTGATTTCGTAATACATTTCCCAGTGTGAAAACACAGTCCTTAAAATGAGACAACCTCCCGGCAGGCAGCAGTTCCCCAGGGCACCCTGCACCCTCCCACTGCCAGACAGCCTCCCGCTAGCATTCCTATGGCTTTCTGAACCTCACTGAGCCTAAGAGGAGGGCACTGAACTGTCTCTGAAATGTTTCCAGGGACTAAATATTTAAAAAATGAAGTTGTGCCTATATCCATTTTCACACAGATTCTTTTGTGGATGATTCTGTTCAGGGTCTTCAGTCACGACAGATGCATACATCTGATCAACAAACACTCATTAAGTGACTGCTCCATGCTGGCCACTTAAATAGGCACTGAGGACACAGAGGGGAATACATTTTCTCCAACCCTAACCACCTGTCTAGTGGAGAAGACAGAAGAAACCGAAGTTGCTGGAGGCAAGGCCTCATGTACAAAATGCTGCTGCAGGGCCAGGGACTACAACAGTTATTGCATTACTCAGGGTGGGCTTGGATATGCTGGGTAACAAACAGCCCCCAAATCACAGTGGCAAAAAGAAGAATAAAAATGTTCTGTCTTACTTATGCTACATGTACAAAATATATGTATTAGGGGTGTGAGCTTCTGATATCAGTCACTCAGGGATCCAGGCGGATGGGAGATTCACCCCAACATATGTTTCTTTGAATGCTTAGACAAGAAAATGCAAGCCTGTCCAGAAATATGACATGTTGTTTTACTCACCTTCTATTAATCAGAGCAAGTTGCTGGGCCCCACCTAGCCTTGAAGGGCAGCCACGGGCACACTCCTTCCAGGTCTCTGGAACAAGGAGAATGGGGTATTTGTGAACTGCCTGCATGGCCACCCAAGTTGGAATCCAGTTGTTGGGGAGATTACTGGAGTGTCATTTCTCAGCCAATAATTCTGTGTTTATACAAAAACCATTTCTTGGGAGAAAGAACCGCTGAGTACATTCACACTTGTGTTCACTTTCTCTTTCATCAACCCTGGCCTGGTGGGCACAGGCCATGGGGAGAGAAATGGCAGAGCTCCTGTCCTCAGGGAACTGTCAGTCCAGTTGAGTCAAAGGTACAATAGGCAACAAATGGCTGCAGTTTGGTTGGAATGTCATGTGTTGAGTGCTCACACAGTACAGGAGGGCCACCATAGGAGTGAGGAAGGCTCTGTGCGAGGCTAGTACTACACCCACTGGCAAGGTTTCCCCAGTGTTCATGTGAGGGGAAGAAGGAGCAGCAGGCTTTATGGGGGAGCACAGAACAGAACTGTGAAGTCACCCCATTGCTGCAGTGGACGAGCTGGGCAGGATCAGGACTCCAGATTCTTGGGGCAATTCCCAAGAGGCAGTCAATCAAATTCTCTAGATATTTTGGTATGAAAGTCCCCTGGGATGAGACAACATACTGCGATTGCCTGGCTCATATTCCTTCTGCTCAGATGTGCTAAGGGAGCTGGGTGTTAGCATGTGTTGATCTTCATCTTGGCTGCTTCATTTGATCAATAGGCAATTAGTATGTCCAAAGATGCCATGAATGTCCCTGCTGCAGGTGTGTGTTTTTTTTTCAAAGAAAGCAGAAAGCACTCTTCATCTCCAGCAAACCTCCATTTAGATTCATCAAACCCAGGCCTCAGGAAAGCAGCCAGGAGAGAGGAGCGGGCCGCTGATTGCTGTTGCCTTGGCAAGGGGAATGCACTGGGTTCGGGCTCAGTGGTTTCTATGGGAACAGCACTGCTTGCCTTTGCTGGCCCCCTGGGGCGGGTGAGATGTACTGAAAGGAAAACTGAGAGGGAGAAAGAAGAAAGAGTCCTGGCTGGTGCGCTCAATGGTTAGAACACCAGTCAAGGGCATGTACCTGAGTGCAGGTTCGATCCCCGCCTCTAGTCAGGGTGCATGCAAGAGGCAACCAATCCATGTATCTCTCTCACACATCAATGTTTCCTCCCCCACCCCCCGCTCTCACACATCAATGTTTCCTCCCCCACCCCCCGCTCCTCTCTCCCCACTTCCACTCTCTCTAAAAATCAATGGAAAAAATATCCTCACCCACTAGGTAAGGATTAAAAAAAAAGAGCAGTAGAAAGAGACTTGGAGGATTGTGAAGGTGTTCAGGAGAACCCTCAGCCAGATGTGGTCCCAGAAGCCCGATCATGGGAAGCACCTAGAGCAGTGGTTCTCAACCTTCCCAATGCCGCGACCCTTTAATACAGTCCCTCATGTTGTGGTGACCCCCAATTTCATTGTTACAAATTGAACATAATTAAAGCATAGTGACTAATCACAAAAACAATATGTAATTATATATGTGTTTTCTAATGGTCTTAGGCGACCCCTGTGAAAGGGTCGTTCGACCCCCAAAGGGGTTGCGACCCACAGGTTGAGAACCGCTGACCTAGAGGGACGTACATCGTGCAGCTGCCTTGGACTAAACACAGTCCTGAAGAAACAGACGCCAGTGCCAGGCAGTCAGGAATTGGTGATAGGTGACTTCAACCCCAAGATAGAACGGAATGTGTCCTTGGCCCCCTGCCAGACCAGCATCCCATTATGTTATAATTATGAGGAATGGTGATACATAACCCAAGCATGGCTAGAGGTGCTTCACATACACTGTCTGCACTCTCCCCAGCAAGGATGGCATCCACACACCCATCCTGCGGATGAAGGAAGTGGGTTCGGAGAGGGGAAAGGATAGCCTGGGAGAGGTGTAGGTGGGGTCTGACCCTGGCTTGATTCCCCACCTGGGCCCTTATGCAAAACCCAGTCAACAACTCAAAGCAATTATTACCTTCTCAAAGATGGACGAGCATCCTAGCTCTCACCCCTTGACTAAGAAATGCTGCTGGTTTGTGTGGGCTTGGGTATGAGGAAGCATACCCGAATGGAGGGCAGCTGGGGGGCATCAGCACCCCATCAGCCTGTGGGAGGCACTAGAAGCCCCACCTTGTTTTAAAGATGAGAAAACTGAGGCCAGAAGCGCTGGACAGAGCCTTCCGGTCCAGTGAGCTACCCTGCCTCCTCCACATGCTCTTGTCGTACCCAGCTGTGGTTCTTCTGAAAACACCATCTCCCAGTTGTGTGGTGGCTTGAGTCTGAGTCGGCCAGGAGGGGAGCTTGCTTGGTCCTGGGGAAGCAGCTCGGTGCTCTGGTAGCTCTGTTCTTGAACCGCTGGGCAACCTGAGCAAGGCTGACATTCTCCACCCCGGTCAGTGCCCAGGGTCAGCTCTCTTCAGCATTTTTCATCCCACGGATACCTAGTAAAGGTGTCTGCTGCGTGCACTAACTGTTCTCTGTATTCCTGGGAGTAGTAAGGAGGAGCTTCGGGCCATTTGTCAGATGGCCAGTAGGCAAACTGAGGCTGAGAGAGGAAAATACACCCACCAAAGGCCAGCCGTGGGAGTGCTGGCATCGAGCCCTGCATCTCCAGATGCCCAACTGAGGAGCCTTTCCTTGACCCCAGGCTGACCCCTTCCTTAGGAAGGTTAAATACAATCATTCCAACTGCTTTAGAACCTCAGCAAAGCAGCACTTCGTGAAACAGCGGCATGCGCATTGATAGGCTGTGTGGATAGTGCCTAAATAGGGGCTGATGAGGTCAGTAATAAGCATTAGGGGCCTCCCCCAGTGAAGCTACTGCCCAATGGGTCTCCACTGAGGGCTCTTACATTCTCTTAATGAGCCACCATGCTTAATATAACAACGCGTTACAGTGTCGCTAACTAGGGTGGAAATCTTAATATCCAGGCCCTGCCATGCTGGGTTCGGAATGCAAATCTCAATAGCAGTTTATCCAGGCCTTTAAGCTTGGCCCAGGGCCTCCCTTCTGCCACCACCACCTCCAACCCACACCACCGCCATGTGCAGATGCCAGTTATGCATGAGCAAGTTATGGTCTCTCGTTCCTACTCATAAAGACACCCTGCACCTCCTCTCTCCCAGTTCCTACACAAGGGAGGCTTGGAAGATGACAGGGGTAGGGGACACAGGCTGTAGTGGACACTGGGCATCGCTACTCCAGACACGTGGATGGTTTCCTGAGGCACCTGCGACTCTGTCCAGGCCCTGCTCTGATCCCAGGAACTCACTGGACTTGGCCAGTGCAGGGCTGGATAGTATTTCACGTATTTTCTCACTAACACGTTAAGTAGCGACCTAGAGACCACCCTGATGTTGCAGTGCTGAGTGAATAGAGTGGTATGCCTAATGGATCATGAAAACATCTTTTGGGGCAGAGTCCCAGGTGCTTTAACACAACTGTAGTTGGTTGCCTACCTTCTAATCTGCAGGAAACACTAATTTCCAGTTTGAGGTCTGTGAATAGAAAGATATCATTTTTTCTCATCCAAGTTCATGGACCCCCCTGAACATGAGGACTGGCAGACTGTCCTGACCCCCAGCACAGAGAATGCTGTCATCTGTACTGAGCTGGTTTTCTCTCTCTTTTCTTCAGCCCTGCATGAGTTCCCCAGGGACATCTTCACCAACGAGAAACGGAGACAGGGAGCAGTGGTTCTCCATGTGCTCTGTGTAAGTACCTTCTCGTGGCTCTGCTGGAGGGTCCCAGGGGAGGCCTGGCTGGGGGGTGGGCAGTGGTGCCTGCACCGACACCGCCCCTCCCTCCTGTTCACACACCTGGAGGGGGGTCCTCGGAGCCTTGTGGGGACAATCTCTCAGTGTACCCTCTTTAAAAGGCCATGGGTTCATAAGCTGGCAGGCATCTGTGTGCATTCTGTTCTTGATATCCCACCCAAAGTGTGGACTCCAAGGCCAAACAGACCTGCTCCACACTACTTAACTATGCTCATTCTCTCTGCTCAAATGTCACCCCCTTGGGGAGCCCTTTCCTAACCAGCCTTTATATTGTTATATGATTATTTGCTTATTGTCAACCTCACTGACATGTAAGCCTCAGGAGAACTGGGACTTGGTTTTGTATGCGACTTAATTTCCCCACCTGTTCCCAGCATGTGGCAGGGGCAGAGTATTTGTTAAGTCAGTGGATTAAGTATAATGGCAACTGATACAGTGCCTGGCATGTAGTAGGTGCTCACTAAAGTTTGTTCTGGCTCTGAACATCCACCACTGCCCTAGCACGTCCTCTGCAAACCCAGTGGGCTGGAGGCCTGTGATTTCCCTGGACCCCGTGAGAGAGTTTGGAGAGGGGGTGTGTGGAGATATGTCTGAGGAGTGGCGGAGAAGCCGAAGGACCCGGCCGGGTTCTGAACGAGGTGCGGCATTGTGCCCTTTCATCTCCGGGATACCCACCCTCCCCCAGAATTCTATCATCTGGTTATTTATTGCTGTGAAAAAAATTCTGCAAATTCTGTGATGTACCCAATAACCACTTTACGTTGCTTCTGGGTTCTGTGAGCCAGTCGTTAAGAAAAGGCCCAGAGGGAATGCTGTACACAGGGTCCGGGCCTGGGTGGGTCGATGTGATGGCGGTGTTGACACGCAAGGCTGGGGCTGGGGCCACTGCTGCTGGAGGACCCCCCCCCCACCCCCCCGCAACTCCAAAAGGGCATGTCTGGGGTCCAGGCTGAGCACTGGCAAGGCTGGGACTGTTGACCAGAGCACCTCCCTGTGGCTGCTCCATCGTGGCTTCATGGGGGGCGCTGAGAGGTGGGCTTACAGTGGGCTTTCAGTGAACCTGGAGGGAACCTCATGGCCTGTAATGCCCAGGCCCCTAAATCACAGGCATCTATTACTCAAGGGGAGGGGACAGAGACCTCACTTTTCAGTGCACACCTGGACTCTGGAGTCTGAACAATCACGGGCTTGGAGACAGCTCTGCTGTTCTCACCTTGTGTGTGGCCTTCTGACAGGATATCTAACCTCTCTGGGCCCCTAGGCTGCCCGAAGCCTGAACCCCTCATGGTGAAAGCCATCAATTCTTCAAGTCTTCCCTCACTCACCTCAACCCCCCAGAACCACCTCCCCTGGGGGGAAAAAAGGCATGAGAAGTCCCTTTTAAGCAAAGACAATCTCTAAAAATACCAAGTGATAAAGTTGGCGCTCTGCAGTCCGCCTGCCCATTAGGAGAGCCCATGCACAGAGCGACTAATACGGATGCCAGCTGCCGCCCTCGGCACCAGGGAGGCTCCCTGTCGAAAGGCTGAGGAGACCCAGGCACTGAGCTGGTCCAGAATTCCCTGGGAGCCGTCAGCACCCTGTGCCCCGACATCTGAGAGATGAAGTTGCTACTTTGGGCACAAACAGTGCGAGCTCCCTCCTCCCGGGCCACGTTGCCGCCTGCAGCTGGCAGGGCCCTTCCTCCCACTACCCCGAGCCCCCTCTGATGCCAGCCCAAGGCAGAGGAGGGTGCGTTTGCCTTGCTCTTCATGACTCAAAGATGCCTGAAGTCTCATCTGTCTGTGACCGCACATTCCCAGGGTGGCATGAAGGCCAAGTGTACAAAAACCCTAACCCTAACCCTAATCTCCCCTTAGACACTTCCCTAGAGAGTGGGCAGAAACCTGCAGCTTAGCACCTTGTCATCGTTGGTATCTAATACTGCACTTAGCCCCTGCCCTGGGCCCTGCATTGAAGAAACCCCAGGGCAAGGAGTCTAGGGACCAAGGGCAGCGTCCACCCCTGTGAGACCATGCTCCAGGCACGTGGAACTTCAGAATTTTCCACCCAAACAGCGGAGCCTGCTGCCAAGGCCAGGGTGGGCCTCCTCCCTGATCCATCTCTGAGAGGGAAGAGACTAGGTGAAAAAGCTTGAACTTGCTGCCCAGGGCATCCACAGGCATGCCCATGGTGCAGGGAGGAGCCAGGCTCAGACCAGGAGGAGGGCACCTCTTCTCTATGGCAGGGGCACAGGTTAGGGTGGGCCTGCCGGTACCCGCCCCAAGGTCAAGGACCAAATCTTGCCTTATGCTTTCCGCAAGAGCATTAAGTTCCCCCAGTAGGACATGAGCCTCACCAGGGAAGCCCCTTTGTACAGTGCCCGGTGCCTTGACCAACAAATGCTGCCCAGTTTAGTGCAGGGCTGAGTGATACTTTTCACCCCCTTCATTCACCAAGGTGCCCAGCGCATTTGGTGTGCTCAGGAATCGTTACATGCACATGTGGATGTGAGAAGACCCGCTGCCAGGACTAACCTGTAGGAACAGATGAATGCATGAGACGGAGTGGGAGCTGAGAACAGATTTCCTGCACTCAGCCATCAGAGGGCCTTTCTGAGCCCCTGCAACGTGGGAGCGCTGGGCTGGTCCCTTCTAGAGGCCCGAGAGGCAGCCTCACCCGCAGGAGACCACTGCCCTGGGGGAGGCCCACTAATGGACACTCCAGCCCCGAGCTAGGTGCTGGCCATGCATCGTCTGTGCCATGTGATGTGGGAATGCAGAGAAGGCAAGTCCCGTGTTGGGAGGCAATTGCATTGAACTTGAAGACTGGGTAGGCATTTTCCAACAATGACAGGAGCAAAGGGGTTCCAGGCAGGAGCAGGACACCTGTGATGAAGGATATGGAGACTGGAGAGTCTCTGGCGCCGGGAGTGAACAGGAACCAAGGACCTGGAGAGGGGTAGAGAGGTTTAGGGGAGGCTGGGCCTCACCTGGAGGCACCACAAGGTGGCTCAGTTGCTGACTTAGATGTGGCAGGAAACAGATTCTGGATCTCGCCACCCCTCCTTGCTCAGGAAGCAGGGTCAGCCATAGCCGGAGGGGACCTGAGTGACCAGCCCTCCATCAGGTGAGAAAGACCTAGGCTTGCCACAGAGAGACGCTCAGGGTGGCCACAGAGAGAGGGCAGGGCTCCCTGAGGAAGACCCCAGATCTGGGAGGGACATGAGACAGGGAGAAGGGGACTGAGCATCATCCAGCCGTCTCTAGGCCCCTGGAGAGCTATGTCTGCCTCCTCCAGGGAAGGGAGGGTCTCAGAGGTGTATTCTGTCACCCTGGGCTGCCTCAGGGAGGGCCACAGGCTGTTCTTTCATGGGATTAACTTCCGTCCTTTTAGATCTCAAGCAGAGAGCAGAGTCCTTTCAAATCGTACTCTGAAACCCGAGCGTTGGTACCCACGCTCATCCTTCCCCTTCCCACCTGTGCCCCGTGAGCGAGCTGTTCCTGTGAGGCCCCGTAAAGCCGTGGCTTTCAACCTCAGGTGTGCATGGGTCTTTGGACGCCCCCTCTCCCCCCAGAACAATCTTAAAAAGCCAAGCCGGCTTCTTTTTTTCTTTCTCTTTTCCATACAAGTACTTCCTTCCTTTGTGTATGATTTGTAGAAATCAGCCATTTCTGGTTAAACTTTTCAAACACCGTAGATGTAATTTTTCCTTGAGTCTTTCTGATTTTATCAATTTCAGAAGCCCTAACTCCTGGGATTGCACTAAAGAAAGATTTCTATTCCTTCTGACTATTCTTTATATATGGGCTCCTGACTAGAGTGGGTAGTTCATCATCTGTATAACTGTCAACAATGAATAGCCCCAAGGAAACACACTAGTCTTTGGACTTGATTTATAGCCGATCTGTTATAATGTTGAGACACTAAACGCAGTGTTTCCTGTTTCTGAGGAAATTCGCACCCCGTAAACTCGGGGAGCTGACCCCAAACAGAGGAAGAAGCCTGTGGATAATTTTCTAGGACCATGGTTTGTTTGTGATTTATAAGAATTCTGTGAAATTTCACTAATTATCCCGTGTGTCCATAGCTGAATCATTGAGATTATAAGCCAATTTATACATTTTCTCTTCCAGTAAAAGCAGCTTTCAATAATCAGTGTTTGAAATTCTTCCTCAAAATGGGTCTGTTTTTAATAAATCAACCTCCACAGCAGAAATAAATACCTTGTCAGCTTTGGGAAAGGATTCTTCCTAAGCTTCCAGCCTTCTTTTCAGGTGTTTAATGTAACCCCTCTCTTGCGGTAGGAGGATGTTTCTGTGTGCTTGTGTGTGAGGTGGTACAGAGTGAACGTGTAGTCCTTCTGAAGGCAACGTCCTACTAAGTGAGTCTGTTTGGGAGAAGGGTCCAGCCACTGACTCAGCAACTCGGACCCATCCAGGGACCAACCCAGGAAGGAAATATTAACCAGAAAGTTTCCGGTGTCCATCTTCATATTCTAAAACCTAGACAGGCTCCTAGGAGCCCACAGGAAACTCAAGCATTGACTCTGTGTGTGCAGAAGGCTCTTCTTCCTCCGGGGAGCAGTCAGGGCAGCCACCCTCGGGCCCCGTCAGGCTTCCCAGGGTGGCAAAAGGGATGTGTGGGCCATAGGGAGGTGCCTGGCCATGTGATCTGAGGCCTGCTCTGTCCGGCAGTGGGGACTCCCTTGTCCACAACTCCATCTTCACCGCACCCTGTGCACAGTGCCCACTTTAGGGGCTCGCATGTACTAAAAAGGGGTGGGCTCCACACAGGGTGGGCCATTTGGGGAGCTCAGGGAGGATTCTTGTGCTGGGCCGTCAAGCTAGGGCTCCCACATGTGGAAGTTCTCCAGGGATGGCAACAGGACCATAGCTGCTGATCCCTGTGGCATCCCTGTAGGTGATGCCCAGGGCTGGACCCCAAGGTTGGTGGTCTCCCCCAAACCTCCAGCTCCTGTCCACATTTCTCTCCCCCAAACCTCCAGCTCCTGTCCACATTTCTCTCCCCAAAAACTCCAGCTCCTGTCCGCATTTCTATCCTCCTCCTCCAGCCCAGTTTTTAATCTGGTCAGGAAATTGGGGAAATTCCCTGTGAGCCTGCATCCAATTCTCTCTTATTCCCAGGTCAGCATTTTAAAGTCAAGAATTTGCTAATTCCTGTTTCATGATTCCACTAAGACCTCCTTGCTCCCCCAAACCGCAGTGGAAACCAGTGGGCATTGGAGGAAGGCCCTGGAGTAGAGGTGGTGAAGTGTGATTGGGATGTGTGGGGAGGAAGGAGGTTATTCAGATATCATCCTCCCCGTGGGATTGTGGGTTTTCTAGGTCCGTTCCCTATTTCCTCTCTGTGGCGGTATTCCCAGCCAAGCACAGTGCCTCGATGGCCTAGATGTCCCTACCCTCCCCGCCCCCCTTCATCTCCACACAACCTGCGCCCCATGCAGGCCCTGACGCTGCCTGGTGTCCTTGTTGCACCTACTCTGCTTGCTCACTCCCTACCTGTACTGTGCACAGCCCCAGAAGTGTCTAATGCAGCGGTTCTCAACCTGTGGGTTGCGACCCCTTTGGCGGTCAAACGACCCTTTCACAGGGGTCGCCTAAGACCATCCTGCATATCAGATATTTACATTACGATTCATAACAGCAACATTACAGTTATGAAGTAGCAACGAAAATAATTTTATGGTTGGGGGTCACAACATGAGGAACTGTATTGAAAGGGCCAGAAGGTTGAGAACTACTGGCTCATGGGTCCAGCTCATAGGTTTCCTGCCTGACATGTGTCCCCAGCCGGCCTATGGGTTGACCTCCCCTGGGTCAGGTCCTAATCAGTCGTTATGATGGAAGGACAGGGCTTCCTTCAGAAGGTGCAGGGATGGCCAAACTCCTAATGGGGAGTCTGGGCTCCGCCACCCCAACCCCGAAACTAACCCCTCTACCCTGCGTGACAGTGAACGCTAATTTGGATGTGTTCTTGGAGAAGGGAGCTGGTCTGGGAGAGCCCACATCCCAAATGGGAACGGCTACTTTACTCCTCTGAGCTTCCAGTACCCCTTTAGTCCTGGGGGAGAAGGCTATCTGGAAGGGCCTCACCAAGGAATCCATTTCCTTGAGGCCTGAGCCTCTCTGTTATATCTGCTGTCTAATTTTAATATCTGGAGGAATGGTTGCTCTGGGCAGGCTTCCTTCCCTGGGGTCCAGATTGCTTTTGTTAAAAACCAGAGAATAAACTACTTAATGCAATAGCTGGTTCTTAAGGGCAGAAGGGCCAGGGTACAAGCAGGAGGTGGAGGAGGCTCCTTCCAGCTCCACCAGCCCCCCTCCCCAGCCCTGGGAGAGGCAGCTTTGCATATCAAAGCTCGCCAGCCACCTCAGCCCCAGGGGTTATGTTTGTCTCTCCAGGGGCTGTCCTTGGGCTTTCTGGGCTTTGAGACTCTACTTCTATGGCCCAGCACTAATGGAACTTTCTGTGCTGATGAAAATGTTCTCTGTATGCACTCTCCAATGTGGTAGCTGCTGGCCACCCATGGCCACTGAACATTTGAAATGTGGTTAGTGTGACTGAGGAACTGATTTTTAATTTTATTTCATGTTAATATAAATGTAATTAGCCACATGTGCCCTAGAAAGCATAGTGATGAGTTCTAATTTCACCCCATCTTCCCTCCCTTTGATTATGTTCTTAACTTGAAATAAAGAAGCAGAGATGGCCAGGGAAAAGGTCACTAGCAAAGGATGCAGGGAAGGCTCCTTGGGGCCACCACTGTGGGATGTTCTGTGAGGAGAAAGGCTGCCTCGGAGTAAGAAAAGTTATGTCCCTAACAAGCTCCCGACCTCAATTTTCATGTCTGTAAAGTGGGAGTACATAGTAGGTGCTCGGTAAATGCTGGATTTTTTTAGTCTTCATCTTCTCCCCACCCCACACCCCTCTACGAGCAGCTCACTTGTGCTTAACCCATCCCCAAACTCCTCCTGTCAGGGGATCAGATCCATTCAGTGGCGGCAGGTCCTGTGAGCTACAGGACAGGGGTCGCAAGGCCTCTCTGCAGCTGGCGTTTCTGCCACGCCCAGGGCTCTGGGCGAGGGGCTGCTGCAAGCATTTGGAGTTTTAAGGAGACCTACATGATCTGGTCAGCAAGGTTTCAGCAACAACTCACTTGCTGGGCAGACGTGTTTAGTGTTTAGTTAAGGGCTTTCACCCTGGAAGAGAAAAATGATTAGAAGAGCTTGTGGAATTCGCTGTTTACTCTTGGAAAAGTGCTGAGCGTGTCCTTAATTTGTCAGTGTCAACACAAAGCTAAAACCGGTGTGCAGAGAGGATTAACACAGAGAGAGTAAATTGTTCTATTTCGATAGATCTGTTACTCCCGCCCCTCTTTGCTCCCGAGACTTCTTTCCGAAGGCCCCGGCCTGGTCATGAGGCCTCTGTGCTGCACCCGGGCTTGCAGTGGATGGACTCCCCAGGACCCCCGAGCTGGAGATAAAGTGTGATCCCTTAGAGCAAGCATGTCAAACTCAAAGGCTAACCCGGGCCAAATAAGGTTTAAGTTTATGTGGGCCGCAAAAAAAAAAAAAAGCTTCAGTTTTCATAGAAACATAGGTTTATTTCGATAGAGACATGCTGAATACAGACGGCTGAAATAAATGAGTAATCATTAACATAAAATAATAGAACATTTCAATAAAAATATTTTTTTCTTGAACATTAACTTATCAGACATTGCATAACTGCACAAATTAATAAGTGTAATGCAAATAAACCTATTTTTCTTGTTCTCTGAAAGCGAAATATTTCCTTTTGCGCAGACCAAACCAGTCAGTCCAAGACTAATGACGTGGCAATGGGCTGCTAAAATATTCGCTGCTAGTATTAGTGGAGAGAAATGGTATGCCTGCATGTAAGGTACATAAGGGAAATGAATGCAACACGATTATAATAATCAGTCATTAGCAAACATTGTAGTTCATTATTAATAACTAGAGGCCTGGTGCACGAAATTTGTGAACGGGTAGGGTCCCTAGGCCTGGCTGGCAATCAGGGCCAATTGGGACTTCCTGCTGCCGGCTGGGGCCTCCCTTCATTCTGCGCCACCCCCTGGTGGTCAGTGCATGTCATAGCGAGCGATCGAACTCCCGGTCTCCCGGTCAAACAATTTGCATATTAGGTAGGTAGATAGATAGATAGATAGATAGATAGATAGATAGATATAGATATAGATTATGTATAAGAATATTGTAAAAATTAAGTTATGAAGTTTTTATTAAAACATTTCTTACATACCGTTATATTGGCTGGGCCGCAAAAATATTCCTTGTGGGCTGCATGTGGCCTCTGGGCCGCGAGTTTGACATGCTTACCTTAGAGCCTGCACTGGAACAAGACCCATCTGAGTTTCAGCCCTGGCTTTTCCACTTATTCGCTACATGGCCTTACTGAGCTTGTTTCCTCACATGTCCCTAGAGATACATACCCACTTCGTCAGGTTGCACCCACTTCGTCAGGTTGCACCCACTTCATCAGGTTGCTTTGAGAAATACGTAAAGACAGATGTTCCAAGTTCTTAGCGAGGTGTCTGGCACTGCGTGGATAACACCCCGTCTCTACCCCTTAGTTCTTGCAACTTGTATGTGCCCGCCTGACTCCTGCCTGACTCCCAATATCCAGCCCCTGTCACTTGACTTCTTCTGGTCCCCAGAATGCAGGACAACCCAGAAGTAGCCCTCAGAGAGGAGGTGGTGGGTAAATACCTCAGTTCCCTGGTGCCTCAGTTGGGCTAAACGAAACACGTGTTCCACCCTGTCTCCCAGAGTTGCCTGAGCAGGGTAAGTTGTAGGTGCCAACCCAGTACCTTGTTTGAAAGCATCTTGATTAGATGCCTGATCTTCTCCAAATCATTTCCCTGCCATCTTCTGCTGCTTTCTGGGATCTCCCTGTCAGTAAAAGGACTTGCACTGGAATCCTGGTATCCAGTTCTCTCCTGAGGCACCGAATGCATATCACCTACCATTATTAATATGCCCATTTGGTCTCTCTACAACCCATGAGGCTAAGGAGATGCAAGATTCTGAGTCTCCCGTTCCTTCTAGACATCCCCAGACCAAGGTGTGACTGAGTTCACCTACAGTCTCTGTGGCTCATGTCTTGACCCCAATGCCATACGGAAGGAAGCCAGGGAAATGGGCTTTGGAGCAGACAGTTTTCTGATCTTATGAGGAACCCCAGATGGTGATGGGAGAGCGTATACACATTGTTTAGATAATAAACGTTTTCTCTTGGAGACCAGCCACCTGCAGGGTGCTGTGTGTCCCCCTCCATCTTATTTATCTAATTTATTTCTTGGTCCACCCATCCCTACTCTATGTATTTTTTTAAATTCATTTTGTTTATAGAAGATAAACTTTGTGTTCCTCTGAGATGACACTGCCAACAGCCACAGTTTGTATACAATAGCTATGAATGGACTACTTATACTTTTGTAGCATTTTCTCTCTGAAGAGTATACGTTTAAAAGCTAAGTAAACAATGAGGTAATGCCATTTGGATTCATCACATGTCCTAGCGTAAAGAACTGGTCTTTAGCAAATATTCAAAAAATCAATCTGGATAAAATAGTCAATTAAATGCTCTCATTTATCAGAAAACACGCCATGCATTTTAAATGGTGGTGCTCAGTGGTTTTGCTCAACAGTTTCCTGATGATTCTGTTTTATGGAGAACCTTAGACAAGACCTGCTATTTATCATGGTTCCAGGCGTCAGAATAAATGCTCTCCAGAGGGAACTTTGTGTCCCCTCTATTTATTATCCCTCCTACCTGGTATAGGAGTTCTAAGTTTAACAAAAAACCTGACCTTAAAGCCCAGAAGCTTCTGTACCCAGGGATGCAGCTCTGCAGCCTGTTCCACAGTCTATGGAGTCATTTCCTCCCTGCAGATCGGCACCGGAAGAACTCCTGTGGCCGAGACAGGTGTCTCAGACAGGACTCCCCCAGAAGCCGACCTGAAACAGGGAGCCAGGGCAGGTGCTTCCTTTAGGGCAGTGGTTCTCAACCTTATGGCCCTTTAAAACAGTTCCTCATGTTGTGACCCCCAACCATAAAATTATTTTCGTTGCTACTTCATAACTGTAATGTTTCTACTGTTATGAATCGTAATGTAAATATCTGATATACAGGATGGTCTTAGGCGACCCCTGTGAAAGGGTCGTTCGACCGCCAAAGGGGTCTCGACCCACAGGTTGAGAACCACTGCTTTAGGGGATGGTCCCAGGAAGCACCCTGCAGAGGGGGGCAGAGGAGGAAAGGCAGCCCATAAGGGCTGTGTGGTAAGGCCAGTGACCCCTGAGGGCAGGGCTGCTGAGCTTATGCCCCACCCCCTGGACCGGCACATAGTGGAGAACATGACCTTCCACTGAGGAGCCCAGCGGAGGTGCAAGGGGCCTGCAGTGTGTAGCCCCGCCTCCTGTCAGTGCAGGCAGAAGGCTGCTTCCATGGAGGCCAGCTGCTCCGAAGCCCTCCGGCCCACATATGGAAGTTGTCCGGTTGTCACGCCAGGAACATGAGTGCCAGGGACGAGGGTGGGCACTGCCAGTGCCTGCCCGACACATACCAGCTGGGCTGCCCCAAATAGGAGCGGACTTGCACCTGTGCCCACCCCTTGAGCTCATCCTGGAGATCCTGGCTGGCGACTTCCCCTGCGTCTTCTCCCAGTTCCCCCTTCCACACACAGGCGTGGTGTGTGTGCTTGAGGTTCAGATGCCACCAGTGTCCCCCAGGTGAGTTCACCCGTGGGAGCTCCTGAGGCCAACTCTCCTGTAGTCCACAATCTGTCTGAACCGCCTCAGGGTGGGGAGTAGAAAAAAGATGGCATCCTCTCATCCCGTGAACTTCGGAGAGTCTGCAGCTGCTCAGCTCCCACCCCCTGCATGGAGAACTGTGCACATGCCCTCCCCCCACCCCCCACACACACCCCAGAGAACTTTTCTTCCTATCCAGCCCTTCACATTTCCTTTCCGACCCAGTGAGGCGAGAAGAGCAAAGGTCTTGTCTTGTCCCAACACCTTTGTCTCCTTCAATGTGTTCCCTCCAGTGCTGCATCCCAACTTTGGACTTGACAAGTTCTATTAGTTCTTCCATTTCTCAGGATTAGGGTGAAGGTCAAGGGTGCAAGCCCTGACTGCCACCTACTGCCTGGGTGGCCTCTAATACTCTGGGCCTCTGTTTCCCCACCTGGGTATGGGGATGAGGCTGGCACCTACCTCACAGGGAATTTATTGTGGGATACGATAAAGCATGTACTATCTCAGTCCGGTGCCTAGAAAATAATAGGTACCAGACAATGTTAACTCCTATTATTTTCATTGTTCTACTCTGCATCAGTCTGTGGGCACCTTTTGTCCAGTGTCCATCAAGGTGATCTTCCTACCTCATGTTCCCTTCCAGTCCAAATCAAGCCCTCCTAGCACCAGATCAACATCTTGAGTGCAATGTCCAGGTGCCATGCAGCCTGTGACAGGAACATAAAGATGACTAAAACATGGTCCAGCTCACCAATACTAATCTGGGGAGAGTGGGAAGACATGTGCTACAACTAAGGGCAGCTTGCATGAAGTTCCTTGGGAGATGAACAAGAAGGTGGGAGTTTAGAGCAGGGGAAGATCTAAGCGAGTGTAAAGTAGTACTTCTCCTTATGGGAAGTCAGGGAAAGCTTCAAGGAGGACAGGCATCAGGCTGGAGCTTCCAGGAGTCCCAGGAGGCCAAAGGTGAGGGGGACCTGGCCAGGAACTGGGGTCAGGAAGGCCCTGACATTTATTGGTGGGTGGAGAATAATCTGTTTTTGCTAGTCTATAAGATATGGGTATATAGAAGAAGAGAAAAAAAGAGCCTGAAAAAATGGTCGGCACATGGATGGTGGGGACACCGAAGTGACAATAATGACAATGACTGAGACTTACTCAGCACGTCCTGAGTGCCAGGCTGTGCTCTACGCACTTGGTAGGACTGATTTCTCTAACCCCCACATGGAGAGCTCGCGGAAGCACATCCTGTCATTATCCTCACGTTACAGGAAAACTAAGGCACAGAGAAGCAAGTGACTGCTCCAAGGCAATGTTCCTAAAGAGAGGTGAGGCTGGCATTCAAACCCAACAGTCTGACTAGGAAACCCTCCCTCCCGCCCTCTCCATTCCATGACCATTTATCCCCTCTATGCCCCCTCCCACCTCCACCTACTTCCCTTCCTCCCGCAATCACCACACTGTTGTCCATGACCATGTGTTCTCTCTTTTTACTTTTTTTGCTTATTCTCTTCACCCTCCCACCCCCCAACAGCAAAGCTGTCTACCTGCTCTCTATCTATGAGTCTGTTTCCATTTTGCTTGGTTGTTCAGTTTGTTCATTAAATTCCACATATGAGTGAGATCATATGCTACCTGTCTTTCTCTGACTGGCTTATTTCCCTTAGTTTAATAACCTCCAGGTCCATGTATGTTGTCCCACAGGGTAAAATTGTCTTCCTTTTTACAGCAGAGTAGTATTCCATTATGTAAATGTACCACAGCTTTTTTATCCATTCATCTATTTATATACACTTAGGCTGCTTCCAAATCTCGGCTATTGTAAATAACGCTGCAATGAAAATAGAGGTACACATATTCTTTCAAATTCGTGTTTTGAGTTTCTTTGGATATAATCCTTGTTTGAAAGACAATAGGAATGATTTTTAATATATTAGGCACAACTACTTAAAGTGTGATTCTGAATAAGTAAAGGGGTGTGTGTGTGTATGTGTGTGTGTGTTCGTGTGTGAGTTCGTGCCCGTGCGTATATGCTTATGTGTGTTTGTTTTAAATATCTCCCTTGGCAACTCAGCACTCCACTGAAGAGAGAGGGTGGGTTGGCAAGGAATCAGTTGTAGTTTGAAAAAGAGCTATGAGTTTTTAAGACAGCAACCTTTCATTCTTCCCTGCAAACCCATTTATCTCTTAGCTTGGCCCTCTCAGCAGTTATCGCCACCATTCATTGAGTTGCTCAGGTTGGAATCTCAGGAATCAAACTTGATTTCTCTCCTTCCCACCATAGCCATCAATAAGTCCTGGCCAGTCCATCTCTCTCTTCATCCACTGGCATGAACATTATCCAGGCCACCATCATCCTTCACCTGGATCAGGATCTCCCCCTCTTGTCCATATTCCATGTAGTGGCGCAGGCGATCCTTTAAAATCATACGTGGGGATCAGGACAGTGTATTCTAGCTCTGCCTGCCTCGACACACTCATTGCCTACTTCCCCTGCCTGCTGCCCACTCCTACCCTTCAGCTCTGCAGACCTTCCTGCCCCTCCTGTTCCTTAAACATTTCAAGAACATCCCACCTTTGGTCCTGGGTACACACCCTTACTTTAACTACATGTTGACATTCTATACTGCTGTCTTGTGCAGCTTGCTACACACTTGTCCATTCTCACTTGTGTGTGAACACTCACTCACAGCCTGCCACTGGGAGGCTTCACTTCACTCTTTGTTCTGCTGGCAAAGGAACCAGATTTTCCTATACCAAAAATGGTAAAAAGTGAATCTTCTTGTGTCTCATCCTATAGTAAATAGACAAGTCAGCTTAGAGAGGAATCTGTTCAAACTAGGAAGCGTTCAGCGTGACGAAAGAGATGATTTATTATGCCATTTCTTATAAAAGTAGCTGGCCCTCATTAAAGAAAAAAGTACTGTTGGGAAGGAAAGGAAAGCTCTTCTGTGAATGTATTCATATCGCCTTGATTCTGCAATGGTATTGGCATGGAGACACGGCACGAAAAGGGAAGGGAAGGGGTGTCCAGCACTGTAGACATGGCAGAAATCCCATTGTGATATTTCTAATGACAACATACAAATAAATCATATGCGCTGGGCATCAACAGGGCAGCCATATGCTTTGAATGTCTCCAAATCAGTCGAGTGCTGAGGGCCTCTCTCTGTCTTTGGGGTGATGGCCCCAGACCCATTCACCAAAGGAGAAAGAGTGGCTGGGTGATGGTGTCCATTTCTTAAGCTGTTGATTTCCAGAATGGCTCAATGGTGGCGGATCCTTCTGTCCCAGAGCCACCACTGCTCCAGCGCTCTAGGACCTTGAGTATGTCACTTGCCCCTTGGGATCTTGGCTTCTTTACCTTTAAATGAGAGGGGAAAAAATGTTCTTAGGGCCCACTCTGACTCCAAGATCCACATTTTGTACATAAAATATGAAAGGGCTTCTAGGAGGCTTCAAGCTTCTATCCCTGGGCATCCGTGACATTGTCCAGTTCCCCAGGACACAGCCCCTTCCAGGAGCCTGGAGTTCCTGGACACACACGGGAGTCATGATATTGCACACTTAAAACTCACCTGGGTAGCTGGAGCTGCAGGTGAACAGGCAAGTCTCCTTGGCCCTGGGACCAGATCAGGTCACATGATCAGGTGGGCAGAACACAGGCCTGCAGCTGCTCCATATAAAGATGGTACTCCTGTGGAGAAACAAAAGCCTCTGCCCACAAAACAATAACGTTAGTGGCGAAGGGCAAGATCAGAGGGGGCCTGTGTGCAGTGGCCCAGCTCCTCCGTGTGCTGCATTTGCACCAGTTCACAGGCATCGGGATGGGAGCTGAGCAGAGAGATCGCCCGAGGTTTGTGGCTCCCCTGCCGTAAGCTCACCACCCGGTTAACAGGTCACAGATGCTCTCATTTCATTTTTCAGCCGCAAATGGACCCATCCGTGGTCCAAGTGCATCAGAGGGTTTCCCTGAAGTTCAAGAATGCAGTCAACCAAGTCGTTGGGAATTTCTTCTCTCCTGCTAAGATGCTTGTACGGGAGAGTGGGAGAAAGGGAAACATGACCTATGGGACTATATAATGTACAAGTACAGCTGCCCATTTGTCTTGCTCCCAAGTCATGAAGAGAAAGGAAGGAGAATGGCTAATGGCTGGAGTCTGCTGTGACTCTCCTTAAATCCCCCCACCTCTGCAACCCTCCTCATATAAATGAGTATCCTAGGCCTGGAGAAGTACCTAGTCCAAGGGAACAAGTTGCTGATGTCATTTTTAGAGCTATGCATGCATAAATGCCTCAAGCAAACCAAGAAGAGTTTCTTGAGACCAGTGTGAATGAGAAATGCAGAACCAAGACAGGAAGGGACAGATAAGCATGGTTCTCTCTTCCCAGGAGTCTGACAGCGTGTAAGACTCAAACTGGGAAACATTACACCGGAATGAAAGTCGCAAGCAGACTTCTAAGTGAACGTGGATGATTAAAGCTCTGACAGTTAAATGACTTGTCCCCTGTGATGTAGGTATTATTTCCCCCATTTCACAGAGGAGAACACTGAGACATGGAGAAATTCAGAAACTTGCCCTGGACTCACAGCTCCTGAGTGACCGAGCTGGGGTTGGACCCGGGGCCATGGCCTCCAGAGTGGGAGCACAGGGAGGGAGGCCCCATTCCCATACGGTGACTTTAATGCTGACTTCAGAAGGGTCTGGGGGCATGTTGTTTGATCAGTTTTCTCAGTTTTATTCTCAACCCAGCTCTAGAAGCTACTTTCCAATTCCCATAAGCTGCCAGAGAACCCGGAGCAGCCGTGGAGCCATAGTCATGGGAACTGTGGCCATGCCTGCTCTCAGGACACTGTCAGCAAGCCTCAAGTCCAATGCCAAGGTGGACTGGGCATTCTTAGACAGGCTTCATATCCAATCCCTGAGTGACTAAATCTGTCCGCACTGCTCCTTCGTTCACCACCCCAAGGAGAGGGGACACCGGGGTAGACCCTGGTCATGGCTCAGGCCTAGGCCATTCCCTGGCCCTTTACTCTTGTCTGAGCATCCACACTGCTGTTTGCACAGGGCCAGTGGGTGTATGCAGGCTCCTCTGGCTCTGTCTGCTACCCTCATTTTTCTGAGATTCCGGAAGCCTCTGAATAGCACTCATGATAATTACAGAATTCCCACATATATTGATGAGAAACAGCTACACAAATAGCACGACTTGGTATTTACAAAGTGCCAGTTTCCTGTAAATATAGAATTTTGGCAGTTACTGCCAAGCAACTCGTCCACATTCTGGAGGCAGCACTTGTCTTATTTCAGTCCTTTACAGGGGACGTTTGTGTCCCTTCTACCTGCAGCCAGTCTCATGACCTCAACAGATACAATTCCATGAAGCAGCCAGACAGTCTGAAACCAAGAGCAGTGATCCCCAATCCATTTCAGAGTGTGGCAACTCTTTTTTACATTCAAGGAGTGTTTGATCACTCCTCCACCATCTAAGCATAGACACCTGACCCCCATACAATAAGTCAGGCCTCTCCATGGGTCTGTTGTCTGCAGATTGGAAACCATGGCTCCTTTGTTGATTAGAGTAGCATTTCCCTAACTGTTTCCTGAGGTGCTGCAGAAAGAAAGATCATCACAGGTATTTTGTGAAAAATAAAGATTTTTAATTAAGTATTTGAGAAATGCTAAGTTATTGTCTAAATTCAGCGTTTCTCACAAACTTTAAATATGCTCACATGGACCATGACTCTCCGTTTGGGAAGTATAATGGCAGGGTTTTCAAAACTGACCACAGAACTCTCTTTTTCACAGAGTACTTTACAGGCATTTGCAAAGCATCCTACTTTGGGTAAAATGACTAACCAACTGCAGCTCTCGTAATTGATTTCAGCTCAGCTCTCAAAGGGCTGGTATTGTATCAGTTAGCTTTTGCTGTATAACAAATGACCCTGTATTTTAGTCGCTTAAACCAACAGCCATTTATATAGCTCCTGGTTCTATTGGTTGGTGGTTTGGGCTGGGCTCAACTGGGTGGTTCTTCTGGTCTTAGCTGGGTTTTCTCATATGTCTGTGGTTAGCTGTCATCAGCTAGACGGTTTGGCTTTGGACAGATGACTATCAGCTGGGGCAATGAAAGCCACATGCTCTGTCATCCTCCATTAAGCTAACCCGGATTTTTTCACATGGCAGCTGGACAGGGTTCCCAGAGATCAGTCAGAAGCTGCACTAGGCTCACCACTGGCACAGCATCGCATCTGCCACATTCTGTTGTTCAAAGCAGTTCACAAGTGTAGCTCCCGTGAACCCTAAGCCAAGGGGACTTCCAAATTTCTAGTTTCTTGAGAGGTGATTTGCTTGGGAGAACAAAGCTGAGGTTTTTGTTTAAGCTCTGTTTGCATAACAAAGTAAAAGAGTTTTGGATCAAGTTTGCATGTGAATTTGGGGTGCCTGGGTGTGGGTGCAGTGCAGGGGGCTGAACAGGACTAAAAGCACCTGTGGTCCACTTCTCCATACCTGCCATCACCCATAGAGCAGAGTTCGATTCTTTAGCCTTCTGCAGCAAGGGAGAACATGCCCAGTGGAGCATTGGGAGTATCTCTGGAAGGAGGAGGTTTGCCTTGGCTGCATGACTCTGAAGAGGGGTGGCAGAAGAGGGAGTAGGCCCGGACTGTACGCTGACAAAAAGTGGGTACAATTTGATGATTGGATATCTCCATAGTGTCTGTCCAGGAAGATGTAGGATTCAGCACTGCTGTGGTTATCATTGGTAAGGAGGCAGCAGCAATCACCCCATAGGCAGGCTGGTGATTGTTTTGGGTTTGGGGTTCAGCTTTGGTCTGTGTCCTGTTAGACACATTGTTCAGGATCTCTTGGCCTGTGGAAATGTCAGAATTCTATTGGGAACATTGAGATTTGGTCACCAGTATGCAGATTTTTTTTTCATCACAGGCCAGCATGGGGGTTAGTCAGTAAGAAACTCTACCATGTGCTTGCTCCAGCCTTCTGCTGTTGGTGGCCCTGGGCTTCTTTAGACCTGTTGGAGGCATGGCAACCTCAAGAATGAACCCTAAAATTGGGCAAGTAATGGAGCTGGCAACTGGCAGCCTTGACCCTCCCCTGGTAATTCCCTCTGACTAACTAAAGACGATTCTTTAGCCTAGATCAGTCAACAAATAATACGTACTTGGTCCTCTTTGTTCACAGATTTTATATTTGCAAATTTGCCTACTTGCTAAAAAAGTAGTTGTAACCCAGAAATCAATATTCCTGCTCACAAACGCACAGAGTGGTGACTCCACACGCATGTCCCCAGCTGAGGTCCAACCGGACAGCGCTCTGCCTTCTTGCCTCAGTTCCGAGACTGTCAGCAAGCATCCTTTTCACAGTCTACTTAGTGGCAACATTTGTGCATTTTTGTGCTTTCTGTTGATGATTTCTCGCTTTAAAATCGCCTCCAAGCATAATACTAATGTGCTGTCTAGTGCTCCTAAGCCCATGAAGGCTGTGATGTGCCTTGCGGAGAAAATTCATGTGTTAGATAAGCTTCGTTTAGGCCTGAGTTATAGTGCTGTTGGCTCGGAGCTCAGTGTTAATGAATCAACAGTGTTCAGTAAGGTGTCTATACATAAAATAAGGTTATGTATAGATCATTTGTTGTTGCTCAAGGCTTCTAGGAACCAAATCCCGTATTTCCTCTAGGAGGATGGCAGAGTACTCACTGATTCGCTGTTTGTGGGACACAGTTATGGTACGTAACTGCCGTGCGTGGTGAGAATTCCTGTGTTTGCAGCAGAAGTGTAGGGACCATCCATTTTACTACAGCAGGGTCTGTAATTGTAGGTCAAGCCTTTCCATCAGTTTGAGACAGGTCTGCAGAGCATCAGAAATGTGGGCTCCAGTGTCAGCAGGTCTGTGCTAGAATCCCACCTCCACCAGGGCCACCACTGTGGCTGTGCATTTGCTCTGTGGTCTTCCTGATCGAGTCCTCCCTCTAAGATAAGAACATATGTATCTAGAACAGTGATCTTCAACCCATGTCCCGTGGCAGGCACACTGATGTGCCTCAAGAATTTTTAGGAGACTATCTTTACTCCAATGTGCATTTCTGGCTCCTTTGTCAAAAATTATCAGTCCATATATATGTGGTTTTATAGCTGGGCTCTCTATTTTATTCCATTGATCTGTGTATCTGTTTCTCTGCCAATACCATGCTGTTGTGATTATCATAGCTCTGTAGTATATTTTGAAGTCAGGTAGTTTGATACCTGCAGCCTTGTTCTTTTTTTTTCAGGATTGCTTTGGTTATTCTGGGTCTTTTTTGGTTCCATACAAATCTGATGATCTCTCCTTATATTTCTTTAAAACATGATATTGGGATTTTGATGGGGATTGCATTAAGTCTGTTTATTGCTTTGGGTAAAATGGCCATTTTAACTATGTTGACTCTTCCAATCCATGAACACGGGATATTTTTCCATTTTGTTGTGTCTTTTTCAATCTCTTTTAATAATGTTTTGTAATTTTCAGTATATAGGTCTTTCACATTCTTTATATATTTATATATATATATATATATATATATATATATATATATATATATATTTTATTGATTTTTCACAGAGAGGAAGGGAGAGGAATAGAGAGTTAGAAACATCAATGAGAGAGAAACATCGATCAGCTGCCTCCTGCACACCCCACACTGGGGATGTGCCCGCAACCAAGGTACATGCCCCTGACCGGAATCAAACCTGGGACCCTTCAGTCTGCAGGCCGACGCTCTATCCACTGAGCCAAACCGGTTAGGGCATACTTTCACATTCTTTATTAAGTTTATTCCTAAGTTTATTTTATTCTTTTGGTTGCGATTGCAAAAGGAATTGTTTTCTCCATTTCTTTTTCTGAAGTTTTGTTGTTGGCATACAGGAAGGCAATGGATCTTTATACATTGATTTTGTGTCCTTCAACTTGACTGTATTTTTTTTATTGTTTCCAGTAGTTTTTTGGTAGAGTCTTTAGGGTTTTCTATATCAGCATCATGTCATCCGCTTCAATAAATAGTGCTGGGAAACTGGAAAGCCACATGCAAATGAATGAAACTGGATTGCAGTTTGTCCCCATGTACAAAAATTAATTCAAAATGGATCAAAGACTTAGACATAAGACCCGAAACAATAAGTCACATAGAAAAAAATATAGGTACCAAACTTATGGAAGTGGGTTGTAGAGAACATTTTATGAACTTGACCCCAAAAGCAAGGGAGGTAAAGGCAAAAATAAATGAATGGGACTATATCAAACTGAAGAGCTTCTGCATAGCAAAAGAAATGGACAACAAAACAAGCAGGCAGCCAACCAGATGAGAGATGATATTTGCAAACAGTAGCTCTGACAAAGGTTTAATTTCCAAAATATATAAAGAACTCATAAAACTCAACACCAAACAAATAAACAATCCAATCAAAAAGTGGGCAGAGGACCTGAAAATACACCTCTCCCAAGAAGACATACAAACAGCCAATAGATATATGAAAAGATGTTCAACCTCACTGGCAATCAGGGAAATGCAAATTAAAACTGCAATGAGATACCACCTTACACCAGTTAGAGTGGCCATTATCAACAAGACAAGCAACAACAAGTGTTGGAGAGGTTGTGGAAAAAAGGGAACCCTCATTCACTGCTGTTGGGAAGGTAGATGGTACAACCACTATGGAAAGCAGTCTGGCGATTCCTCACAAAAATTAAAAATAGATCTACCATAGGACAATTCCACTCCTGGGTATGTACCCAAAAAACTCAAAATCATTTATATGCAAAGATATATGCACCCCTATGTTCACTGCAGCATTATTCACAGCGGCCAAGAGTTGGAAACAGCCAAAGTGCCCTGCGACAGAGGACTGGATAAAGAAGATGTGGTATATATACACAATGGAGTAGAGTACTACACGAACATAAGAAAGAATGAAATAGCATCATTTACAACAACGTGGATGGACCTTGAGAACATTATGTGAAGTGAAATAAGTTAAACAGAGAAAGCTAAGAACTATATGATTTAACTCATGTGTGGAATATAAAACTGAAACTTATGTACACAAACAGCAGTGTGGTGGTTGCCAGAGGGAGCGGGGTGGGGGAAGAAAGGGGTTCTAATATGAGGAGACAGGAGAAGATTTGACTTTGGGTGATGGGCACATGGTCCTATATACAGATTTTGTAAATTAGTAATCCACACAGGAAACCTATATGTTCATGTAGCCCAGGGGTCCTCAAACTTTTTAAACAGGGGGCCAGTTCACTGTCCCTCAGACCGTTGGAGGGCCAGACTATAGTTTAAAAAAAAAACTATGAACAAATTCCTATGCACACTGCACATATCTTATTTTGAAGTAAAAAAACAAAATGGGAACAAATACAATATTTGTACTTGCATGTGGCCCGCAGGCCGTAGTTTGAGGACCCCTGATGTAGTCTAATGTCACTCCAATAAAATTAAAAACAAACAAACATGAAATACCTAATATCCTGGCCGGGTAGCTCAATTGGTTGGAATATTGTCCTGTACACCAAAAGGTTGCAGGTTTGATTACCAGTGAGGACACAAACATAGGTTCAATTCCTGGTCAGGGCATTTACAGGAGGCAACCAATTGATGTTTCTCTCACATAAATGTTTCTCTCTCACTTGCTCCCTCTCCTCCTTCCTCTGTTTCTAAAAATCAATTTAAAAACATATCCTTGAATAAGGATTTTTAAAAAAACATGCAATGTCTGACTATTTAGTCATTGGCAGTAACCTTTTTTTCACTTAGGTTATCAAGTAAAAAAAAAAATGACAGCAGCCAACACAACAATAGCCAGCCGTCCAGTGTGAAAGAATCAAAATAATACCTGCTGTGTGTCTTTTGTCAGATCAGCAAAAAATATAACATATTTTTGATGGGCCACAGAATTTTAGTAATTAGTCTATGTGTGCCATGAGATGAAAAGTGTTGAGAATTGCTGATCTAGAACGCTGCACAGTGCTGGAATTCAGCAAGTCCTAAAAGAGTACGGGCTGTTAATAGAGAGATGATACTGGTCTTTCTCAGTGGGGAATGGAGAGCAGGAGAGAATTGGAAGCATACCTGGTGAGATCATTTTATTTCAAGCATTCTACATTTCTTGAAAGGGAGATAGATACACCTGTATTTGACACCATGCTGAAACAAAGACACATTCAAGACCCAAACATTAATGCATTTGGGATTATCTGTATTGATATCCCTCTCCGTTAATGCAACACTGGGAGTTAACAGTATTTTCATTTGCATTGTAAATTTTGAAACTGGGTCTCTTTTTAGTTAAGACAGGCTAGCTTCCTGCAGGAATCCCATAATGATGTGGTATCCTCACAAATATCAGATCTCTGTACAAGGAAGGCACTTTTCCTTCTTTGTTCCTTATCCTTAATCATATTTCCAGGGCATCTGTACAGACAGCACCTGAGACACAGGGCCACTCCAAAATGTGACATGTGCTCTGCACAATTGTTTCTCCTTCTTTGGCTAAGTTAGAAGCACCTGTATTTTACAGGTTATACCAGATTTTCTAGTTTTCTAATTTCTCATCTGAGTCTGCATCTCCTCACTCTTCTTTATAGTTCCTTTTATAGCCTATCTTTTTTGACTGGCATTCTCAAGGAACGGTTTTGCCATTTTCCTGCTTTAATAGCATGAATTCTATTAGCCACAAACAAACAAAAAAATACCAAATTCTTCAACTGTCTGTCCCAAAGACCTCCTGACCTACCACTTCTCCTCTTACTCTTCTGCATGTTCATGTCCTCCTCCAGGCTCAGGGGTTTGGTCCTAAGCAGAATCCAGTTCCAGCCTTGCCCGTCCCTCCCCATCAAAGTCCCTTCCCAGATGTGTCCCTTTATTTCCCTTTCATAACTCTTTACCCAGTGGAATAGTCCCAAGACTAGCAGGGTTTTTTCAAATTATAATTGTGTGTGTGTGTATGTGTGTGTGTGTGTGTGTAAATAAATGTACATCTATTACAGGTCTATAAGAAAAAGGCATACAACCCCACAGGAGGAAAAAGGTCAAATATTTAAATAAGCATGTTATAGATGAGGAAATTCACATGGCCAATAAACACATGAAGAGTTGCTCAACTTGGTCATCAGGGATATACAAATGAAAACTATAAGATGGTATCACTCCACATCCACCTGTGTGGCTAAAATAAGACTGGCAATCCCAAGTGTCAACAAGAATGTGGAGCTACTGGAACTCTCATCTGCTTCTTGGGGGAGGAGGCATAAATTGACATAAACCAATGAAATCACTTTGTAAAACTATTTGGCAGTAAGTGCTGAAGCTGAACAGCAACATGGGGTTACTCTGTGACTCAGCAGTTCCAATCCTGCGTAGCAACAGAAATGCACACGACGGAAATTATGTGTGTACCAAATGTAATAGAATGTCTGTGGAAGCACTGATTGTAATAGTCAAACACTGGAAACTACCTGAATGTCCGTCAATAATGAAAAAGATAAATAAATCATGCCAGTGTCAAACAACAGAATATGATGCAGCAATGGTAATGATCTCTAATGACCTACAACTACATGTAACAGTGTGGTTGAATCTCACAAATACAGCGTTGAACCAAATACAAAAGAGTGAGGACTATGTGATTTCACTTACAATAAAGTACAGAAACAGAAGCCAAGATAATGGTTAACCTCAGGCTTTTGTGACTCCAGGCCACACAAGGGGGCTTCTGGGGTGCTGGTCATGTTCTGTTGTTTTTTTTTATCTGGTTACTGATTACATAGGTGTATGCAGTGTACATAAAAAGGTATGAATGCCCGGGTGGCAGGCTAGATCCCCAGTAAGAGGAGCATAAGGCAGCCAATTGATGTTTCACTTTCACATTGATGTTTGTCTCTTTCTCTCTCTCCCTCTCCCTTCCTCTCTTAAAATCATTTTCAAAACAATCTTTTTAAAATATTAAGCTGTACAGTTATAACGCATCCATTCCAATAAGAAAGGACACCTAAAATCGGAATCCCTGAGTCTCTGGTGAATGGCAACTCCAGCATCACCTGCCCTGCTCAGCTCTGGGCAGCAGCTCGGAAGGAAAGCCCAGGCTTGATATCAGCTGGATGCAGGGGCTCTTTATACCAAGGTCTGAGAGCTCTCTGGATCTGCTCCTCTGTGAGTTCAAGTTGCCAGGACATGGCTGTTGGCCTCGTGGCATGAACAGAGAGTTAGCCCAGAACTTGGAGCCAGCCTGCCTGTCATTCCACTCATAACAGTACAGACACAGTAAGCACCATATGCGTGTTTGCTTTCATCTGCTCCATTTTATAGAAGAAGAAAAGAGGGCTCAGAGAAGATGGATGGCCAGTCCAAGGTCACTCAGGGCACATGTTCAGCATGGAGCTAGAATTGGAACCATGGTCTCCCAGACTCCAGAACCTAAACCTGCCAGGAAGCAGAGATCCGAGGACTTGGTGGATGCTCCTGGGGAGGGTACTGTCTGGCACAACCTGATCAACCCAGAAGCACCCTGAGGCTCTCTATACAAAGTTCTCTTCCTGAGCACTAATTTAAATGCAAATTAATTCTGTAATCTGCCTTGAAAATGCAAAAACTGTTCCTTTACACAATTCTGAAACCAGAACGTTCTCAGAAGCCTGCAACACCAACTCCTCCACGTCATACATGGGACGAAGCCAGCGCCAAAGTGAGGAATAAACATCACATGTGTTACGTGTGGGTGGTTAATATTGCATGAAGACTGGTGAAGCGGATTTCCTGACATCCTGCTTCTACTATAGTGCTTCAGAGATGGTTGGGTTTTCATTTCATTTGCTTTATTTTTTCCAAAATTACTTTCAGAAATGCTAAAGGAGGCTGAGAGGAAAAAGCAAAAATCTCTGGTATTCCTTCCTTTTATAGGGTAGTCCTAACTCATCTGTTACAATTACCAAGATCACTGTCAAGTGTTAATGAAAAGAAAATCTATCTGAATGACAATGGCACTTTAAATGTATTTGAAATATATAAATTTTAAAGTAATTTTAAAATTACAGATAATTTAGTACTAATATCCTCCCATTCCCTGCTCCTGATTCTTGTGGGATAATCTTGCAAAACTATTTGTGGTAAGAACATGAGATGCTGAATACTTGAAGCCAAATGCTTCAAGAAACCCCCATACATGTCCCTCATATGTGATTTTAAAACAGTGTTTTACTCTGTTCTTCCTTTATAGTGAACATATTTTTTCAGCCTTCCAGCAAAATGTACCTTTTAGGTTAAAGCCATGATGGAATTTCAGACAGAAAAGAATGGCTTGTATCAAAGGCTTAATAATTGTAATAACTATGATGATGGCAGTGCACTGAGACATCATTAGAAGATATTGGAGCTGCCCTAAACCTCCTCCATCCTCCATCCCAGAGCACTCTCCCACCCAGCCCTCTTACTTTCTCTGCCCCTACTTTCTTTCTACAGTCAAGTTAAAATGCCATTCACAGTATCATTGTTTAGTGTTTGCTATCCCTGGTAAGATAAATCTTGAAGGAAGAAGATTTGGAGGTGTAATCCAAGGATGTGGAACATCCTCCCACCCCATACACCTGAAATCACAGACTCCTCATATCTCAATATTAGTCTTAGGATGCATAGTCTCATTCCTTATGAAAGTCATTTCTAGGGAACTCAGCCATTATTTTCAGAATGTCCCCATTAAAATATAAAAATATCACCAAAGATCTAAGCTATTTTAGCACCATTTAAATAAAGGGGAGCTTGGGGGGACATGTTAACCAGTTGGGATTTTAGCAAGCTCGCCTATGAGATGGGAACTGTATGTGGCTGATCTATCCCAGTCCCTTCTCTCCCATATTCTCCTCATTTGCAAGTCATCAGCTGTGATGAACTCATTAACGTGCATTATGATGCTCCTACTACATGCAGGTTACCAGCTCTGTCTAGGGGGGAACAGTGGTTAGGATGAGGAAAAAGCCTCCACTCCTACCTCTAAGAGTTGCAGTCTGGCAGGGATCCAAACCAGTGGCGATTCCATATGAAAATCAAGGGATTCCCACCTGGCAAAGCATTATCAAATCAATCAAGCATTATCAAATCAATACAGAGAAGACCTGGGTAGCCTGGCCCCGAAGAGAGATCTGGAGAGTCAGCTACTGAGGTCCTGGTCCTGAGTCAATATGCCACACTGCCCTCAGTTGGGGCGACTTGAAGCCAGACCGGAAGGTGAAGTCAGAGAGGAGAATTGCAGGGAGGCAGTGTTAAGAGGCAACACTTGGAGTTTTAAGATGGCTGTGGAGTAGGTAGAAACTATACTCACCTCCTTGTGTCAAACTGGATTTACAGCTAAATTATAGAGCAATCAACCTGAATGACCAACTGAAGGACAGCTGAACAGGAGTATTATATCCAGGGACTTACAGAAGAAGTTACATAGAGCCTGGTAAGAAGGGAGGAGATGGAGCTGGCACCCATGTGTGGAGGCTGATAAGCCAGAGAGATATCTCAGCTGCAAAAGTCAACCCTGGGGAGTGTAGCATCTCAACCCCATAAGGGACCCCCAACCAGAGCCCTGGGGCTAGGAAGTAGAGCCTACATAGCATCTGGCAGTGATAATCAGCTGGGACTCAGTCCACCAGGAAGAGGAGGGAGTCTTCTAGAATCACAGGTGCTCTCCTAAAAGGCCACAACACACAGGAGCTTGCTGTCAGGCACTCACCCAGGGCTCCATAGAGGGAAGGCAACTCAGGGCATATGGGCGTCATCAAGAGAAGACCTGGGTAGCCTGGCCCCGAAGAGAGATCTGGAGAGTCAGCTACTGAGGTCCTGGTCCTGAGTCAATATGCCACACTGCCCTCAAGCACCATCTTCCCAGGGTCGGGCATTCCTATTCTTACAGCACAAGCCTGGGGAGTGCACTAACCCAGTCCTCCAAATACTGGCAATACCACCATGCCAAGCTAGACTCCGACAGAAAGGACTGGTGGCTGCATCTAACAGGGATCTTTGTTGTGCTCTTTCGAGGAAGAAACTGTAGGCAGACACTCAGACAGACATATAACTGTGAGGCTTTGTAACCATGGCCAGCCCCCCGCCACCCCCACCCCACACACACACACCTATAGGCTCAGCCAGCACCACCCCCAACAGGAGACTGTTTGCTCTATCTTCCCAAATCCCCATGGCCTTGCCCTGCTGAGCTTAGATCTATAGGAGAAAGGAAAGGCCACTCAGAGCTGGGAACTTCAGAACTCATCTCCCTAAGAGGCTTCAGTTGGGGGATTGAACAGGCATGGCTATGCTGCTAAGGGGAAGCATAGAACTCACTCCCCTCCAGTGGGCTTAGCTGGTGCCACCCCAGTGGAGGACTAGCTTGTTCTGTTTTCACAAGTCCCAGTGGCCTGCCCTGCTGAGCTTGTTCCTGGAGTGGGGACAACTGACTGCACCCAACCTAAACCAGTGTGCCCTCCTCCTGGGGGAATCAGAGTTGGAGACTCTAGCAGAGACTGAGTGGTATAGCTATGGAGTAGGGACCACCTTCTCCCCATTGAGTGCCTGACCAAACTGCCTCCAAGTGGGGGATCCACTAGTCTTGTCCTCCCCATCTGGTCACCCCACCCTACCAAGCTTGTACCTTATGGAAGGCGCAGTGGGGTGCATCCAGCTTGGGCCCTCTGTACAGTCTTTCTTCAAAAGGTTCTGGAGGAAGTCCAGGCAACCCCAGGGAGTAGGGGAATAGCCAACAGTGGATGCCAACTTCAGAGATTCTTGGACCTTTTATTGATCTGCCCCCAGTGCAGAGCTGCAGGAAGCTGACCCTTGTGCACAGCTTGGCCCCTCCCATGCACACCCAGGCCCAGTAGATACAGCCACAGTCAGTGAATAGCAGGGTAGCCCAGACAGGTATCCCAAGGCCATTTATACACAACATCTGACACTGACCTGCACCAGAACCCTGTCCAAGTGGGCCTAGACCCAACACAATCAGTGGTGGGCTTCAAACCTCACCAGAACGTGACCCAACTAGCCACACAAATGACAAAGCCAAACGGGGCCTCCAGGCAGGCACCAGAACCTGCCAGTAACAACTCCATCTCAGGGCACAGCCCCTGAACAGTGATTCATACATGGGGAACAAAGTCTGTCCTTAAAGTCAGCCAGCCTGCAGGTTAACTCCACCCGTGAATGGGCCAACAGCATTCAAGATTCACCTACAACAGAAGAGGGTACATAACTCACACAAGAAACATTTCTGGAGCACCTCACTCAGGTGATCTAGAAGATTCTGCCACTGAAACTCACAGGCACTGAGCTGAAAGGAACCTGAGATCATAAGCCAATGTGTGAGAAGAACCAACCAACTCCAGACATGAATTGGACAGTTTATCTAGCACCCCAATGAAGATCTATGGAGTGACCCTGAAGGTCAAAGCCTTTTTGCAGAGTGACCCATGGGAATTACTAATGTCCCATCTGCTCATTTTTCTCATCTATAAAATGGGGATAATGACACCTCCCATACAGCCTTAAAGAAAGAATCAAATTCTGATAGGTACTTAAGGCACTTAGGACCATGCCTGACACATAGTAAGCGCTCAACAAATGGATGTTTACTATAATCATCATGACATCATTTATTCTGCAAATGAGCCAGGGAGGTGCATCTTTCTCCACTCAGCACATTAAAAAGCAAAGCTCCATTACATGAAATCCTTCTTCAGAGTTATGCATCTAGTGAGTGACAATAATGACACAGGTCCCATGCATGTCAAATCCTCAAATGGGTGTCACTACCCTTCAAGGGGAGCCTATGGCAAGGAGGGGGAAACTGGATACTGTGGCTTCCTGCAGGGAAAGCAAGCTCTGATTTGAAATGGTATATCGTAGAAAAAATGTTGGGATGCCAATGATACTGGGCTACAAATGTGAGCCTCTGAAGGACCCGGATCACAGAGCAGTTCTTCAGCAAGTGTTTATTAGGTCCAATAAAGTGCCAAGGGGTGCTGGTATGAGGTTGCAAAGGGGAGTAAACGGGAGGCAGACACAGGAGGCTGTGTGATAGGCCTGTCTGCAGGAGCACTGGGGAGGGGTTGTTCACCCACCTGGGTGGGATGGGAGTCGGCACTGGCTCTGAGAGGAAGCGCTGAATCTTGTGTTCAAGGAAGAACCAGGCACCATGCTTTGTGGGTAGCCAACAACAGGTAAATGGAGGTTGAACTGATAACCTAGCTAGGCTTTCGGGGTCAGTTATCTGAAGGTAGTGTGTGTGATTCTTTGTAAGGAGGATAGCAGAACCCTGCACATCAGAATCCAGTTCTGCCTCAGGAACAGTCTATGGCTGTAAATAATGAGGTTTATTTTCACATACAGTTCAGGATGTACTCACTGAAGAGAGCTGTGCCCTTTTCCAACAGTATCCCGGGAGGCCACATTTTCATTCTAGCGATATTGCCGTCATCCCAGGCATCTTCTGCACTCTTCATTGTCAGGTGAAGAGCGTTGGTGTTCATGAGCCCCACTAGGAAATCCAAGGCCTTATGTTACATTCACACTTTGTTTTGACCACAAATATGATTACCTGGGCTGGCCATACTCTTGATTCACATATTTTGCCTCCAGAGGGTTTTTGTCCACTGCCCCAAATCAAATCACCCTCCGAGGACCTCATTTGCCACATTTGAAGCTGGCAGAAAAGACAAACTACTGGCTTTGAAAGCGTTTCCAAGGGATAATAACAATATCACAGAAACCCTTTATTAAGGGGTCCTGAGAGGCATTGGCTTGCATTTGGCCCTAAAGAAACCCAGTCAGGTATGAGGACTCTTTAATTTCCTGAGGAGAGGTGAGATCAGAACAGCCTGGAAGGAGGACGTTTCTCATTCTCTGCCTTCACTCTGAGACTCCAGACATCCAGGTGTGATGCAGCAATAGCATTTACAGGGAGCCTGAAGAAAGAAACAAAACAAATATGCATAAGAAACATGAATAATTTTAGTGCCTGTGCATAGTTGTACAAGGGGAAGTCTACCCCAGCAAGAGCACCAGGCTAAAATTC